>NW_028270176.1:18192240-18492240 GCF_037043375.1 Chiloscyllium plagiosum
CCTCCCTCTCCTTCTCCTCCTCTGCGATAATAAAGGGAGCGGGGAGAGTGGGATTAGACTGGGTGGGATATTAAAGGGTGTGGGGGAGAGTGGGATTAGACTGGGTGGGATATTAAAGGGTGTGGGGAGTGTGGGGGAGAGTGGGATTAGACTGGGTGGGATATTAAAGGGTGTGGGGAGTGAGGGGGAGAGTGGGATTAGACTGGGTGGGATATTAAAGGGTGCAGGGAGTGAGGGCGGAGAGAGGGGGATTAGATTGGGTAGGATTTTAAAGGGAGTGGGGAGACGAGGGGGATTAGACTGGGTGGGATATTAAAGGGAGCGTGGAGTGAGGGGGAGAGTGGGATTAGACTGGGTGGGATATTAAAGGGAGAGGGGAGTGAGGGTGAGAGTGGGATTAGACTGGGTGGGATATTTAGGGGAGTGAGGGGGAGAGTGGGATTAAACTGGGTGGGATATTAAAGGGAGCGGGGGAGTGAGGGGAGAGTGGGATTAGACTGGGTGGGATATTAAAGGGAGTGAGGCGGAGAGTGGGATTAGACTGGGTGGGATATTAAAGGGAGTGGGGAGTGAGGGGGGAGAGTGGGATTAGACTGGGTGGGATTTTAAAGGGTGTGGGGAGTGAGGGGGAGAGTGGGATTAGACTGGGTGGGATATTAAAGGGTGCAGGGAGTGAGGGCGGAGAGAGGGGGATTAGATTGGGTAGGATTTTAAAGGGAGTGGGGAGAGAGGGGGATTAGACTGGGTGGGATATTAAAGGGAGCGTGGAGTGAGGGTGAGAGTGGGATTAGACTGGATGGGATAGAAAAGGGTGTGCGTTCTGACGGGGGAGAGTGGGATTAGACTGGGTGGGATATTAAATGGTGTGGGGAGTGAGGGACGAGAGAGGGTTTAGACTGGGTGGGATATTAAAGGGAGCGGGGAGTGAGGGGGAGAGTGGGTTTAGACTGGGTGGGATATTAAAGGGAGCGGGAAGTGAGGGGGGAGAGTGGGATGAGACTGGGTGGGATATTAAAGGGTGTGGGTTCTGACGGGGGAGAGTGCGATTAGACTGGGTGGGATATTAAAGGGAGCGGGGAGTGAGGGACGAGAGAGGGATTAGACTGGGTGGGATATTAAATGGTGTGGGGAGTGAGGGACGAGAGAGGGTTTAGACTGGGTGGGATATTAAAGGGAGCGGGGAGTGAGGGGGGAGAGTGGGATGAGACTGGGTGGGATATTAAAGGGAGCAGGGAGTGAGGGGGGAGAGTGGGATGAGACTGGGTGGGATATTAAAGGGAGCGGGGATTGAGGGGGAGTGGGATTAGACTGGGTGGGTTATGAAAGGGAGCTGGGTGTCAGGGGGAGAGTGGGATTAGACTGGGTGGGATATTAAAGGGAGTGGGGAGTGAGGGGGAGAGTGGGATTAGACTAGGTGGGATATTAAAGGGAGTGGGGAGTGAGGGGGAGATTGGGATTAGACTGGGAGGGATATTAAAGGGAGTGGGGTGTGAGGGGGAGAGTGGGATTAGACTGGGTGGGAATTATTAAGGGAGCAGGGTGTGAGGGGGAGAGTGGGATTAGACTGGGGGGATATTAAAGGGAGCGGGGTGTGAGGGGGAGAGTGGGATTAGACTGGGTGGGATATTTAAGGGAGTGGGCAGTGAGGGGGAGAGTGGGATTAGACTGGGTGGGATATTAAAGGGAGCGGGGAGTGAGGGGGAGAGTGGGATTAGACTGGGTGGGATATTAAAGGGAGCGGGGTGTGAGGGGAGAGTGGGATTAGACTGGGTGGGATATTAAAGGGAGCGGGGAGTGAGGGGGAGAGTGGGATTAGACTGGGTGGGATATTTAGGGGAGTGAGGGGGAGAGTGGGATTAAACTGGGTGGGATATTAAAGGGAGCGGGGAGTGAGGGGGAGAGTGGGATTAGACTGGGTGGGATATTAAAGGGAGTGAGGCGGAGAGTGGGATTAGACTGGGTGGGATATTAAAGGGAGTGGGGAGTGAGGGGGGAGAGTGGGATTAGACTGGGTGGGATTTTAAAGGGTGTGGGGAGTGAGGGGGAGAGTGGGATTAGACTGGGTGGGATATTAAAGGGTGCAGGAAGTGAGGGCGGAGAGAGGGGGATTAGATTGGGTAGGATTTTAAAGGGAGTGGGGAGAGAGGGGGATTAGACTGGGTGGGATATTAAAGGGAGCGTGGAGTGAGGGTGAGAGTGGGATTAGACTGGATGGGATATTAAAGGGTGTGCGTTCTGACGGGGGAGAGTGGGATTAGACTGGGTGGGATATTAAATGGTGTGGGAGTGAGGACGAGAGAGGGTTTAGACTGGGTGGGATATTAAAGGGAGCGGGGAGTGAGGGGGAGAGTGGGATTAGACTGGGTGGGATATTAAAGGGAGCGGGAAGTGAGGGGGGAGAGTGGGATGAGACTGGGTGGGATATTAATGGGAGCGGGGAGAGTGTGATGAGACTGGGTCGGATATTAAAGGGTGTGGGGCGTGAGGGACGAGAGAGGGATTAGACTGGGTGGGATATTAAAGGGCGCGGGGAGTGAGGGGGAGAGTGGGATTAGACTGGGTGGGATATTAAAGCATCCTGGGAGTGAGGTACGAGAGAGGGATTAGACTGGGTGGGATATTAAAGGGTGCGGGGAGTGAGGGGAGACGGGGATTAGACTGGGTGGGATATTAAAGGGAGCGGGGAGTGAGGGGGAGAGTGCGATTAGACTGGGTGGGATATTAAAGGGTGAGGGGGAGAGTGGGATTAGACTGGGTGGGATATTAAAGGGTGTGGGGAGTGAGAGGGAGAGTGGGATTAGACTGGGTGGGATATTAAAGGGAGCGGGAGTGAGGGTGAGAGTGGGATTAGACTGGGTGGGATATTAAGGGGAGCGGGGAGTGAGGGGGGAGAGTGGGATTAGACTGGGTGGGATATTAAAGGGAGTGGGGAGTGAGGGGGAGAGTGGGATTAGACTGGGTGGGATATTTAAGGGACCGGGGATTGAGGGGGAGGGGTGTGGGATTAGACTGGGTGGGATATTAAAGGGTGTGGGGAGTGAGAGGGAGAGTGGGATTAGACTGGGTGGGATATTGAAGGGAGCTGGGTGTGAGGGGGAGAGTGGGATTAGACTGGGTGGGATATTAAAGGGAGCGGGGAGTGAGGGGGAGAGTGGGATTAGACTGGGTGGGATATTAAAGGGAGCGGGGAGTGAGGGGAGAGTGGGATTAGACTGGGTGGGATATTAAAGGGAGCGGGGTGTGAGGGGGAGAGTGGGATTAGACTGGGTGGGATATTAAAGGGAGCGGGGAGTGAGGGTGAGAGTGGGATTAGACTGGGTGGGATATTTAAGGGAGCGGGGAGAGAGTGGGATTAGACTGGGTGGGATATTAAAGGGAGCGAGGTGTGAGGGGGAGAGTGGGATTAGACTGGGTGGGATATTTAAGGGACCGGGGAGTGAGGAGGAGTGGGATTAGACTGGGTGGGTTATTAAAGGGAGCGGGGAGTGAGTGGGTGAGTGGGATTAGACTGGGTGGGATATTAAAGGGTGCGGGGAGTGAGGGGTGAGAGTGGGGAATTAGATTGGGTTGGATATTAAAGGGAGCAGGAAGTGAGGGTGAGAGGGGGATTAGACTGGGTGGGATATTAAAGGGTGTGGGGAGAGTGGGATTAGACTGGGTGGGATATTAAAGGGAGCGGGGAGAGAGGGATTAGCCTGGGTGGGATATTAAAGGGTGTGGGGAGTGAGGGGGAGAGTGGGATTAGACTGGGTGGGATATTAAACGGAGCGGGGAGTGAGGGGGAGAGTGGGATTAGACTGGGTGGGATATTAAAGGGAGCGGGGAGTGAGGGGGGAGAGTGGTATTAGACTGGGTGGGATATTAAAGGGTGTGGGGAGTGAGGGGGAGAGTGGGATTAGACTGGGTGGGATATTAAACGGAGCGGGGAGTGAGGGGGAGAGTGGGATTAGACTGGGTGGGATATTAAAGGGTGCAGGGAGTGAGGGCGGAGAGAGGGTGATTAGATTGGGTAGGATTTTCAAGTTGAAACTTTATTGCTGGAACAGCACAGCAGGTCAGGCAGCATCCAGGGAACAGGAGATTCGACATTTCGGGCACAGGCCCTTCTTCAGGAAACAGGGAGTGGGGAGAGTGTGGGATTAGACTGGGTGGGATATTATAGGGAGTGGGGAGTGAGGGGGAGAGTGGGATTAGACTGGGTGGGATATTAAAGGGAGCGGGGAGTGAGGGGGAGAGTGTGATTAGACTGGGTGGGATATTAAAGTGTGCGGGGAGTGATGGGGAGAATGGGATTAGACTGTGTGGGATATTAAAGGGAGCGGGGAGTGAGGGGGGAGAGTGTGATTAGACTGGGTGGTATATTAAAGGGTGCGGGGAGTGAGGGGGAGAGTGGGATTAGACTGGGTGGGATATTAAAGGGAGCAGGGAGTGAGGGGAGAGAGTGGGATTAGACTGGATGGGATTTTAAAATGTGGGGTGAGAGTGGGATTAGACTGGGTGGGATATTAAAGGGTGAGGGGGAGAGTGGGATTAGACTGGGTGGGATATTAAAGGGTGAGGGGGGAGAGTGGGATTAGACTGGGTGGGATATTAAAGGGTGCGGGGAGTTAGGGACGAGAGTGGGATTTGACTGGGTGGGATATTAAAGGGAGAGGGGGAGAGTGGGATTAGACTGTGTGGGATATTAAAGGGAGCGGGGAGTTAGGGGGAGAGTAGTATTCGACTGGGTGGGGTATTAAAGGGTGTGGGGAGCGAGGTGTCCGTGGGAGTAGACTGGGTGGGATATTAAAGGGTGTGGGGAGTGAGGGGGAGAGTGGGATTAGACTGGGAGGGATATTAAAGGGAACGGGGAATGAGGGGGAGAGTGGGATTAGACTGTGTGGGATATTTAAGGGAGCGGGGAGTGAGGGTGAGAGTGGGATTAGACTGGGAGGGATATTAAAGGGAGCGGGGAGTGAGGGGGAGAGTGGGATTAGACTGGGTGGGATATTAAAGGGAGCGGGGAGTGAGGGTGAGAGTGGGATTAGACTGGGAGGGATATTAAAGGGAGCGGGGAGTGAGGGGGAGAGTGGGATTCGACTGGGTGGGATATTAAAGGCTGTGGGGAGTGAGGGGGAGAGTGGGATTAGACTGGGTGGGATATTAAAGGGAGCGAGGTGTGAGGGGGAGAGTGGGATTAGACTGGGTGGGATATTTAAGGGACCGGGGAGTGAGGAGGAGTGGGATTAGACTGGGTGGGTTATTAAAGGGAGCGGGGAGTGAGTGGGTGAGTGGGATTAGACTGGGTGGGATATTAAAGGGTGCGGGGAGTGAGGGGTGAGAGTGGGGAATTAGATTGGGTTGGATATTAAAGGGAGCAGGAAGTGAGGGTGAGAGGGAGATTAGACTGGGTGGGATATTAAAGGGTGTGGGGAGAGTGGGATTAGACTGGGTGGGATATTAAAGGGAGCGGGGAGAGAGGGATTAGAGTGGGTGGGATATTAAAGGGAGTGGGGAGTGAGGGGGAGAGTGTGGGATATTAAAGGGTGTGGGGAGAGTAGGATTAGACTGGGTGGGTTATTAAAGGGAGCGGGGAGTGAGTGGGTGAGTGGGATTAGACTGGGTGGGATATTAAAGGGTGCGGGGAGTGAGGGGTGAGAGTGGGGAATTAGATTGGGTTGGATATTAAAGGGAGCGGGAAGTGAGGGTGAGAGGGGGATTAGACTGGGTGGGATATTAAAGGGTGTGGGGAGAGTGGGATTAGACTGCGTGGGATATTAAAGGGAGCGGGGAGAGAGGGATTAGAGTGGGTGGGATATTAAAGGGAGCGGGGAGTGAGGGGGAGAGTGGGATTAGACTGGGTGGGATATTAAAGGTAGTGGGGAGTGAGGGGGAGAGTGGGATTAGACTGGGTGGGATATTATAGGGAGTGGGGAGTGAGGGGGAGATTGTGGGATATTAAAGGGTGTGGGGAGAGTAGGATTAGACTGGGTGGGATATTAAAGGGTGTGGGGAGTGAGGGGGAGAGCGGCATTAGACTGGGTGGGATATTAAAGGGAGCGGGGATTGAGGGGGAGAGTGGGATTAGACTGGGTGGGATATTAAATGGTGTGGGGAGTGACGGGGAAAGTGGGATTAGACTGGGTGGGATATTAAAGGGAGCGGGGAGTGAGGGTGAGAGTGTGATTAGACTGGGTGGGATATTAACGCGAGCGGGGAGTGAGGGTGAGAGGGGTATTATACTGGTTGGGATATTAAACGGTGAGGGGGGAGAGTGGGATTAAACTGGGTGGGATATTAAAGGGTGTGGGGAGTGAGGGGGAGAGTGGAATTAGACTGGGTGGGATATTAAAGGGTGTGGGGAGTGTGGGGGAGAGTGGGATTAGACTGCGTGGGATATTAAAGGGAGCGGGGTGTGAGGTGGAGAGTGGTATTAGACTGGGTGGGATATTAAAGGGAGCGGGGAGTGAGGGGGAGAGTGGGATTAGCCTGGGTGGGATATTAAAGGGTGTGGGGAGTGAGGGGGAGAGTGGGATTAGACTGGGTGGGATATTAAATGGAGCGGGGAGTGAGGGGGAGAGTGGGATTAGACTGGGTGGGATATTAAAGGGAGCGGGGAGTGAGGGGGAGAGTGGTATTAGACTGGGTGGGATATTAAAGGGTGTGGGGAGTGAGGGGGAGAGTGGGATTAGACTGGGTGGGATATTAAACGGAGCGGGGAGTGAGGGGGAGAGTGGGATTAGACTGGGTGGGATATTAAAGGGTGCAGGGAGTGAGGGCGGAGAGAGGGGGATTAGATTGGGTAGGATTTTCAAGTTGAAACTTTATTGCTGGAACAGCACAGCAGGTCAGGCAGCATCCAGGGAACAGGAGATTCGACATTTCGGGCACAGGCCCTTCTTCAGGAAACAGGGAGTGGGGAGAGTGTGGGATTAGACTGGGTGGGATATTATAGGGAGTGGGGAGTGAGGGGGAGAGTGGGATTAGACTGGGTGGGATAATAAAGGGAGCGGGGAGTGAGGGGGAGAGTGTGATTAGACTGGGTGGTATATTAAAGGGTGCGGGGAGTGAGGGGGAGAGTGGGATTAGACTGGGTGGGATATTAAAGGGTCCGGCGAGTGAGGGGGAGAGTGGGATTAGACTGGGTGCGATATTAAAGGGAGCAGGGAGTGAGGGGGGAGAGTGGGATTAGACTGGATGGGATTTTAAAATGTGGGGTGAGAGTGGGATTAGACTGGGTGGGATATTAAAGGGTGAGGGGGAGAGTGGGATTAGACTGGGTGGGATATTAAAGGGTGAGGGGGGAGAGTGGGATTAGACTGGGTGGGATATTAAAGGGTGCGGGGAGTTAGGGACGAGAGTGGGATTTGACTAGGTGGGATATTAAAGGGAGAGGGGGAGAGTGGGATTAGACTGTGTGGGATATTAAAGGGAGCGGGGAGTTAGGGGGAGAGTAGTATTCGACTGGGTGGGGTATTAAAGGGTGTGGGGAGCGAGGTGTCCGTGGGAGTAGACTGGGTGGGATATTGAAGGGTGTGGGGAGTGAGGGGGAGAGTGGGATTAGACTGGGAGGGATATTAAAGGGAACGGGGAATGAGGGGGAGAGTGGGATTAGACTGTGTGGGATATTTAAGGGAGCGGGGAGTGAGGGTGAGAGTGGGATTAGACTGGGAGGGATATTAAAGGGAGCGGGGAGTGAGGGGGAGAGTGGGATTAGACTGGGTGGGATATTAAAGGGAGCGGGGAGTGAGGGTGAGAGTGGGATTAGACTGGGAGGGATATTAAAGGGAGCGGGGAGTGAGGGGGAGAGTGGGATTAGACTGGGTGGGATATTAAAGTCTGTGGGGAGTGAGGGGGAGAGTGGGATTAGACTGGGTGGGATATTAAAGGGAGCGGGGAGTGAGGGGGTGAGTGGGATTAGACTGGGTGGGATATTAAAGGGAGTGGGGAGTGAGGGGGAGAGTGGGATTAGACTGGGTGGGATATTAAAGGGAGCGGGGAGTGAGGGGGAGAGTGGGATTAGACTGGGTGGGATATTTAAGGGACGGGGGAGTGGGATTAGACTGGGTGGGATATTAAAGGGAGCGGGGAGTGAGTGGGATTAGACTGGGTGGGATATTAAAGGGAGCGGGGAGTGAGTGGGATTAGACTGGGTGGGATATTGAAGGGAGCGGGGTGTGAGGGGGAGAGTGGGATGAGACTGGGTGGGATATTAAAGGGAGCGGGGAGTGAGGGGGAGAGTGGGATTAGACTGGGTGGGATATTAAAGTGTGCGGGGAGTGAGGGGGAGAGTGGGATTAGACTGGGTGGGATATTAAAGTGTGCGGGGAGTGATGGGGAGAATGGGTTTAGACTGGGTGGGATATTAAAGAGAGCGGGGAGTGAGGGGGGAGAGTGGGATTAGACTGGGTGGGATATTAAAGGGTGTGGTGAGAGTGGGATTAGACTGGGTGGGATATTAAAGGGTGTGGGGAGAGTGGGATTAGACTGGGTGGGATATTAAAGGGTGTGGTGAGAGTGGGATTAGACTGGGTGGGATATTAAAGGGTGTGGGGAGTGTGTGATTAGACTGGGTGGGATATTAAAGGGAGCGGGGAGTGAGGGGGAGAGTGGGATTAGACTGGGTGGGATATTAAAGTGTGCGGGGAGTGAGGGGGAGAGTGGGATTAGACTGGGTGGGATATTAAAGTGTGCGGGGAGTGATGGGGAGAATGGGATTAGACTGGGTGGGATATTAAAGAGAGCGGGGAGTGAGGGGGGAGAATGGGATTAGACTGGGTGGTATATTAAAGGGTGCGGGGAGTGAGGGGGAGATGGGGATTAGACTGGGTGGGATATTAAAGGGTCCGGCGAGTGAGGGGGAGATGGGGATTAGACTGGGTGGGATATTAAAGGGTGTGGGGAGTGAGGGGGAGAGTGGGATTAGACTGGGTGGGATATTAAAGGGAGCGGGGAGTGAGGGGGGTGAGTGGGATTAGACTGGATGGGATTTTAAAATGTGGGGTGAGAGTGGGATTAGACTGGGTGGGATATTAAAGGGTGAGGGGGGAGAGTGGGATTAGACTGGGTGGGATATTAAAGGGTGAGGGGGGAGAGTGGGATTAGACTGGGTGGGATATTAAAGGGTGAGGGGGGAGAGTGGGATTAGACTGGGTGGGATATTAAAGCGTGTGGGGAGTGAGGTGTCCGTGGGAGTAGACTGGGTGGGATATTAAAGGGTGTGGGGAGTGAGGGGGAGAGTGGGATTAGACTGGGAGGGATATTAAAGGGAACGGGGAGTGAGGGGGAGAGTGGGATTAGACTGGGTGGGATATTTAAGGGAGCGGGGAGTGAGGGTGAGAGTGGGATTAGACTGGGAGGGATATTAAAGGGAGCGGGGAGTGAGGGGGAGAGTGGGATTAGACTGGGTGGGATATTAAAGGGAGAGGGGAGTGAGGGTGAGAGTGGGATTAGACTGGGAGGGATATTAAAGGGAGCGGGGAGTGAGGGGGAGAGTGGGATTAGACTGGGTGGGATATTAAAGGGAGCGGGGAGTGAGGGGGAGAGTGGGATTAGACTGGGTGGGATATTTAAGGGACGGGGGAGTGGGATTAGACTGGGTGGGATATTAAAGGGAGCGGGGAGTGAGTGGGATTAGACTGGGTGGGATATTAAAGGGAGCGGGGAGTGAGTGGGATTAGACTGGGTGGGATATTAAAGGGTGTGGGGAGAGTGGGATTAGACTGGGTGGGATATTAAAGGGTGTGGGGAGTGAGGGGGAGAGTGGGATTAGACTGGGAGGGATATTAAAGGGAACGGGGAGTGAGGGGGAGAGTGGGATTAGACTGGGTGGGATATTTAAGGGAGCGGGGAGTGAGGGTGAGAGTGGGATTAGACTGGGAGGGATATTAAAGGGAGCGGGGAGTGAGGGGGAGAGTGGGATTAGACTGGGTGGGATATTAAAGGGAGAGGGGAGTGAGGGTGAGAGTGGGATTAGACTGGGAGGGATATTAAAGGGAGAGGGGAGTGAGGGGGAGAGTGGGATTAGACTGGGTGGGATATTAAAGGGAGCGGGGAGTGAGGGAGAGAGTGGGATTAGACTGGGTGGGATATTTAAGGGACGGGGGAGTGGGATTAGACTGGGTGGGATATTAAAGGGAGCGGGGAGTGAGTGGGATTAGACTGGGTGGGATATTAAAGGGAGCGGGGAGTGAGTGGGATTAGACTGGGTGGGATATTAAAGGGTGTGGGGAGAGTGGGATTAGACTGGGTGGGATATTAAAGGGTGTGGTGAGAGTGGGATTAGACTGGGTGGGATATTAAAGGGTGTGGGGAGTGTGTGATTAGACTGGGTGGGATATTAAAGGGAGCGGGGAGTGAGGGGGAGAGTGGGATTAGACTGGGTGGGATATTAAAGTGTGCGGGGAGTGAGGGGGAGATGGGGATTAGCCTGGGTGGGATATTAAAGGGTGTGGGGAGTGAGGGGGAGAGTGGAATTAGACTGGGTGGGATATTAAAGGGAGCGGGGAGTGAGGGGGGAGAGTGGGATTAGACTGGATGGGATTTTAAAATGTGGGGTGAGAGTGGGATTAGACTGGGTGGGATATTAAAGGGTGAGGGGGGAGAGTGGGATTAGACTGGGTGGGATATTAAAGGGTGAGGGGGGAGAGTGGGATTAGACTGGGTGGGATATTAAAGGGTGAGGGGGGAGAGTGGGATTAGACTGGGTGGGATATTAAAGGGTGAGGGGGGAGAGTGGGATTAGACTGGGTGGGATATTAAAGGGTGAGGGGGAGAGTGGGATTAGACTGGGTGGGATATTAAAGGGTGAGGGGGGAGAGTGGGATTAGACTGGGTGGGATATTAAAGGGTGAGGGGGGAGAGTGGGAGTAGACTGCGTGGGATATTAAAGGGTGCGGGGAGTGAGGGACGAGAGTGGGATTAGACTGGGTGG
This sequence comes from Chiloscyllium plagiosum, assembly GCF_037043375.1. NCBI lineage: Eukaryota > Metazoa > Chordata > Chondrichthyes > Orectolobiformes > Hemiscylliidae > Chiloscyllium > Chiloscyllium plagiosum. The sequence goes on from NW_028270176.1 coordinate 18,203,153, forward strand.
GATATTAAAGGGAGAGGGGGAGAGTGGGATTAGACTGTGTGGGATATTAAAGGGTGAGGGGGGAGAGTGGGATTAGACTGGGTGGGATATTAAAGGGTGAGGGGGGAGAGTGGGAATAGACTGGGTGGGATATTAAAGGGTGAGGGGGGAGAGTGGGATTAGACTGGGTGGGATATTAAAGGGTGAGGGGGGAGAGTGGGAGTAGACTGCGTGGGATATTAAAGGGTGCGGGGAGTGAGGGACGAGAGTGGGATTTGACTGGGTGGGATATTAAAGGGAGAGGGGGAGAGTGGGATTAGACTGTGTGGGATATTAAAGGGAGCGGGGAGTGAGGGGGAGAGTAGGATTCAACTGGGTGGGGTATTAAAGGGTGTGGGGAGCGAGTGGTAGATTCATGTGACTTGGATGATGGGAGTGATTGTGAGAATGGCACCTCTTCTTAACTTGACCTCGTGTGAATCTTGAACTGACCGTTTTACCTCCCCGTCCAGTTGGTGAAGTGATGGTGGTATGGGACTGAGTAACCATCTGGATATCCAACAGAACACAGCGGTGGGTCAAGGCCAGCACACAGTGTGGTAGGAGCAAAGGGAAATCTGGCTTTTAGTCAAGAATCCTCTCTCCCTTCCGCAGGCTATCCGGAGAAGGGAGTGGAGAGATTCCAGGAAGGACACTTGGAACCGGGATGTGGAGCTGACACTGTTTCCCAGCCGCTTGCCACCTCCTCCTCTCTCGCTCAGCCTTTTGAGGACAGCCCGTCTCTCTCTCTCTCTCTCTCTCTCTACCTCACCGATCCCTATCCCCTCGACCGGAAACAGGTGGAACAAGGAGCTCCAGGCAAGAGGAGGGTGGCACAGTCGAAGGGGAATTCCCATTGAGAGAGCCCAGACCTTGGATCGGAAATTCCAGCTCCTCTCCATCCAACCTCGAGAACTCCTTCGTCCACAGGCTTGGTTATTCTGTGGCTTGCACCTCAACGACGGCCTGACAGTCGGCGATCCCTATTCGTCCTTCTCACTGAACATACGCCCACCAAAGCCCACTCTCAAACCCGCTGAAGGAACCCCCTTTCTTGGGCGGTCACTGCCCGCTTTGCGAAAGGAGCTGGACCCCAATTTTGGCTGGAGTCCCCTTATCTTCTCCGGTCCCGCTTCACCGATTTGACCGTCCATCGTGACGGGGTTAGAGGCGGATTCCGGACCCCGGGAGAGGAGGAGTGACTCCTGACCGCGCTGTGTTCTGTTCCTGACCCCCTCAGTTTCCGTCTGAGTGGCTGCAGTTCTGCTTCTGTGCCGCAAGGGGGCGATGTCGGGGCACTGGGTCTAGGTGATGAAGTGCGCCAAGCGGAGCGGGGGAGGGGCAGGCTTCCCCTGGCGCCTCTCGCCCCGCCTGAGGCGGCCCTGGGTGCACGCCCTGCTGCTCTACGTCCTCACGTTTGGGGTCGTGCTGCCCCTCCTGTGCCAGAGCCTCCGGCAGTCTTGCTACTTCAGGCAGGCGGCGCACCTCCGGCGCCTGACACAGGAGGCGCTGGAGCGCAGCGAGGCGCGGGGCGAGGAGGCGGAGCGCTACGTCCGGACGGCAACACCGCCGGGGGACCTCGGGGAGGCCCGCGGGTCCCCCCTGGTGGTAGCGGTGGTCACCACGACCCGGCAGCAGGGCGCCAGCTACCACTACTACCTCCAGGTGGTGGCGGCCTTGCACCGACTGTTGGGGGCTTGCCAGGACTGCCGGGGCTACCGTCTCCTCGCCTGCAACGTGGACCCGGACCCTGAGGGCCACCGGGAGGCGCTGGAAGCCGCTCACCTCATCACCACGGTCCATCGGTTCGGGCAAGGGCGCGGGCCAGCATGGGGCGCCGACAACCGCTTCGAGAAGGAGAAGGAGGACTACCTGTACTGCCTGCAGGAGGCGCTGTCGACCTACGACCCCCAGCACGTGGTACTGCTGGAGGACGACGCCGTGCCAAAGGAGGACTTCTTCCCGGTCCTGCGAGACCTCCTGGAGAGGCGGCTCACCTCACCCACCACTCGGGGCGCCCTCTACGTCAAGCTCTACCACCCCGAGAGGCTGCAGGGCTACCTCAACCCTGAGCCCATGCGCATCCTGGAGTGGCTGGGCCTGGGCGCCCTGGGTGGCACCTCGCTCGGCATCGTCTACCGGAAGCTCTGCGGACGGGCCTCGGTGACGCTGAGCTGGGCCGTGCTGGCCGTCTACACCATGCTGGTCGTCGAGCTGGCCGGGCGGCACTACCTGCTGGAGTCACGGCGCCTCAGCCCTCAGCTCTACTCCCTGGTGCCCGCCACCGAGTGCTGCACGCCCGCCATGCTGTTCTCAGCTCCGGCCGCCCGCCGGGTGTTGGCGTACCTGGGCGGCGTGCGGTGCCGGCCGGGCTACGCCAAGGACACGGCGCTCTACGCCCTGCTGCGGGCGAACGGCGAGACTGCGTACGCCCTGGAGCCCAACCTGGTCACGCACATCGGGCTCTACTCCACCCTCCGGGGGCCCATCGCTGAGCCCAGTCTCTGAAGTGCCCCCCCCTTCAGCTTTCTGCCCCCAAACTCCCCCCCTCACACTTTACTCTGTATCTAACCCCGTGCTGTCCCTGTCCCTGGGAGTGTTTGATGGGGGACAGTGTAGAGAGAGCTTTACTCTGTATCTAACCCCATGCTGTCCCTGTCCTGGGAATGTTTGATGGGGGGACAGTGTAGAGGGAGCTTTACTCTGTATCTAACCCCGTGCTGTCCCTGTCCCTGGGAGTGTTTGATGGGGGACAGTGTAGAGGAAGCTTTACTCTGTATCTAACCCCGTGCTGTCCCTGTCCCTGGGAGTGTTTGATGGGGGACAGTGTAGAGGGAGCTTTACTCTGTATCTAACCCCGTGCTGTCCCTGTCCCTGTCCCTGGGAGTGTTTGATGGGGGGACAGTGTAGAGGGAGCTTTACTCTGTATCTAACCCCATGCTGTCCCTGTCCTGGGAATGTTTGATGGGGGGACAGTGTAGAGGGAGCTTTACTCTGTATCTAACCCCGTGCTGTCCCTGTCCCTGGGAGTGTTTGATGGGGGACAGTGTAGAGGAAGCTTTACTCTGTATCTAACCCCGTGCTGTCCCTGTCCCTGGGAGTGTTTGATGGGGGGACAGTGTAGAGGGAGCTTTACTCTGTATCTAACCCCATGCTGTCCCTGTCCTGGGAATGTTTGATGGGGGGACAGTGTAGAGGGAGCTTTACTCTGTATCTAACCCCGTGCTGTCCCTGTCCCTGGGAGTGTTTGATGGGGGACAGTGTAGAGGGAGCTTTACTCTGTATCTAACCCCGTGCTGTCCCTGTCCCTGGGAGTGTTTGATGGGGGGACAGTGTAGAGGGAGCTTTACTCTGTATCTAACCCCATGCTGTCCCTGTCCTGGGAATGTTTGATGGGGGGACAGTGTAGAGGGAGCTTTACTCTGTATCTAACCCCGTGCTGTCCCTGTCCCTGGGAGTGTTTGATGGGGGACAGTGTAGAGGAAGCTTTACTCTGTATCTAACCCCGTGCTGTCCCTGTCCCTGGGAGTGTTTGATGGGGGACAGTGTAGAGGGAGCTTTACTCTGTATCTAACCCCATGCTGTCCCTGTCCTGGGAATGTTTGATGGGGGGACAGTGTAGAGGGAGCTTTACTCTGTATCTAACCCCGTGCTGTCCCTGTCCCTGGGAGTGTTTGATGGGGGACAGTGTAGAGGAAGCTTTACTCTGTATCTAACCCCGTGCTGTCCCTGTCCCTGGGAGTGTTTGATGGGGGACAGTGTAGAGGAAGCTTTACTCTGTATCTAACCCCGTGCTGTCCCTGTCCTGGGAGTGTTTGATGGGGGACAGTGTAGAGGGAGCTTTACTCTGTATCTAACCCCGTGCTGTCCCTGTCCCTGGGAGTGTTTGATGGGGGACAGTGTAGAGGGAGCTTTACTCTGTATCTAACCCCGTGCTGTCCCTGTCCCTGGGAGTGTTTGATGGGGGACAGTGTAGAGAGAGCTTTACTCTGTATCTAACCCCGTGCTGTCTCTGTCCTGGGAGTGTTTGATGGGGGACAGTGTAGAGGGAGCTTTACTCTGTATCTAACCCCGTGCTGTCCCTGTCCTGGGAGCACTTGGTTTGGGGGCTGGGGGTTGGTGCGCAAGTGAGGGCAAGTGTAGAGAGGTCTTTACTCTGTGTCTAATCCAAACCCAAAACAATCAGGGAAAAATTGAGTTCGAGGAACCTTCGCAAATGGAAAATCTGTGTGTGATATTTCCGACTTTAAAAATCATGAAGCAAATTCCGGTTAAATGCAGGCTTTTATATGGAGTGAGATTTGAAAGTTTAAATCTTTTATGCAATTGTGGATTTTTTTTTTGTTGCAAGAAGCCAGATGATCCGCTCGGTTTGAATTTGGTGAATTGTGGAGAACTGAGCAGTGGCTTGGATTTAATTCTTGTCCTCCAATAATGTTTTCAATTGTGTAAACTGTGTGTAATATTTTCAGTGTTTGGAGCATTTCATGGCATTTGCCTTAATTATTTAAAAGATTTTGCAGCAAGCCTTGGATAATAAAGTGAACAATGCTGAAATGACTGTCGCCTCTTGCCCTTCACCACCTCGGTCTATTAAGCTTGTCCCGAGTGGAGGACTGAATGTAACCTGGAGGAGGAACCAGGAACATCAAAGAGCAGTCAGCCGACGGCAGGAGGTTCTGTTGGAACGTGTACACACGGGAGTCACTGTGCCCTCTGCAGTACAGGAGGAGGAGTGGATTTCTTTTTTTTTCCCTTGTTGTCTTTGGTGAAACCAAGTTGTCCATCTCTCCATCACGTATACTGGTTTTCTATTCATCTCCTTCGAGCAGCTCGTGAAGTCAAACTTGTCGTTTTACAAAAGGAGAATGGTGCAAATTGCGATTGAAGGTTTGATTTGCGTTCCAGGACAAGCCTGTCTGTTCACTGATATCTCCCTCTAATCTTTAAACAAGAACTTGATTGAGTCTTTTGAAGAGGTGCCAACGAATACTGATGAACCCAGAGCGGTAGACATTGTCCACGTAGACTTCAGGAAAACATTCGTCAAGTTTCCACACGGTAGACTGGTTAGTAAGGTTAGATCATATGGGATCCGGGGGAACGAGCCAGTTGGATACAAAATTGGGTTGAAGGTAAGAGACAGAGGATTGTGATGGATTGTTTTAAGGATTGGAGGTCTGTGACCACTGGGGTGCCACAAAGATCAGTGCTGGGTCCACTGCTTTTTGTCATTTTATATAAAATGATTTGGATGTGAGTGCAGGAGGTTAGTAAATTTGCAGATAACGCCAAAATAGGCGATGTAGTGGACAGTGAAGAAGATTATCTCCAGAGTACAACAGGACCCTGATCAGCTGGGCCGAGGAGTGTCAGATGGAGTTTAGTTTACCTAAGTGTGAGGTGTTGTGTTTTGGCAAGGCTAACCAGGACAGGACTGAAACGTTTAATGGGAACTGTTGCCAAACCAAGGGGTGCAGATGCGTAGTTCCCTGAAAGTGGATATTCAGGTAGGGAGGTGAAGGCGGCATTGGGAACACTTTCCCTCATTGGTCATAACATTGAGTAAAGAAGTTGGGATGTCATGTTGTGGCTGTATTGGACATTGGTGAGGTCACTTTTGGAATACTGTGTAGAATTTCGGCTGCCCCTCAATTGGAAGGAAGTTGTTCATTGTGAGAGGGTGCAGGAAAGATTTACAAAAAATATTTCCAGGACTGGAGGGTTTGAGCTATAGGCAGAGGCGCTGAGAATTTTCTCTGGAGTAGGGTTCAGAAAAGATTTACAAGGATGTTGCCAGGGTTGGAGGATTTGAGCTACAGGGAGAGGCTGAACAGGCTGGGGCTATTTTCCCTGGAGGCTTACAGAGGTTTATAAAATCGTGAGGGGCATGGATAGGATAAATACATAAAGTCTTTTCATTGGGGTGGGGGAGTCCAGCGCTAGGGGACATAGGTTTAGTGCGAGAGGGGTAAGATGGTGGGCGGCACGGTGGCACAGTGGTTAGCACTGCTGCCTCACTGCGCCTGAGACCCGGGTTCAATTCCCGCCTCAGGCGACTGACTGTGTGGAGTTTGCACGTTCTCCCCGTGTCTGCGTGGGTTTCCTCCGGGTGCTCCGGTCTCCTCCCACAGTCCAAAGATGTGCAGGGTCAGGTGAATTGGCCATGCTAAATTGCCCGTAGTGTTAGGTAAGGGGTAAATGTAGGGGTATGGGTGGGTTCGCTTCGGCGGGTCGGTGTGGACTTGTTGGGCCGAAGGGCCTGTTTCCACACTGTAATGTAATCTAATCTAATATAAGAGAGACCTAAGGGGCAACTTTTTCATGCAGAGGGTGGTACGTGTGTGGAATGAGCAGAGGAAGTGGTGGAGGCTGGTACAATTGCAGCATTTAAAAGGCATCTGGATGGGTATATGAATAGGAAGGGTTTGGAGGGATATGGGCCGGGTGCTGGCAGGTGGGACTAGATTGGGTTGAGATATCTGGTCAGCATGGACGGGTTGGACCGAAGGGCCTGCTTCCGTGCTGTATATCTCTATGACTCTATTGGAGACCTTTATAGAGGTTTGTGAAATCATGGATAGGGTGAATAGCTAAAGTTTTTGTTCCTGGGGTGAGGGAGTCCAAAGCTAGAGGGGCATAGGTTTAAGGTGAGAGGGGAAAGATTTAAAAGAGACCTAAGGGGCAACTTTTTCATGTAGAGGATGATGTGTATGTGGAACGAGCTGCTTGAGGATATAGAACATTACAGCGCAGTACAGGCCCTTCGGCCCTCAATGTTGCACTGACCTGTGAAATTAATCTGCAGCCCATCTAACCTACCCTATTCCATTCTTATCCATATGCCTATCTAATGACCATTTAAATGCCCTTAAAGCTGGCGAGTCTACTACTGTTGCAGACGGTGTGTTCCGCATCCCTACTACGCTGAGTAAAGAAACTGCCTCTGAAATTTGCGCTATATCTATCACCCCTCAATTTAAAGCTATGTCCCCTCGTGCTAGCCATCACCATCTGAGGAAAAAGGCTCTCCCTGTCCAACCTGTCTAAGCCTCTGATTATCTTGTTTGTCTCTACAAAATTGTGGAGGCTGCTACAATTATAACATTTAAAAATAATTTGGATGCATCTGTGAATAGGAAGGGTTTAGAGGGATATGGGCTAAGTGCTGGCCAATGGGACTAGGTCAGGTTGGGATGCCTGGTTGGCACGGATGAGTTGGACCGAGGCATCTGTTTCTGTGCTGTATGATTACTACGTGAGTTAGGAGCTGGGAAAAGCCCTTTGAGCGTGCCCCACTGTTCAATCTGATCATGGATGATATCACATTGGCATCAACTCACTTTCCTGCCCGCTCCCCATCATGGTTCACCTGTTAAAAACCTGTCTCGTCTCCTCAAATGTACTCAATATCCAGCATCCACTGCACTCCGAGGTAGTGAGTTCAACCGATTCATCCCTCACAGCGCCATGAACCCAGGTTCGATTCCCACCTCGGCGGACTGTCCGTGTGGAGTTTGCACATTCTCCCCGTGTCTGTGTGGGTTTCCTCCGGGCGCTCCGGTTTCCTCCCACAATCCAAACATGTGCAGGTCAGGTGAATTGGCCAGGCTAAATTGCCCATAGTGTTAGGTGCATTAGTCAGGGTAGGGGAATAGGTCTGGTTGGGTTACTCTTCGGAGGGTCAGTGTGGACTTGTTAGGCCGAAGGGCCTGTTTCCCTACTGTAGGGAATCTAACCTAAAAAGAAATCTAATCCAGTCCCTGTCCTGTGATTGTTTGGTTTGGGGGTAGGGTTTGGTGTCTAAGTGAGGGCAACTGTAGAGAGATCTTTACTCTGAGTCTAACCCAACGCTGAAACAATCAAGGAAAAATTGCCTCAGAGGAGCCTTCACAAACTGGAAATTGTGTGTGTGATTTCCGACTTTATGGTGGCAGTGGTTAGCACTGCTGCCTCACCGCGCCAGGGACCGGGGTTCAATTCCCACCTCGTGGCAACTGTCTGTGTGGCGTTTGCACATTCTCCCCGTGTCTGCGCGGGTTTCCTCCGGGTGCTCCGGTTTCCTCCCACAATCCAAATATGTGCAGGTTAGGGTGGATTGGCCATGCTAAATTGCCCGTAGTGTTAGGTGAAGGGATAAATGTAGGGGAATGGGTCTGGGTGGGTTGCTCTTCGGCGGGTCGGTGTGGACTTGTTGGGCCGAAGGGCCTGTTTCCACACTGTAAATAATCTAATCTAATGTAATCGAGAAATCATTCCGGTTAAATGCAGGCTTTAATCAGGAGATTTGGGAGTAGGAATCCCTGATAGGGAGGATAGGGCTCCTTCCTACTGGATGTAACAATCTGAAAAGGGTGTGTTTGGGTATCTGGGCGTCGTTATACATGAGTCACAGCATTGAACACATCGCCACACTGAGAGTATTATCATAGAGCCACACAGCATGGAAACCGGCCCTTTGGCCCGACATGTCTATGCCAGCCAACAAAGACCAAACTAATCCAATTAATCTGTACTAGTCCATAACCTACTGTGCCCTGGCAATTTAAGTGCTCATAAAAGTGCTTCTTAAATGTTGCAAGAGACCCTACTTTCACCACCCTCTCCGTCAGCACGTTCCATATATCTACCCTCCTCTGGATGAAAAATATTGTTCTCAGATCTCCTCTGGGCTACTTGTTCCTCACCTTAAACATGTGCCCTCTGGGGCAGCACGGCTCAGTGGTTAGCACTGCTGCCTCGCAGCACCAGGGACCCAGGTTCAGTTCCAGCCCGGGGCAACTATCTGTGTGGAGTTTGCACATTTTCCCCGTGCCTGCGTGGGTTTGCTCCGGTTTCCTCGCACAATCTAAAGATGTGCAGGTTAAGCGGATTTGCCGTGCTAAATTGCCCGTAGTGTTAGGTGCATCAGTCAGAGGGAAATAAGGGAATGGGTCTGGGTGGGTTACTCCTCGGAGGATAGGTGTGGACCTGTTGGGCCAATGGGCCTGTTTCCACACTCTTGTCGGAATTCTTAGTTGGTCTTGGACTTGTCTGTCATAGGGAAGAGACTTTCGCAATCTACTTGGTCTGTGCCTCTCGTGATTTTGTAAACCTCAACCAGATCCCCTCTCAGCCTCCTCAGATCCAAGGAAAACAAAATCCAGATAACTTGACCTCTCATAACTAAGACTCTTCATCCCAGGCAACATCCTGGTGAATCTCCTCTGTTCCCCCCCCTCCAGTCAAATCACAGTCTTCTGCTGATCGGCTAACCAGTAGGGGATTGCTCAGGGGACTGAAGGACAAAAAAAAAAGTATATAACCTCTGCAATGAGTGGTTTTTCATGCAACTATGCTCCTTCAATTCCTCTTCAATCCCTGCATTTCCAGCCAATGTGCTGGTTCTCAGTTTATAGGAGTGAGAATGTTAGCAATATATGAAGGTAAACCGTATGGTAGGGTAGGTGGGGGTTGAGAGGAGTGCGTGTATGGTTAGCTCTCCTTACGTGAGGAGAGATGAATACTTACAATGGAATCAACCCCAGACGAGGTGTATTTAGCTGATCCCTGGGAGAAGGAGGTTGTTATTTGAGCAAAGGTTAGGCCTGAGCTCATCTGAGAAGTGCCCTTATTTGAATGTATTGGATTCTGAGGGACCATGACAGTGCAGATGCTGAAATAAATGCTTCCTGTTGTAAGGGAATGACCAACTCAGGGAATATCTAAGACTGAGCTGAGGAGAAATTTTGTCTCTTCAGTCATTGGTTTATGTCCCACAGTGAGGATTTATAGGTCTCACTCAGCGTGATATTTAGGTTATGTAGTTGAGAGTGTGGTGCTGGAAAAGCACAGCAGGTCAGGCAGCATCCGAGGAGCAGGAGAATAGACGTTTCCGGTGTAAGCCCTTTATCAGGAATCAGGTGTGGGGACAGTTGTTGCAATAACAGCACAGAGGTTAGTATCCCATCACCAAGTCAGCTTTCATTTATCTGTGCACAGTACACTGGCTGTGGCCCAGCCAGCTCAGAGTCAGTTCCTGAACTGAGGGGATTCTAAATCCCCTATTAACATTGGTCAGCCAGGGCTTTCCGATTCACCCAGGTTAACAACCCCAATCCAGGATCTCAGAGCCAATGACATCCACCTCGTTCCACTCGCAACCGTTACCATGGGTTTTTATGTTATATAGGCCTCACTCAGTATGGGGCAGTTACTATGGATATTTAGTTTATATAAGCCTCACTCTGTATTGGATGGTTACTATGGGTGTTTAGTTTCTACAGGCCTCACTCAGTATGGAGAAGTTGCTATTGCATTTAGTTTATATAGATCTCACTCAGTTTGGGGTGGTTGCTATGGGTTTATAGGTTATATTGGTCTCACTCAGTATGGGGTGGTTGCTATGGGTTTGTAGGTTATATAGGGCTCACTCAGTGTCGGGTGGTTGATATGGGTTTGTAGGTTATATAAGCCTCTCACAGTCTGGGGTGTTTGCTATGGGTTTGTAGGTTATATAGGGCTCACTCAGTGTGGGATGGTTGCTATGGGGGTTTGTAGGTTATATATGGCTCACTCAGTGTGGGATGGTTGCTATGGGTTTGTAGGTTATATAGGCCTCACTCAGTATGGGGTGGTTGCTATGGGTTTGTAGGTTATATAGGCCTCACACAGTCTGGGGTGGTTGCTCTGGGTTTGTAGGTTATATAGGGCTCACTCAGTATGGGATGGTTGCTATGGGGGTTTGTAGGTTATATAGGGCTCACTCAGTGTGGGATGGTTGCTATGGGTTTGTAGGTTATATAGGCCTCACTCAGTATGGGGTGGTTGCTATGGGTTTGTAGGTTATATAGGCCTCACACAGTATGGGGTGGTTGCTCTGGGTTTGTAGGTTATATAGGGCTCACTCAGTATGGGATGGTTGCTATGGGGGTTTGTAGGTTATATATGGCTCACTCAGTGTGGGATGGTTGCTATGGGTTTGTAGGTTATATAGGCCTCACTCAGTATGGGGTGGTTGCTATGGGTTTGTAGGTTATATAGGACTCACACAGTCTGGGGTGGTTGCTCTGGGTTTGTAGGTTATATAGGGCTCACTCAGTATGGGATGGTTACTATGGGGGTTTGTAGGTTATATAGGGCTCACTCAGTATGGGGTGGTTGCTATGGGTATTAAGGTTTTATAGGTCTTATTAATTACAGGGCAGTTTCTATGGATATATCAGTTATATAAGCCTCACACAGTAGGGGATGATTGCTATGGGTGTTTAGGTTATATAGTCCTTCTTCACTTTGGGGCAGTTACTATGACTATTTAGGTTATATAGGCCTCACTCAGTATGGGTGGTTGCTATGGATATTTAGGTTATATAGGCTTCACTCAGTATGGGGCAGTTGCAATGAGTATTTAGTTTATATAGGCCTCACTCAGTATGGGGTGATTGCTATGGGTATTTAGGTTTTATAGGTCATACTAATTATAGGGCAGTTTCTATGGGTATATCAGTTATATAGGCCTCACACAGTAGGGGATGATTGCTATGGGTGTTTAGGTTATATAGTCCTTCTTCACTTTGGGCTAGTTACTATGACTATTTGGGTTATATAGGCCTCACTCAGTATGGATGGTTGCTATGGATATTTAGGTTATATAGGCCTCGCTCAGTATGGGGCGGTTGCTATGAATATTTAGTTTATATAGGCCTCACTCAGTATGGAGTGGCTGTGATGGGTAATGGAGGCTAGGTAATTTAGCCTATTCACGATAGAAGTCGACAAAGGAGTTGAGGGGAATTGAGATCAGCCATGAAGAGGGAGTTAGGCCACAATCAGGTCAATGATGACCCTATTAACAAGTGAGCACATTTAAGGAGCCAAATCCTGTACCTGTTTCTTCGGATTTTACATTCTTAAGATTTGATGGAAGACAGATTGGTCCCAGGATCATGGAACAGGGCTGGGTTCAACAAAGTGCTGATTGCTGCTTGGATGGATGGGGCAAAGAGTTGAGTTGGATAGACCTTTACATCCAAATCAACGGTTCATGTGTTCCTCTCTGGCCTGTACATAAGGCTTGTGGACAAGAACTAAAATCACTTTCTCAGTCAGAAAGGAAAAACTTTGATGGCATCACCTTAAGGGGACATTATAGCACAAACCTGAGTTGTTGTGTGTAGCATTATAATATATACTTAAAATTTATAGGCCTCACTTAATGTGGCATGGTTACCATGGTTATTTAGGTTCTATTGGCCTCCCTCGGAATGGGGTGGTTGCTGTGGGTATTTAGGTTATATAGGCTTCACTAAGTATGTGGCAGTTGGTGTGGGTACTTAATTTATATAGGCCTCACTCAGTATGGGGCAGTAACTATGGGTATTTAGTTTAGTTCTCACTAATAATGGGGAGGTTTCTATGGGTATTTAGTTTATAAAGGCCTCACTCAGTATGGGGTGGCTGCTATAGGAATTTAGTTTATATAGGCCTCACTCACTATGGGGCATTTGCTATGGATCATTAGGTTATATAGGCCTCACTCAGTATCGGGCAGTTACTAAGGGTGTTTCAGTTACAGAGACCTCACTCCGTGTAGAGCGGTTGCTGTGGGTTTTTAGGTTATATAGGCCTCACTCAGTATGGGGCAGTTACTAAGGGTATTTAGGTTATATAGGCCTCACTCAGGTTGGGCAGTTGCTATGTTATTTAGGTTATATAGGTCTCTCTCAGGATGGGGCAGTTGTTATGGGTATTTAGGTTCTATAGGCCTCACTCAGGATGGGGCAGATGCTGTGGGTATTTAGATTATATAGGCCTCACTTAGTATGGGACCGTTGTGATGGGTAGTGGAGGCTAGGTCATTGAGTCTTTTCAAGACTGAAGGAGATAAATCTGTGTTTGACAAAAGAATCGAGGGCAATTGAGATCAGCCACAAAGAAGGAGTTAGCCCATAATCAGGTCAGTGATGGCCTTATTAACAAGTAGAAAACCTTTGTGGAGCTAAATCCTGCACCTCTTTCCTATGATTTTACAGTCTTAAGATCTGATGAAAGGCAGATTGGTTTCAGGACATGGGAACAAGTCTGGACTTGATAAAGTGCCTGATTGTGCTAGTTTCCACCAGCTGCACTGCTGGATGGGGCAAAGACTTGACTTTGGTTAGACCTTTACATCTGAGCCAATGGATCACGTGTTTCCCTCTGGCCTGTACATATGGCCATTGGCAAGAACTGAAATGCCTTTCTCAGTCAGACAAGATCAACTTGAATGGCATCACTCAAGGGGACATTATAGCACAAACCTCAGTTCATGTGATTGTAATGTTTAGCTAAATCATATCGGCCTCAGCCAATAGGAGCAGTTGCTGTGCGAATGTAGGGCTTCAGAATGGAGACAATTATCATGGTTTAGTTAAACTTTATAGGCCTCACTCTGTATGGGGCAGTTGCTATAGTTAGTCGCGTTTTATAGGCCTCGGTGTGAGGCAGTTGTCATGGTTAGTTCAGCTTTATACACCTTGGTATGGAGATGGTTGCCATGGGCAGGTAGGCTTTTTAGTTCTCATTCGGTTGGGGCATTAGCCATGAATAGTTAGGCTTTACAGGCCACAATCTTTATGGAATAGTTGCATGGGTAGTTAAGCTTTAGAGGTCTCAGTAGGGGGATAATTGTCACGATTAGTTAGGCTTTATAGGCCTCACTGTGTATGAGGATGTTGCCATGAGTAGTTAGGGTATAAAGGCCTCGCAGTATGGGGTTGTTGTCATAGGCCTCACTCTGTGTGGGCCAGTTGCTATGGTTAGTTACATTTTATAGGCCTCAGTATAGTGACAATTGTCTTCGGTGTTTAGGTTATATAGGCCTCACAGGTTATTGCTGTGGGTTATTAGCTTATATAGGTTTACACAATATGAGATGGTTGTTCTGGATATTTAGGTTATGTGGGCCTCACTCAGTATGGGGCGATTGGTATGTGTTTTTAGGTTATATAGTCCTCCCTCATTATGCAACAGTTACTATGGGTAGTTACACTTTATAGGCCTCAGTATGGGGACAATTGTCATGGTTAGTTCGGCTTTATAGGGATCACTCTGTGTGGGGCAATCACCATGGGTAGTTAGGCTTTACAAGCCACAATCTGTGTGGGGCGATTCCAATGTGCAGTTAGGCCTTCTAGGCCTCACTATAAATTTTGGAAGGTTGAATTTGAATGCAGATTACAGGGTCAAAGGCAGGCTTCTTGGCAGTGTGGAGGAACAGAGGGATCTTGGGGTCCACATCCACCCAGGTTGACAGGGTTATTAAGGAGGCGTATGGTGTGTTGGCTTTCATTAGCGGGGGATTGAGTTTAAGAGCCGTGAGGTTATGCTGCAGCTCTATAGAGCCCCAGTTAAACCACACTTGGAATATTGTATTCAGTTCTGGTCCCCTCATGATAGGAAGGATGAAGAAGATTTAGAGAGGGTGCAGAGGAGATTTACCAGGCTGCTGCCTGGACAGGAGGGCATGTCTTATGAAGTAAGGTTAAGGGAGCTCGGGCTTTTCTCATTGGAGTGAAGAAGGACAAGAGGTGACTTGATAGAGATGTCCAAGATGATCAGAGGCAGAGATAGAGTGGGTAGTCAGGGACTTTTTCCAGGATGGAAATGGCTATTGTGAGGGGGCATAATTTAAGGGGATTGGAGGAAGGTTTTGGGGAGATGTCAGAGGTAGGTTCTTTGCACAGAGAGTGGTGGGTGCGTGGATTAGACTGCCAGTGGTGGTAGTAGAGTCAGAGATGTTAGGGACATTTAAATGACTCTTGGATAGGCACATGGAAGGTAGTATAATGAAGGGTATGTAGGTTAGTTTGATCTTAGAGTAGGATAAAAGGTTGGCACAACATAGAGGGCCGAAGAGCCTGTAGTGTGCTGTACTGTTCCATGTTGACCCTTCCTCTTGACCGATAACCTTCCTCACAAGTCTGTTGTAGGTACCTTCAGGAAATCCGTGTAAACCCCACCAGTAGCATCGCCGTTATCAACCCTTTTCGTTAAGTCATCAGAAAATGTCAGCAAGTTAGTTATGTACAACTTCCCCTTGAGTTTTCCTAACCAACCTACCTTTTTCCAGATGACTACTAACTTTATCTCGAATAATTGTTGCGAGAAGCTATCCTGGAGTTAAGCAGACAAGGCAGAGAAAAATGTCAGGTATTTAGGTTATACAGTCAGCTCTGCTATAACACAGTAGTTCCGTATTGTAAGAAAATTGCATAATAGCAGTGCCATTTAAACTAATGGGGCCAGAATCGCGTTATAACCAATACATGCTTTAAACGTTTGCACTACAGAAACAGTATCCTCAATTCATCAATTATTTTATAGCAAATTCACATTAACGAAACACACATTATAGCAGAACAACCTGTATAGGTCTCACTCAGTATGGTGTAGAGACATCACTCTAATGACCAGTTGCCATGGTTATCAGGCTTTATAGGCCACGGTATGGGGGCACTTGCCATGAATATTTAGGTTTTTTATAGGCATCAGAATGAGCGGTTGCCATGAGTATTTGGGCTTTAAAATCTATCTGTGTCTGGGCTGGTACCATGAGTAATTAAGCTTATTAGGCCTCGGTTGGTTGCCATGGTTAGTTAGGCTTTGTAGGCCTCACTCTGTGTTGGATGGTTGGCATGGTTAATTTCACTGTATAGGAACAAAGGATCAAGAGTGAAGGAGGAATTGAAGGAAATCCTTATTAGTCAGGATATGGTATTAGAGAAACTGGTGGGATTAAAACCCAATAAATCCACAGGGCCTGATACTTTACATCCCAGAGTACTTAAGAAAGTGGCCCTAGAAGCAGCGGATGTATTGGTGATAATTTTCCAGCATTCTATGTACTCTGGAAGACTCCCTATGGAGTGGATGGGAGCTAATGTAACTCCATTTTTAAAAGGAAAGGAGGGAGAGGGAAAACGGAATTATAGGCCAGTCAGCCTGATATCGTTGGTGGGGAAAATGCTGGAGTCAATTGTTAAGGATGTAATAACTGAGTATTTGTAAAGTGGTGACAGAATCAGGCCCAGTCAGCATGGATTCACTGAAGGGAAATCATGCTTGACAAATCTTCTGGTGTTTTTTGAGGTTGTGACCAGTGGGGGTGGACAAGGTGGATCAGTGGATGTTGTGTATCTGGACTTCCAAAAGGCTTTTGACGAGGTTCCACACAAGAGATTAGTCAGGAAAATTAAATCTCAATGTATCGGAGAGAATGTATTGACGTGGATAGCCAGCTGGTTGGCAGACAGGAAGTGGAGAGTTGGAATAAACAGGTCCTTTTCAGAATGGCAGGCAGTGAGGAGTGGGGTATTGCAGGGGTTCAGTGCTGGGACCCCAGCTGTTCACAATATACATTAACAAGTTGGACAAAGGAATTGAACGCCATATCGCCAAATTTACAGATGACACTAAGCTGGGTGGCAGTGTGTGCTGTGAGGAGGATGCTGGTAGGCTGCAGGGTGACTTGGAATTTGCTGAATGGGCAGTATAATGTGGATACATGTGAGGTTATTCAGTTAGGTGGCAAAAACAGGAAGGCAGATTGCTATCTGAATGGTGGCAGTTTAGGGAAAGGTGAGGTCAGTGAGACCTAGGGGTCATGGCGGAACAGTCATTGAAGGTTGGCATGCAGATGCAGCAGGGAAAGCTAATGCTGGCCTTCGTAGCAAGAGGATTTGAGTATTGGAGTAAGGATGACAGGGCCTTGGTGAGGAAGAATTTCGTCACTCAGACATTTATGAACCTGTGGAATTTTCTACCACAGGAAGCTGTTGGGGCCAGTTTATTAGATATATTCATGAGGGAGCTGGACTTGGCCCTTGCAGCTAAAGGGATCAAGGGGTATGGAGAGAGTGAGGGAGTGGGAAACTGAAATTGCATGATCAGCCATGATCATGTTGAATGGTGGTGCAGGCTTGAAGGGCTGAATGGCCTACTCCTGGACCAATTTTCAATGTTTCTATAGGCCTCACTCTGTGGGGTGAGAGCCATGGCTAGGTAGATTTTATACACCTCAATAGGGACATGATTGTCATGGGAATTTAGGCCTCATTGAGTAGGGGGATGGTTGTCATAGTTAGTTAGGCTTTATAGGCCTCACGCTGTATGGGGCGGTTTTCATGCTTAGTTGGTTTTTCAAGTCTCACTGGGAAGCGATGGCCTAGTGGTCTTATCACTGGGCTGTTAATTCAGAGACCCATATAATGTTCTGGGGACCTAGGTTCAAATCCTGCCTTGGCAGATGGTGGAATTTGAAGTCAACGAATGAAAATCTGGAATTAAGAGTCTAGTGATGATCACGAATCCTTCGTTGTTTGTTAGAAAAATCCATCTGGTTCACTAACGATCTTAAGGGAAGTAAACCGCCATCCTTACTTGGTTGGCCTACATGTGACTCCAGACCTACTATGTTGACTCTTAACTGCCCTATGGGTAATTAGGGATGGGTATTATATGGTGCCTAGTCAGACATCCTCATCCCATGAATGAATAAACAAAATCTCAGTATGGGGCAATTGCTGCAGGTACCTAGCCTTTGTAGGCCTCAGTCTGTGTGGAGGCAGTTGCCATGGGTAATTAGGCCATATACGCCTCACTCAGTATGGGGATATTTGCCATAGATTGTTTGGCTTTATAAGCCTCACTCACTTGATTGTCACTTGCCATGGGTAGTTAGGCTTTATAGGCCTCAGTATGGGGATGGTTATTGTGATTAGTTAGGCATTATAGGTATCACTGTGTCTGGGAATAGTTGCCAAGGGTATTTAGGTTACACAGGCCCCACTCAATATAGATCGGTTGCCATGGATAGTTAGGTTTTATGTGCCTCACTCTGTGTGAGGTAGTTGTCATAGGTAGTTAGGCTTTATAGGCCTCAGTATGGGGATGGTTATTGTGATGAGTTAGGCGTTATAGGCCTCACTGTGTCTGGAACTGGCCAAGGGTATTTAGGTTATACAGGCTTCACTCACTATGCCTCACTTGCCATGGGTAGTTAGGCTTTATTGGCCTCGGTATGGGGGCAATTATCATGGTTAGTTAGGTTTTATGGGACTCATTCTCGTGTGGGGGCGGTTGCTGCAATAACAGCACAGAGGTTAGTATCCCACCACCAAGTCAGCCTTCATTTACCTGTGCACAGTACACTGGCTGAGGCCCAGCCAGCTCAGAGTCCGTCCCTGAACTGAGGAGATTCTAAATCCCCTATTAACATTGGTCAGCCAGGGCTTTCTGATTCACCCAGGTTAACAATCCCAGTCAAGGATCTCATAACCAATGACATCCACCTCGTTCCACTCAACTGTTGCCATGGCTGTTCAGATTATATAGACCGCACTCACTGTTGGGCAGTTGCCATGGGTAGTCAGGCTTTATAGGCCTCATTCTATTTGAGGCAGTTGTCATGGATAATTAGGCTTTATAAGTCTTCCTTTTTTTTTCTTTTTTTTTGTTTTTTTTCTTTTCTTTTTATTTTTTTTTCTCTTTTTTTTTCTTTCTTTTTTTTATTTTTTTCCCCCAGCACCCATGGTGTGTGTGCAGGTGTGAGACACAGTGAAAGACAAAAAGTGCACGAATCTTTATTCAATTTCCATCACCAGGAAGATAGGAAATTATAAGTCTTCCTCTGTGTGGGCTGGTTACCGTGGGTAGTTAAGTTTAATTGACCTCAAGTACAGGGAAGCTTGTCATGGTTAGCTAGGCTTTTTAGGCCTCACTGTAGTATGGACATGGTTGCTATAGATATTTATAGGCCTCATTTAGTGTGCTATGGATAGTTAAACCTTCTAGGCCTCAGGTCTGAAGATGGTTGTTGTGGTGGTGGTCCATGGCTAAAGTTGATAAGGTGACTGCTTGGGGCATTTTTAGCTCACACAAGATCGCTGAAAATGTTTGACAGTTATGTACAGCAAATGTTCACGGCTAGACTTGTAGTCTCCATATAGATATACTGGATAAGAAGTTAATCAGGTTTCTATAAACAGGCAATTGTAAACAGAAAAGCATTTTAATAAGGGGTGATTTTGTAAGGCCTAGTTTGGCCAAAGTCCCAAGTTCGTTATTTCGGAAAAGGTTGAAGGAAAAGTCTGATCCCTACGGTATTCGAAACTGTTTAGGTAATTGTAGACTCACAGAGTCATAGATGTACAGCATGGAAAAACAGACCCTCTGGTCCAACCTATCCATGCCGACCAGATATCCTAACCCCAATCTCGTCCCACCTGCCAGTACCCGGCCCATGTCCCTCCAAACCCTTCCTATTCATATACCCATCCAGAGGCCTTTTACATGTTGCAATTGTACCAGCCTCCACCACTTTCTCTGGCAGCTAATTTCATACAAACACCACCCTCTGTGTGAAAAAGTTGCCCCTTAGATCTCTTTTAAATCTTTCCCCTCTCACCCTAAACCTATGCCCTCTATTTCTGGACTCCCCATCCCAGGGAAAAGACCTTGTCAATTCACCCTATCCATGCTCCTCATGATGTTATAAATCTCCATAAGGTCACCCCTCAGCCTCTGACTCTCCAGGGAAAACAGCTCCAGCCTATTCAGCCTCAAAACCTCCAACCCCGGCAACATCCTTGTAAATCCTTTCTGAACCCTTTCAAGTTTCACAGCATTCTTTCTATTGGAAGGAGACCAGAATTGCACACAATATTCCAAAAGTGGTCTGACCAATGTCCTGTACAGCTGCAACATGACCTCCCAACTCCTATACTCAATGTACTGACCAGTAAAAGAAAGCATACCAAATACCTTCTTCACTATCCTACGTACCTGCGACTCTACTTTCAAGGAGCTATGAACCTGCACTCCAAGGTCTCTTTGTTCAGCAACACTCCCTAGGACCTTACCATGAAGTGTATACGTCCTGCTAAGATTTGCTTTCCCAAAAGGCAGCACCTCGCATTTATCTGAATTAAACTCCATCTGTCACTTCTCAGCCCATTGGTCCATCTGGTCCAGATCCTGTTGTAATCTGAGGTAACCCTCTTCGCTGTCCACTACACCTCCAATTTTGGTGTCATCTGCAAACTTACTAACTAAATGTCCAACTATATTCACATCCAAATCATCGATAGGAATGACGACATTTGTAAATTAGAATAGTAAACAACTAATTAGTGTGAATAGGTCAGTTGAACAAATGGTTATAGCTAACAAAGAGGCCCAATGGGAAGATAAAGTAATAAATGGTAAAATAAAATGTAATGAAAGTAAACACAAACTTCAAAAGCACCGTTGGTACAGGAGAAAGGTTGTATAAAGAGAGATCCCAACTTGGGAAAGATAAAAATTGAAACTTAAGTGCAGATGCAAATAATTCAGACAAATTCTTGCCTCCAAAGATCAAGAGAAGAGTTATGGAGACAGATTATAAAATACAGAGTGAAGATATGGTTATGTCACTAGTTGTCTGTGGAACTTAAAACAAGTTTTGTTACATTGGTAGACTCGCAAAGTAATTGAATTTCCCTCTTATCAGTGGAATGCGAATAGACGCTCTTATTAAGAAAAGATTTTGGAATGGAAAATGCTTAGAGTAGAAATTTATTTAAGAATGAAGCTTTAGTTTAAAATGCACTTGCAGTGTGTAAATAGCAGGGGGTGTAAAGTGCAGTCGCAAGTTAGAAGGACTGTTGTTTGATCTCAGGCTGAAGTGATAGAGGGGTTGTTCTCAATTTGCCAGCTGCGTCACAGTATCTTTACATTCGAATTGACTTTATAATTGGTAGAAATTAATATCCGTCCTAATCTGCCAGACTAAAGGTAGTACAGAGTTCTTAGTGAAAAGCAAGGTTATTGGTAAATCATACAGTGCAGTGGGCAAATGTCAGGGAAGGAATAAAACTAAGAAGCATTGTAAGATCCCAAAGACAGATGATGGAAGTATCTGGTAGACACCATGAGATTATGGGAGGACGAAGGGTGGTGCATAGAGTTGTCCATCATTGACTGTGCATTTACTGAATTGGATGTGTTATGGACTAGGCCAGGCTACTCAAAACATTTCAAGGACGTAGGCCAGACCCTAACTTTGCTAGTTGTTTTAAGCAGGTGTGAAGTGTATTCAAGGAGAGATGCAGCTGGTCAGCTTGAAGCAAATTTATTTCCAAGATTACTGAATGAAACCCAAATGAAAGAGAACAGAATACCGAATAACTGAATCTATCAGAAAACCCAACAGGTTATCCCAACTTAATGGTGCTGTTCCAAATTCCTGCAACAATCCCCATAAACACCCCTTGGTAAAGAAGGAAAAATCAAACACTGGTTCTTACGGGAAAGCTGTCAGAGAGAGAGAGGATCAGCATGTACCTGCCTCTTTGGGTCCAGCAGCTTCACAACTGACTGACTGCTTTCAGTGAACAGCCAGATTGCTAAATTCAAACCAAAGCAAAAGAAAGCTGAGCAGGGAGCACTGGCCGCTCCCCTTTCATTGTGCGACTGTTTGTTTTTAAACATGAAAGCCGTTTTTCCGAGGCAGTATCTGTTAGCTATCATCAAACTCGCCCTAAACCCCTTCAAACCTAGACATTTTGGAGCCTGTGTCTTTACGACCGCCTGAAAAAGAAACCAAGGACAACATGAACTTGCGAAAGGTGCAGCATTGTCACAGATGTATAGATCAGGGGGTGTGGCTATCAATGACGTCAATGTTGCATGTAATCATTGTAACACAAAGTGTATAAAAATGTATTTCGCTGGGGAAATCAGAGCGCCATTGACCTCCGATCTGAGCTGTAATTAAGAGGGCACCTGTGCTCCACATGAAAGCCATGTTTGGGGTGGTCTCTGGTTTCTTCCACAGAGCTCTGAATACAGGCAAGGCATATGGACAACAGAGCTCTCTATAAAGATCTCTTGTTCTAAAGAACACAGGTCTTATGATTTATCATCGATGTTTATCCCCACAACAGTTGCCATGGTTAGTTAGCCTTTGAGGGCCTCAGTATGGGGACGGTTGCCTTGGGTAGTTAGACTTTACAGAACAGCACAGAAGTGGCCATTTCGTCCATTTTGTCCCTCATGGTAACCTCAGCCAGTGCAAGAATTGAACCAGTGTTTTTTGGCGTTACTGTACTGCAATCCAGCTATCTAACCCCATCATCCAGATCGAATGAGAATATTATAGCAGCAGAAGTGAGTGAATCATTTGATGGAGTGTCCAAGCACCAAGAATGAGACAGTCAGGCTGCGGTATGTGGCGTGCCTGGATTGTTTGCTGTATGCTGTAAAGTTTACTGGAAGCCCCGTTCTTAACTCATGGGAGCTGTGCTTTTTTTAAAAAATCAGGCAGGGACTGCCTCAGCAGAAACAGAGTTTCAGTTCAAGACTTGTATTTATGGGTCAAGGCAGTGCCCTGAAATATGAACCAGAAAATGGCTGTCACATATCTGGTTGAGTTGAAACAGGCGTAGAGTTTAAACATTTTCCTTCCGTCTGCAAAGAGCAAGGCCCATATATTAATACGCACAGATCCAAGTATGTAGAAGTATTCATTGGGTAATTGAACCAAGTGTGTCTTCATGGTGGCTCAGTGGTTAGCACTGCTGCCTTGACCCAGGTTCGATTCCAGCCTCGGGGTGACTGTGCAACCCCGTGTCTGTGTGGGTTTCCTCTGGGTGCTCTGGTTTCCTCCCTCAGTCCAAAGATGTGCAGGTTAGGGTGGATTGTCCATGCTAAATTGTCCCATAGTGTCCAGGGATGTGTAGGTTAGGGTGGGTTGGCCATGCTAAATTGTCCCATGGTACCCAGGGATGTGCAGGTTAGGGTGGATTGGCCTTGCTAAATTGTCCCATGGTACCCAGGGATGTGCAGGTTAGGGTGGATTGGCCATGCTAAATTGTCCCATAGTGCCCAGGGATGTGCAGGTTAGGGTGGATTGGCCATGCTAAATTGTCCCATAGTGCTCAGGGATGTGCAGGTTAGGGTGGATTGGCCATGCTAAATTGTCCCATGGTACCCAGGGATGTGCAGGTTAGGGTGGATTGGCCATGCTAAATTGTCCCATGGTACCCAGGGATGTGCAGGTTATGGTGGATTGGCCGTGCTAAATTGTCCCATAGTGCCCTGGGATGTGCAGGTTAGGGTGGACTGGCCATGCTAAACTGTCCCATAGTGTCCAGGGATGTTTAGGTTAGGTGCATTAGTCAGGGGTAAATATGGGTATATGTGGGATAATCTTTGGAGGATTGGTGTGGACTAAGGGGCCTGTTTCCACGCTGTAGGGATTCTATGTGAATGCAGAAAATGCCTTTTTGAGTCTGCACACACGTACTGATATCGAAGCAACAATAACAACCAGCTCTCTCAGAACTCGAAATATCAAAAATAGTCTTGTGAAAAGTGAGGAATATTCTAATCATTATTGAACCATGCTGATCAATGAGAGTGACAGAACTATTGCTGATTGGGTTCAAACTATTTTGGCACAGTGTAAATGACTCTAAGCTGCATAATAACACATTCATCTTATAAACCAACTAATTAACAGACTTGGCTACTGTAATTGAACAGACACTGACCTGATCTCCATAACCAAGACTAACTTATACCTTGTACCTTTCCCCCCCCCCCCCCAAGTCTAATTCCAAGGGTCCCCTTTTAAATTAGTTCAGGAATGCTTTAGACAGACACTCCACCAATGGTCAAGTTGGATGGATTTGTTCACTAAATGACTCTCACTCAATAAGTTAATGAGGCCTTAGTTACTGGCTTTGCTCTAACAAAGGGTCACTGGACTCGAAACATGAACTCTTGCTTTTTTTTCTCTCCCTCTCTTTCTCTCTCTTTGTGTGGGATACTTTACAAGACACATAGCTCAGAGTAGCAGCGGGGGGGTGGGACACAGTAACCGGTGAGTCTATAAATTTAGCGTAGTGCAGATTCGGGCCTCGTCTTTACACTTGTCTTGATGCGAGAGGCAGGACACAGTAACCGGTGAGTCTATAAATTTAGTGCGATGCGGATTCAGGCCTAACATTCACACTTGTCTCGGTGTGAGAGGCAGGGACACAGTGACCGTTAAACCGCTGCACACTTAAATGTTGTGAGAGGCTTCTGATTGGTGCGTGCTGGTCACCTGACAATTACTGATTAATCCCTTCTTATCCCAACAGGTTCAGAGCAGTGGGTACTTACGGGTAACTCTTTCATAACCTGACTTAGACCGGAGTAGGAAATAGAGTCACAGAAACAGACCATTCAGTCCAACTCGTCCATAAAACCATAAGACATCGGAGCAGAAATCAGGCCATTCAGCCCATCGAGTCTGCTCCACCATTCAATCATGGCTGATTTCTCAACACCATTCTCCCCGTAATCTGTGATCCCCTTGATACTCAAGAACCTATCTATCTTCATTTTAAATACACTCAATGATCTGCCCTCCAGAGCTTCTGTAGCAATGAATCCCATAGATTTATGACTTTGGCTGAAGAAGTTTCTCTTCATCTCCATCCTAAAAGGTCTTCCCTTTGCTCTAAGGCTGTGCCCTCAGGTCCTAGTCTCTCCTACCAATAGGAATATCTTCCCAACATCCACTCCGTCCAGGCCATTCAGTATTCTGTAAGTTTTAATTGGATACCACTCATTCTTCTAAACTCGTTTCGAGTATAGACCCAGAGTCCTCAAACATTCTTCGTGTGTTAAGCTTTTCATTTATGGGATCATTCTCGTGAATCTCCTCCAGGGTCAGTCCATCCTTCCTGAGATATTAGTCCATGCTGACCACCTTTCCCAAACTGAACTAGTCCCATTTTCCTGCTTTTGGCCCATATCCCTCTGAACCTTTCCTATCCATGTACCTGTCCAAATGTCTTTGGAAGGTTGTAACTGTAGCTGCATCTACCACTTCCTCTGGCAGTTCATTCCATAGATGCACCACCCTCTGGGTGAAAAAGTTGCCCCTCCGGTCCCTTCCCTTCACTTTGACGGTTACTGTACCCCTGCCTCCAGGCTGCTCCAAGCTAAATGCCCTGTAAAGGCTAGGCCCGATTCTGCACCATGCTAGATTTATCGGCTCACCAGTTCCTGAGTCCCAGCCTTCCAGAGCTTCCTGATTCTTCCTGGTTCCTGCTCCAAGCTAAGTGGCTTGTAAAGTATCCCGCAGCGAATGAGAGAAGAAGTCAGAGTTCATGTTTCGAGTCTAGTGACCCTTCATCGGAGCAAAGGCAGTGATGAAGGCCTCGTTAACATAATGGGTGAGATTCATTTTAGTGAAGAATTTGGTCGCTATCCTCTGTAAAGTGCCTGTCTAAAGCATTCCTGAACTAACTTTAAAAAAATCACACAACACCAGGTTATAGTCCAACAGGTTTATTTGGAAGCACTAGCTTTCGGGGCACTGCTCCTTTATCAGGTGGTTGTGGAGAATAAGATCATAGGACACAGAATTTACAGCAAAAGTTTACAGTGTGATGCAACTGAAATGATATATTGAAAAAGGCCCGAATTGTTTGTTAAGTCTCTCGTCTTTTAGAATGGGCATGTTGGTTTCAGTTCTTTCATATGTAAATCCCAGAAATAAAGTTACATTATTAAGGGAACTTTAACAATTGGTGCCCTGTCAGCCCAGATAATGCACTGGGTGAGGGGCCCTGTGTGAGACTGTGCTGCAGTGTTCAGACCGATTCTAATCTAAAATAGGGATTTACAGAATCTTACACAGATTTGTGCAGTTTGTGAGCAAAGTAAAATGTAATTCAGCAAGTACAAATTCACCCCACAAAATTATATATGTGTGTGTGGGTGTATCTGTGCGGCGGGGTATGAGTGTTTGTGAGAGAATTTGTGTATGTGTGTGAGTGTAAAGGGGTATAAGTCTGTGCAAGGATGCGTGTGCGCGTGTGAGTGTGGGAGTGTATGTGTGAGTGTATGAGAGAGAGCTTGTGTATGAGAGAGGGTCTGTGTGAGTGTATGGTTCTGCAGGAGTGTGTGTCTGTATGTGAGTGGATGTGTATATCTCTGTGTGTGTCTGTGTGTGTGTGTGTGTGTGTGTCTCCTGAAAGAAAGAGCAAAGGACAAAGGGAATTACAGCAAAGGAACCGGCCCTTCAGCCCTCCAAGCCTGCGCTAGTCCAGATCCTCTATCTAAATCTGCTGCCTATTTTCTAAGGGTTTGTATTTCTTTGCTCCCTGTTCATTCATGTATCTGTCTGGATACATCCTAAATTATGCTATTGTTCCCACCCTTACCATCTCCACTGGGAACACGTTCCAGGCCCCCACCACTCTCTGCATAAATAACTTTCCACACATATCTCCCCTAAACCTTTCCCCTCTCACCTTGAACTCCTGACCCTGAATAATTGAGTCCCCCCACTCTGGGGAGAAAGCTCCTTGTTATCCACCCTGTCTACACCTCTCATGATTTTGTAGGCCTCAATCAGGTCCCCCCTCAACCTCCGTCTTTCTAACGAAAATAATCCTAACCTGCTCAACCTCTCTTTGTAGCTAGCGCCCTCCATACCAGGCAGCCTCCTGGTGAACCTCCTCTGCACCCTCTCCAAAGCATCCACATCCTTTTGGTAATGTGGCGACCAGAACTGTATGCAGTATTCCAAATGCGGCCGAGCCAAAGTCTAATACAACTGGAACATGACCTGCCAAATCTTGTACTCACTACTGCGTCCGATGAAGGAAAGCATGCTGTATGCCTTCTTGACCACTCTACTGACCTGCGTTGCCACCTTCAGGGGACAATGATTCTGAACAGCCAGATCTCTCTGTACATCAAGACTTTTCCATTTACCAGGAGTTTTCCATTTACTGTATTGTTTACTCATGAATTGGATCTTCCAAAATGTATCACCTTGCATTTGCCCAGATTGAACTCCATCTGCCATTTCTCTGCCCAACTCTCCAGTCTATCGATATTCTGCTGTGTTCTCTGACAGTCTCCTTCACTATCTGCTACTCCGCCAATCTTAGTGTCATCTGCAAACTTGCTAATGAGGCAACCTACACCTTCCTCATAAAATCATTTATGTATATCACAAACAACAGTGGTCCCAGCATGGATCCCTGAGGAACACCACTGGTCACAGGTCTCCATTTTGAGAAGCACCCTTCCACTACTACCCTCAGTCTCCTGTTGCCCAGCCAGTTCTGTATCCATCTAGCTCGGCCACCCTGGACCCCATGTGACTTCACCTTCTTCATCAGCTTACCATGAGGAACTTTATCAAATGCCTTACTGAAGTCCATGTATATGACGTCTACATCCCTTCCCTCACCAATCAACTTTGTCACCTCCTCAAAGAATTTGATTAGGTTTGTAAGACATGATCTTCCCTGCACAAAGCCATGTTGCTTATCACTGATAACCCCATTTTCTTCCAAATGG
The DNA here is from genome assembly GCF_037043375.1 of Chiloscyllium plagiosum. Taxonomy (NCBI): domain Eukaryota; kingdom Metazoa; phylum Chordata; class Chondrichthyes; order Orectolobiformes; family Hemiscylliidae; genus Chiloscyllium; species Chiloscyllium plagiosum. The sequence goes on from NW_028270176.1 coordinate 18,230,543, forward strand.
AAATATATACTATCCCTCAGTATCTTCTCCAGCAGCATCCCTACCACTGACGTCAGGCTCACCAGTCTATAATGACCTAGAGTATCCCTGCTACCCTTCTTAAACAAGGGGACAACATTAGCAATTCTCCAGTTCTCCAGGACCTCACCTGTGTTCAACGATGCTGCAAAGATATCCGTTAAAGCCCCAGCTATTTCCTCTCTCTCTTCCCTCAGTAACCTGGGATAGATCCCATCCGGACCTGGGGACTTGTCCTCCTTAATGCCTTTTAGAATACTGAACACTTCCTCCCTCCTTATGCCGACTTGACCCAGAGTAATCAAAGATTCTTTTCAAACAACTGTTCCCAATCTACATGCCCCAGCACCTGCCGAATTTTGGTATCATTGACCTTCCCCCAATTTGGGTTGGGCGGTGGAGGCTTGTTTTTCAGACTGGAGGCCTGTGACCAGTGGAGTGCCACAAGGATCGGTGCTGGGTCCACTACTTTTCATCTTTTATATAAATGAGTTGGATATGAGCATAAGAGGTATAGTTAGTAAGTTTGAAGATGACCCCAAAATTGGAGGTATAGTGGACAGCGAAGAGGGTTACCTCAGATTACAACGAGATCTTGATTAGATGGGCCAATCGGCCGAGAAGTGGCAGATGGAGTTTAATTCAGATAAATGTGAGGGGCTGCATTTTGGGAAAGCAAATCTTAGCAGGACTTATACACTTAATGGTAAGGTCCTAGGGAGTGTTGCTGAACAAAGAGACCTTGGAGTGCAGGTTCATAGCTCCTTGAAAGTGGAGGCACAGGTAGTTAGGATAGTGAAGAAGGCGTTTGGTATGCTTTCCTTTATTGGTCAGAGTATTGAGTACAGGAGTTGGGAGGTCATGTTGCAGCTATACAGGACATTGGATAGGCCACTGTTGGAATATTGCATGCAATTCTGGTCTCCTTCCTATCGGAAAGATGTTGTGAAACTTGAAAGGGTTCAGAAAAGATTTACAAGGATGTTGCCAGGGTTGGAGGGTCTGAGCTACAGGGAGAGGCTGAACAGGCTGGGGCTGTTTTCCCTGGAGCATCGGAGGCTGAGAGGTGACCTTATAAAGGTTTATAAAATCATGAGGAGCATGGATAGGGTAAATAGACAAAATGTCTTCCCTTGGGTGGGGGAGTCCAGAACTAGAGGGCATAGTTTTAGGTTTAGAGGGGAAAGATATAAAAGAGACCTAAGGGGCAATGTTTTCACACAGAGGGTGGTACGTGTATGGAATGAGCTGCCAGAGGATGTGGTGAAGGCTGGTACAATTGCAACATTTAAAAGGCATCTGGATGGGTATATGAATAGGAAGGGTTTGGAGGGATATGGGCCGGGTGCTGGCAGGTGGGACGTGATTGGGTTGGGATATCTGGTCAGCATGGACGGGTTGGACCGAAGGGTCTGTTTCTGTGCTGTACATCTCTATGACTCCATGTAACCAGGAAGGTGGAGATTAGGGACCCTCGACTTCCCGAAGGCATTGATAAGACGGGATCCACAAGGTTAGATCCAAGGGGGTTAAGGGTAGAGTATTGGCTCGGATAGAGGATTGGCTGGCTGACTGACAGCAGAGGGTCAGGATGAATGGGTCCTTCTCGGGATGGTGTGAGGTAGTGCTGGGTTCAATTCACAGACCTCACCTATTTCTAATGAATATACATGACCTGCAAACAAGGGCAAATTGTAACTTAGCAAAATCTGCAGTTGATATTAAAATAGTTGAGAAAGTAGGTTGCGATGATGAGGTAAAGAGTTTACAGATGGATATTGATATGCTATGAAAATGAGGTGAAAAATGTGTTGCTAGAAAAGCGCAGCAGGTCATGCAGCATCCAAGGAGCAGGAGAATCGACGTTTCGGGCATAAGCCCTTCTTCAGGAATGAGGAAGGTGTGCCAAGCAGGCTAAGATAAAAGGTAGAGAGGAGGGACTTGGGGGAGGGGGCGTTGGGTATGCGATAGGTGGAAGGAGGTTAAGGTGAGGGTGAGAATGGGTCAGGATCTGTCAGATGGAGATAAACGTGGATAAGTGTGAGGTTTTGCCAGAGAAATAAAAGGGCAAATTATTATTTCAATAAGAAGCAGATTCAAAGTGCGTCAAGGCAGAGGGACCTGGGTGTCTATGTGCATGAACCGCAGAAAATGGGTCTGCAAGTATCTAAAGGAATATGGAAACATAGCATTTATTGCAAAAGAACCGCATTATAAAGGTGGTGTTATTACAATTACTTAAGGTGTTGGTGAGATCATGCTTGGAGTATTGTCCAATTTTGGTCTCCTTACTTGAGGAAGGATATGATTGTACTGAGGATGTTCGCCAGGTTGATTCCAGGGATGAAAGGGATGTTGCACCAGGAGCAGTTGGATCGCTTGAGCTCATGCTGACTGGGGTTCAGAAGAATGAGGGGAATCCGATTGAAGTGTACAAAATGCTGATAAGGGTGATTAGATTAGATTAGATTACATTACATTACATTACAGTGTGGAAACAGGCCCTTCGGCCCAACAAGTCCACACCGAAGCGCAACCCACCCATACCCCTATATTTACCTATTACCTAACACTACGGGCAATTTAACATGGTCAATTCACCTGACCTGCACATCTTTGGATTGTGGGAGGAAACCGGAGCACCCGGAGGAAACCCACGCAGACACGTGGAGAATGTGCAAACTCCACACAGTCAGTCGCCTGAGGCGGGAATTGAACCCAGGTCTCAGGCGCTGTGAGGCAGCAGTGCTAACCACTGTTGAATGTTGAACAGATGCTCCCCCTTGTGGGATGGCCTTGAATGAGAGCTCACAGATATAGAGTTAGTGGAGGTAGGTTCAAAACTGAGGTGAGGAGAAACTATTGAGTGAATCAGTGGAACTCACCCAGAGTGCAGTGGAGGCAGAATCAGTCAACAGGTTCAAGAATGAAAGAGATACATTTGTGATGAAACGCAGGATAAAGTGAAGCAGGCAGGAGAGTGGAGTTCAAACATAGAAGAGTACAGGCCCTTCGGCCCTCGACGTTATGCTGATCTTTCATACTACTCTAAGATCAAACTAACTTACATACCCTTCATTTTACTATCATCCATGTGCCTAACCAAGAGTCGCTTAGGTGACCTGAATGTATCTGATTCTACTGCCACTGTTAGCAGTGCATTCCACGCACCCACCACTCTCTGTGCAAAGATTCTACCTCTGACATCTCCTCTAAACCTTCCTCCAATCACTTTAAAAATGCCCCCTGATGATAGCCATTTCTGCCCTGGGAGAGCGTCTCTGGCTATCCATTCCATGCCCCTCATCATCTTGTCCACTTCAATCAAGTCACGTCTCATCCTTCTTCACTCCAGTGAGAAAAACCCTAGCTCCCTCAACCTTTCTTCATGAGACAGGCCCTCCAGTCCAGGCAGCATCCTGATAAATCTCCCCTGCAACCTCTCTAAAGGCTGTCACACCATTCCTGTAAAGAGGTGACCAGAACTGAACACAATATTCCAAGTGACGTCTCACCAGGGCTCTATTGAGCTGCAGCATAACCTCTTAAACTTGATCCCCCTGCTAATAAAAGGTCAACACACCATGTGCCTTCTTAGCAACTCTATCAACTTGGGTGGCAACTTTGAGATCAGTCATGAACATGTTAAATGACAGAGCGAGCTCGAAGGATAGATTGCCTACTCCCGCTCCTAACCCCTATGTTCTGTGCTGCTAGACCCACTGAGGTTCCCTGGAACTTTCTGTTTTTATTCCTGCTCCCACATTCCTTCGATCAGAGAGATATGTTTGGGAAAAAAACACTATGCTGTTGACATATGTTTGAGAGAGAGATCGAGAGATGAATATTTGTGTTCGGGATTCCAGGTACTCTTTTTCAACTAGTTCAGAGATGCTGTTAACAATATCTCTGGAGGAGATAGCATTCGAACTGAAAATGTGTTGCTGGAAAAGCGCAGCAGGTCAGGCAGCATCCAGGGAACAGGAGAATCGATGTTTCGGGCATAAGCCCTTCTTCATTCCTGAAGAAGGGCTTATGCCCGAAACGTCGATTCTCCTGCCCCTTGGATGCTGCCTGACCTGCTGCGCTTTTCCAGCACCACATTTTCAGCTCTGATCTCCAGCATCTGCAGACCTCACTTTCTCCTCAAAGATAGCATTCGAACTCAAGCCTACTAGTTCTTAGAATATAGTATAGGCCCTTCGGCCCTCGATGTTGTACCAATGTGTGAAACCAATTTGAAGCCCATTGAACCTACAGTATTCTATTATGGTCCATATGTTTATCCAGTGAGTACTTAAATGCCCTTGAAGTTGGTGAGTCTACTATGGTTGCAGGCGGTCCATTCCATACCCTTACTACTCTCTGGTAAAGAAACTACATCTGACATCTTGCCTTTATCTATCATCCCTCAATTTGAAGCTATGTCCCTCAAGCTCATAGTAACCCACAAAATTCAAACAGGACCAGACAGGGCAAAAACAGGAAGGATGTTTCAACTAACCCAAGATGCCATAACAGGGGATCACAGTCTGAGGGGAAAGTGAGGTCTGCAGACGCTGGAGATCAAAGCTGAAACTTTATTGCTGGAACAGCACAGCAGGTCAGGCAGCATCTAGGGAACAGAAGATTCGACGTTTCGGGCATAAGCCCTTCTTCATTCCTGAAGAAGGGCATGTGCCCGAAACGTCGAATCACAGTCTGAGGGTACAGGGTAGGCCATTTAGGACAGAGATGAGGAGGAAAAACTGCTGCCTCGCAGTGCCAGGGACCCGGGTTCGATTCCCACTTTGGACGGCTTTCTGTGTGGAGTTTGCCCATTCTCCCCGTGCCTGCGTGGGTTTGCTCCGGTTTCCTCCCACAACCCAAAGATGGCAAGGTCAGGTGAATTGACCATGCTAAATTGCCCTGAGTGATTGGTGCATTAATAGGGAGTCGGGGAGCGGGTCTGGGTGGGTTACTCTTCGGAGGGTCAGTGTGGACTTGTTGGGCCGAAGGGCCTGTTTCCACGCTGTAGGGATTCTAGTCTAAAACAAAGCCTTCACCCAGAGAGTGGTAAGCCTCTGGAATTCTCTACCACAGAAAGCTGTCGAGCCAGAGACATAGATCACAGGACTAAAGGAATCAAAGGGTATGGGGGAGAAATTGGGAACAGGGGACTGATTTGGATAATCAACCATGACCTTTACCAACAGTGGAGCAGAGTTGAGGGGGCCAAATGGCCTACTATTTTCAGTGATTGTGAATATTAATCTGTGAAGAAGATTTCTATTAAAAGTCCACTAAATCCAATTAAAAAGTTCTAAAAATCAGATAAACATCAATCCACATGATTATCTGTACAGCATAATACTCATTAAATGTCATTTAACATGCCCAATTGTTTTGGGTTTTTTTTTCAAGAAAATGAAATTCATTAAGCTTTCCAGAAATGACTGCTTCAAGACTGCCACAGTTGGCAAATGGAAAGCTACACCCGCCAGGGTTTGTTCTAAATTTGTTTGTTGCCGTGGAGTTAGTATCAGACTGTGTGACCAATACAGAATGGGACACGACCTGTGAAAGGTGACAAGGGTCACATTAACGCCGTTCCACAGGGGCAGCACAGTGGCTCAGCGGTTAGCACTGCTGCCTCACAGCGTCAGGGACCCAGGTTCGATTCCAGCCTTGGGTGACTGTCTGTGTGGAGTTTGCACGTTCTCCCCGTGTCTGCGAGGGTTTCCTCTGGGTGCTCTGGTTTATTCCCACAGTCCAAAGATGAGCAGGTTAGGTGAACTGACCAGGCTAAATTACCCACAGTGTTAGGTGCATTAGTCAGGGGTAAATATATGGTAGAGGAATGGGTCTGGGTGGGTTACTCTTTGGAGGACTGGTGTGTTTTTATTGGGCCGAAGGGCCTGTTTCCATACTGTAGGGAATCTAATCTAATCTACCTTCCAAAAGAAGAAATTTCTCCTCATCTTTGTCTGAGATGCATGACCCCCTAATTATGAGATTAATGCTCTCTGGTCCTGGACTCTCCCACAGGGAGAACATATCTCCCCAGCAAGTCCTCTAAGAGTGTTGTATGTTTCAATAAAGTCACCTCTCACTCTTCCAAATTCCAATGAGTACTGAGGAAGGGTCATGGAACCTGAAATGTGAACTCTGATTTCCCCCCATAGATCCTGCTCTGCCTTTCCAGCAAATTCTGGTTTTGTTTCCAAACCTACTCAACCTCTCCTCATAAGGCCATTCCCGCCATCAGTCATGGGAGCGGCATGGTGACTCAGTGGCTAGCACTGCTGTCCCTCTGTGCCTGGGACCCGGGTTTGATTCCAGCCTTGGGTGAGTGGGGATTTTGCACGTTCTCTCCCACACCCCCACCTCAGCCCCCACCCCCCACCCCCACCGTGTCTGCATGGGTTTTCTCTGGGTGCTCCGGTTTCTTCCTACAGTCCAAAGCTGTGCAGGTTAGGTGGACTGGTCATGCTGAATTGCTGCATAGTGTCCAGGGATGGGCTGGCTAGATACAGTAAATGGGTGGTGGGGCTGGTGGGATCCAGGACTGCATGGGATATTTTTTTGAAGGGGGTCAGTGCAGATTCAATGAACCAAATGGCCTCTTGCTGCACTTTAAAGAGTCCTTGATTCTATCAACAAATAAGAACAAACTCTTCAGATTTAAACAACTTTCTGCATCAAATCTCTTGCCCATTTTATTCCTAAAACAAGCATAAGGTTAGGTTACCTACAGTGTAGAAACAGGCCTAACAAGTCCACACCGACCCTCCGAAGAGTAGCCCACCCAGATCCACTCCCCTATCGTATATTTACCCCTGACTAATGCTCCTAGGGCAATTTAGCCTGGCCAATTCGTCTGACCCACACATCTTTGGACATACTTTTATCTCATGTTTTAATTTATCAAAAAGCGACAGGTTCAGTTTGCACTGTAGCCAAATATGTTACCAATATGCCCAGGTTCTATCACCAACAACTACTCAATTGCAACTACCTTGGCTTGCTTGCATTGTGTATCTTGCCTGCCTAATGTATCTGAAGGAGGGAAACAGATATGGATAATTCATAAGGCCACTGGCACAGTGTCTTTAACCCATCAGCAATGTAGCACTGATTAAAATGTGCTTGCACACGGTTCATGCCAAATTATCAGACAACATTTAATGTGCTTCAGAAAAAAAAAACCAAACATCAGCAGCAAATAAGTCTGAAAGAACAAATAGGCTGGAAAAGCAATGCGCACAGCCTGGCCAGGTAAACATTACACTAAATCCAACCCTCGTAACATTGAAGAAGGCTGTGCATGTCCATTTTGCAATACCAAGGAACACAAGTCTATTGAGCAAGTGCTGAAAATTAGGATGTCAACAGTTAGGTCAAAACTGAAGAAAACCTGTTGTAAATCACACAAAAAAAGCAGAAATTGCTGGAAAAGCTCAGCACTTCTGGCAGTATCTGTGAAGTGAAACCAGAGTTAACGTTTTGGGTTCCTCACTCTTCCTCAGAAGCATTCTGAGGAAAGGCCACCGGACCCAAAACGTTAACTCTGGTTTCTCTTCACAGATGCTGCCAGACCTGCTGAGCTTTTCCAGCAATTTCTGCTTTTGTTTGAGATTAGTTGGGGGCCTATTTAGACTCGATGGGCTGAAGGGCCTTTTTCTGTGGTGTAGACCTCTGTGCTGTAGAATTCTGATAACAGTCACAGACACAAAGATTGGGTGAGTTCTAGGAACTCACTTTGAGTACCACTTTCGATGTGATTCAACTAGTTTCGTCTGAAAGTTATTTGACTTTTCTTTTACATTCACTCTCAGAATGCAGTGTAAGATTGCTAGGCAAAAGTGAGGACTGCAGATGCTGGAGATCAGAGTCTAGATGAGAGTGGTGCTGGAAAAGCACAGCAGGTCAGGCAGCATCCGAGGAGCAGGAAAATCGAGGTTTCGGGCAAAAGCCTTTCATCAGGAATGAGACAGGGAGCCTCAAGGTGGAGAGATAAATGATTACGACAATGTCAGCCTGGTGAACCTCATGGAATATGAGTTCCCCAATTGGGGCTGTTAACCTGATTCAATCAGGGAGCCCTGGATGACAGGGATTCTGCTCATTCTGAGAGCAGGCTCTGAGGGAGCTGGAGCAGTGTCAAAGAATCTCTGCACGTAAATAAAAGGTGACTTGGTAATGAGGTACCGGCCTGTACGCTGCTGTTTCAAACGGGCATCACTGAAGATGCATTCGTTATCCATCCCTAATTGTCCAGAGGACAGTTCGGAGTCAACCACATTGCTGTGGGGCTGTTATCAGAATTCTCGCAGTTATTGAGTCATAGAGCTCTACAGCACAGAAAAAGGCCCTTCAGCCCATCGAGTCTAAACAGGCGCCTATCTATTCTCAAGCAAAAGCAGAAATTGCTGGAAAAGCTCAGCAGATCTGGCAGCATCTGTGAAGTGAAATCAGAGTTAACGTTTTGGGTCTGACCACTCTTCCTCAGAAGCGTTGTGAAGAAAGTCCCCGGACCCGAAACGTTAACTCTGGTTTCTGTGGAACTGGAGTCATGTCTCGGCCAGACCAGGTAAGGAGGGCCGGTTCTCTTCTTGAAAACGGGTGAGTGAACCTGAAGGGATTTTTCAACCATCACCCTGAGATACTCGTCTCCAGACTGTTTTTTCTTGATTGAATTCCGATTACACCATCTCCCCAGCAGGATTTGAATTCAAGCCCCCAGAATTAGATTAGATTAGTGTGGAAGCAGGTCCTTCGGCCCAACAAGTCCACACCGACCCACTGAAGTGCAACCCACCCAGACCCATTCCCCTACGCCTAACGCTACGGGCAATTCACCTAACTTGCATATTTTTGGACAGTGAGAGGAAACCGGAGCACCCGGAGGAAACCCACGCAGACACGGGGAGAATGTGCAGATTCCGCACAGTCAGTCGCCTGAGGCGGGAATTGAACCCGGGTCTCTGGCGCCGTGAGGCAGCAGTGCTAACCACTGCCACTGTGCTGCCCAATGTTACCTGGAGCTTGAGATTAATAAGATTAGAGTGGTGCAGGAAAAGCACAGCAGGTCAGTCAGCATCCTAGGAGCAGGAAAACCATTGAGATTAGTAGCCTAGCAATAATACCACCTGGGCCAGCCCCTCCCTTCAGGTGACTTGTATTTGCCACAAACATCACAGTGCAATCTTTGTTGATCTGTCAGACAATTGTTTGATAGCAAATATCACATCAGGCCTGTCAACTGATTTGGCGATTAAAAGGGCCCAGCATGTCACAAGGAAGAAATAGAACATTGATCAGAAGGAAGGCACTTAATTGTGAGTTTGACTATTCCGAGAGCAACATGGGAAATCACTCAGCAGCATTACAAACTGAAAAGACCAAAATGTGATTTCCAAAAGATTCTCAGACTTTCGATCAACTTGCCCAGTCGCATCATTGAGTTAAACTAAACGTGCATGATCTCCTGTTATAACAGGGAATCTGTTATAGATTCAGCTTACAACAAACCAATTCTCACTGGGCACGATTCCGTGATACTCTGGCGTGTTCCGCCACCCAAACACCAGACTGCTCCATAGCTCCAATTTTGCCCAATACTCGGGCAATTAAAGTGCAACCAGTGTGCAGAATAATCAGCAGCATAAGACCATAAGACATAGGAGTGGAAGTAAGGCCATTCGGCCCATCGAGTCCACTCCACCATTCAATCATGGCTGATGCGCATTTCAGCTCCACTTACCAGCGTTCTCCCCGTAGCCCTTAATTCCTCAGACAAGAATCTCTACCATTAAGCTTTCAAACGTTGAAGCATGTGGGTGGTGAGGGGGGTTGGTGTGGGGTGTCTGCCAGCATGGAACAGAATCCTGGTCCTGCAGGCTTCCCGCACAGAAACCACGTTTGCCATTGTGACCGTGTTTTGAACAGGTAAGAGTGAGGCACTTAGAAACATTTCAGACCATGCCATTGGGTAACGTTTGCTTCAGAGATGGCCCCAAAGGACTAATGTTATGACACAGGGAGAGCCAAACAAATTAATTCAGCCCTGCTTTCACTGGACTTGCAACAGTGACATTAAAATATACAATGATGCTCAAAATTGCCCAGCTGTTCCTAAGTAGACTTTATGAATCCCAAATATTGAATTGAATTTATTGTTATGTGTACCATGGCACAGTGGAAACCTTTGTCCTGTGAGCAATACAGGCAGATCACAGAGTTAAGTAGCATAGATAGTAAATAATAGGTAAACAGCAGCAAAAACAAAAACACAGGTACAGGTGAATGTTAAGAGTTTGTGAGTCCATTCAGTATTCTAACAACAAGTGGGTAGAAACTGTTTTGAAACCGGCTGGTGTGTGTGTGTTCAGGTTTCTGTACCTTCTCCCCGATGGTAGAGGGTGTAGAAAAACATTACCAGGGTGGGATGGAGCTTTGAGAACGCTGGCGGCCTTTCCCTGACAGTGGGCCTGGTAGATGGATCCTATAGATGGGAGGTTGGCCTTTGTGATCGTCCGGGCCGAGTTCACCACACTCTGTAACCGTCTCCGATCTTGAACGGTACAGTTGCCATACCAGGGAGTGATACATCCAGACAGAATGCTCTCGATGGCACACCTATAAAAGTTGGCAAGGGTACTGCCAAATTTCCTCAGCTGACTGAGGAAAAAGAAATGTTGTTGGGCCTTTGTAACCAGTGCGTCCACATGAACAGACCAAGAAAGCTTGTTGTGGATGACCACTCAGGGCTTGACACTCTATCAGATACCAAATTTAAAATTTAAATAGAAATTAATGTTTTATTATTAATGCTGTAACTTTAAGAGTAAGTTTGTACAACAAGCTTGCCAAGGGTACCTGAGAGATAACCAAACCTGGAATGGGGTTAAACTGGAAAGAGGAACAGCGTTAGGGACCTGGATTCGATTCCAACCTCGGGGCAACTGTCTGTGTGCAGTTTGTACATTCTTCCCGTGTCTGCGTGGGTTTCCACTGGGTTCTCTGGTTTCCTCCCACTGTCCAAAGATGTGCAGGTTAGGGTGAATTGGCCATACTAAATTGCCCGTAGTGTTCAGGGATGTGGAGGTTAGGTGCATTAGTCAGGGGAAATATAGAGTAGTAGGGTAGGGCAATAGGTCTAGGAGGGTTACTCTTTGGAGGGTTGGTGTGAACTTGTTGGGCCGAAGGGCCTGTTTCCACACTGTAGGGACTTGATGAAAAGTGACGAGGAAGAGCAGAAGATGGGAGAAGTAAAGTCAAGCATTGAATGTGCTTTAAATGCAGAATGCTATCAAAAAGACCAAGTTAAAGGCACTCTTCCTGAATATACACAACATTGACAACAACATGGATGATCCAAAGGCTCAAATAGATGTAAGCAGTTATATAGAAACATCCCTGAGCCTCACTAGCGTTTGAAGAATAAGAAAGGACCTAATTGAAATAGATAAACCATTTAACAAGGGGTGAACAGACGAGGTGCGGGGAGAATGTTTACCCTGCCCAGGGAATCTGGAGGCAGCGGCCACTGTCTCAGGATACAGGGCAGATCTTAGCAGACTGAAATGAGGAAACATTTCCTCAGCGTTATGTCTGAAAATATATTTCCTCAGCGTTATGCCTGAAAATATATTTTCCTCCAAAACTTAGTGATGAACATCAGCATGACATAGTGGTTAATATTGCTGCCTCACAATACCAAGAATCCGTGTTCAAATCCAGACTTGGGTAACCGTCGTATGGAGCTTGTGCATTCTCCCCTTGTCTATATGTCTTTTTGCTAGGTGCTCTGGTTTCCTCCCACAGACCAAAAACGTGCAAGTTAGGTGGTCTGGCCACCTAATTGCCCCATTGGTATCCGAAGATATGCAGGCTAGGTGGGTTAGCCATACTTAATGTGGGCATAGGATGGGGTGCTCTTCAGAAGGTCAGTATGGACTCGATGGGCCAAGTGGCCAATCGCCACCAGGACAGAACCCCACTGGTCTGCACCTACCACCCCACCAACCTCCAGATACATCGGATCATCCTTCGTCATTTCTGCCACCTCCAAACAGACCCCACCACCAACGATATATTTCCCTCCCCTCCCCTATCAGCATTCCGGAAAGACCACTCCCTCCGCGACTCCCTCGTCAGGTCCACACCCCCCACCAACCCAACCTCCACTCCCGGCACCTTCCCCTGCAACCGCAAGAAATGCAAAACTTGCGCCCACACCTCCCCCCTCACTTCCCTCCAAGGCCCCCAGGGACACTTCCATATCCGTCACAAATTCACCTGCACCTCAACACACATCATTTACTGCATCTGCTGCACCCGATGTGGCCTCCTCTACATTGGGGAGACAGGCCGCCTACTTGCGGAACGGTTCAGAGAACACCTCTGGGACACCCGCACCAACCAACACAACCACCCCTTGGCTCAACACTTCAACTCCCCCTCCCACTCCACCAAGGACATGCAGATCCTTGGACTCCTCCATCGCCAGACCATGGCAACACGATGCCTGGAGGAAGAGAGCCTCATCTTCCGCCTAGGAACCCTCCAACCACAAGGGATGAATGCAGATTTCTCCAGCTTCCTCATTTCCCCTCCCCCAACCTTATCTCAGTCCTAACCCTCGGACTCAGCACCGCCTTCTTGACCTGTAATCTTCTTCCCGACCTCTCCGCCCCCATCCCCCTCTCCGGCCTATCACCCTCACCTTAACCTCCTTCCACCTATCGCATTCCCAAAGCCCCTCCCCCAAGTCCCTCCTTCCTACCTTTTATTTTAGCCTGCTGGGCACACCCTCCTCATTCCTGAAGAAGGGCTCATGCCCGACACGTCGATTCTCCTGTTCCTTGGATGCTGCCTGACCTGCTGCGCTTTTCCAGCAACACATTTTTCAGCTCTGATCTCCGGCATCTGCAGTCCTCCCTTTCTCCAAGTGTCCTCTACCTGAACCGTGGGCATTCCGTGATATGCACAGCACAACCTTGAAAGCAAGAGATTGCCCCAACTTGTGGTCAAGTTGGAACATACCAGATTACCAATTGCGTTTGCTAAACCCAGTTTTGTAAACTCACAGACCTATAATTACACTTTACTTCAGCAAAACATCAGATAGTTTAAAATAGTTTGCAAACATGTCGATTGAATAACCAAGTTATTTAGTGGGATTTTGTGGTCAGACAGATGAACATGATGTACCAGCTGCACAGATTCCCAAAGCAGGATGAAACATCTTATAACAGTATGTTTGTCGCAAAACAAACCTTTCTCTTAGCCAGAAGGCTGAACTGGGCTATGATTATCATCAACATGTACAAGTCAGGCTCTAGGTGATACTTTTCTTAAATCTTGTTGTGGTTCAGTAAGCCCTGAGTTCGATCTCCAATCTTCCCTTCTGCTCAGAGGGTGGTCAACTTTGTGAAATTACTGCTGCCCGGGTGCTATGGATGTTAAGTCACTGAATGAATTCAAGAGAGATTTGGATGATGATTTTTCGGTTTTCGAAAACGTCAAGAGAAAGCCGGAGTTCAGGATGAAGAGAAAGGATCAGCCATGATCGCACTGAATTGTGGAGCGGGACCGAAGGCTGAATGACCGACCCCTGGTGCTCCTTTGAGGTCTTTATTGCCTCGTTTCTTGAAAGAAAGGCTGTTCCTTTTCTGTGGATGGCCTTGAGGAAACAGTTCCTCCATTCCCATAAGTTGTTGTTTGAGTTCCTTCCTCTCCCAAGCAAAACAGTTCAACTGTGGTTGGGTAGGGTCACTGGGTGGCACGGTGGCCCAGTGGTTAGCACTGCTGCCTCACAGCGCCAGCAACCCAGGTTCGATTCCTGCCTCGAGCAACTGGAGTTTGCAAGTTCTCCCCGTGTCTGCGTGGGTTTCCTCCGGGTGCTCCGGTTTCCTCCCACAGTCCAAAGGTGTGCAGGTCAGGTGGATTGGCCGTGCTAGATTGCCCGTAGTGTTGGGTGCATTGGTCGGAGGGAGGTGGGTTTTTCTTCGGAGGGTCGGTGTGGACTTGTTGGACCGAAGGGCCTGTTTCCACACTATAGGGAATCTAATCTAAATCTAAAACCAATTCCCCTTTTCTGAGGGTTATGTTTCACTTGAAGACAAAGGGGAATTCTAACAGTTGACCACCTTTTCAAATCCTGAGGTTCTTGGAATAAATACAATGGCCTGACTGGTCAAGGTTCATTCTGGGCTATTTTGAGATGTAGGTTAAAAACAATGACTGGAAACCAGATTCTGGATTAGTGGTGCTGGAAAAACGCAGCAGTTTCGGCAGCATCCGAGGAGCAGGAAAGTCGACGTTTCGTGCAAAAGCCCTTCATCAGGAATAGAGGCAGAGTGCTTGAAGGGTGAAGAGATAAATGAGAGGAGGGTGGGGGTGGGGAGAAAGTAGCATAGAGTACAATAGGTGAGTGGGGGAGGGGATGGAGGTGATAGATCAGGGAGGAGGGTGGGGGAAGGTAGCAAAGAGTACAATGGGTGGATGGGGGTGAGATGAAGGTGATAGGTCAGGGAGAGGGTGGAGTGGATAGGTGGAAAGGGAGATAGGCAGGTAGGACAGGTCATGGTGACAGTGCTGAGCTAGAAGTTTGGAACTGCGGTGAGGTGGGGGACGGGGAAATGAGGAAACTGTTGAAGTCCACATTGATGCCCTGGGGTTGAAGTGTTCCGAGGCGGAAGATGAGGCGTTCTTCCTCCAGACATCTGGTGGTGAGGGAGCGGCGGTGAAGGAGGCCCAGGACCTCCATGTCCTCGGCAGAGTGGGAGGGGGAGTTGAAATGTTGGGCCACAGGGCGGTGTGGTTGATTGGTGCGGGTGTCCCGGAGATGTTCCCTAAAGCGCTCTGCTAGGAGGCATCATGCTTAATCCCTTTACCATGAATGCAGGCTGTATACATACCGACTCCTGCTGGAGGACTGTCAACTTGCTATGTCTTCCTGAAAAACTCCTGATCCTCTAATGTAAAGAGGAGAGGATGGCAATATTCTGTAGGTTTGGACATTCCAGACTGAGTGATTCCCGATAGCTGGGAGCAGCAGGCACAGGGCAGAAACGGGTGAAGGTCACAGTCTGTAAGGCCATTGGACTTACAGCATTGAGCTGCTGGACAGATCTCTGAGCATTATATATCCAACAGAAAAACACAAACATTGTCTAAACTGCATTTTCGTTGGTAGAACTTATAACTTCACCCATTTTTAAAAATATGAGACATTTTTTAATATGGGAAGACTACTTCGCTGTTACAAAAAGCCAACTTCACAAATGTTCTGTGTAAAATATATTGCGAAAAGCAGAGAGTGATTCTTATTCAAAATATGATCATAGCGTCACCAAGCTAGTCCCTTTTTATCTAAAAGATGTTCCTTGGCTCAAGAATACTCCATCCTTGATTTTTCTCAGAGGGGTAATAGACGGGGCAGGGCTCCAATTAGTCTGGTTTGGTACAGAGATGAAAAGAATTTCAAGAGACATTTTGTTTATCTATAAACAGATGAGACGTCTGGCCAAAGTGGTCATGTTTTAGAAGTGACCTGTATAATGATTGGGGAGTGGTCAGCTCTCTAACCGAGTTTTAGTTCAGTCTTGAACTGGTTGGGAGTTCAACAGGGAGCTGTGTGGAAACTCTCTCTCTCTCTTTTCTGCCCTTCAAGTTTAACCTCTAAGCATGTGTTCCATTTATACTGGTTTTTAAAGGGAGTTTGCTTATAGGGACCGTTGTGTATATTCAGAACAGCATCTTTAAATCTAGTTTGGATTGACTGCGTTCTTTAGGCATTCTTTGTGTTCCCTTGTGCTAAATAGTGAATAAATTTCTGTCTGTTTTAAAATCTAGTAGTCAACCTCGCTAACTTAATCCGGGTAACTTTCACTGTACACTTACTGAAACAAATTGCAAAGTTACAGTCTGAGCTGCCTGGTTAAGAATGTTTTGAGTGTTCTGGCCTAGTCAAGAACAGTAGGGATTCTACGATTTTGAACATAATGTATTGGGGTACTGTGAACTGATGAGTTGTGGTGATTCTTCTGATGAGGTGGGAGTGGGATTTGGTGAGCCTGACTTTAGACAGCAGTGCTTTAGATCAATTGACATGGATGGGAGGTGAGAGATAAGATCACTACTAATCTCGAGAAGGAGAGACAGAGTCAAGAGCTGAAAGAGTTCTGATTTGACTGTCGTAGTTTATGTAGAATGAGCAGGCAATCACTTTCAGAGAAATAGGTTTGAGCAGGAGGGCAAATGGAAATATTGTCAATCCTCTGACATTACACTCAGCTATTCACAGCCTGCAATGCTGAATGTGGACTTAATCTGTTGCCATTGAAAGGATTCACTATTGTAAATGGCAAACTTCAGCACAGAGGGAATGTTGGGGTCCCTGGGTTGAACATACAGAATAGAGAAATCACTAGCATTTATAATTGTTTCGACAATACTGAATTTTGCTCTGTATAATACAGGAAAACTGTGAAGGAAAGTTGTTCATTGCTGTTCTGAACTGATGCCAGCTTCATTACTGAGATAGCCCCAAGCAATAACTCCTGAACTGTAAAATGTTTGTGTTTTATCCACCTGATCAATTATGTCAGAGACAAATCTGGTGAGGTAATGCATTTGTTCAATTTTTTGGAAATAATCTCAATGATGAGGGGCATAACCATGTCAGCGAAGACTTATTCTATATATAAAGACCTATCAGAGTGGATCAGCTTAGAGACCTTGTCAGAACCTTGGATTCAAACGAACAGTAATCACTGTCTTTCACAGAAATGGGCTATTCTGTATTATGGGAGATAAGACGTATTTATTATTCTTTAATTTCAGCTGTTGGAGTTCCTGGTAAGGTATTATCACAGTTAATAATGATGTAAATCTATTGTTGCTGTTCTCAACGTTGCTTTTGACTGTTTCAGACAGCCACCTGTCAAGTTCCAGTCATTGCATTAGACAATGTTTGCGGCTGTTTCAGTTTTGACTGTAGGTTTTATATTGTACTTGTCTTCATTGATCAATTGCTGGTATTATTATGGGGTTATACCCTTTCCTGGATGTATTGGGATAGGATATCTGGGTTAAGAGCAGGAATCAGACCACTTGGATGTGTGTGCTTGCATGAATTTCATAATATGCATGTGTGAGCGTGTGCTTAAGCAAGTGCATGTGTGTGTGCACGCACATATATGTGAGTGTGTGATTGAATATGTGTGTGTGTATGCTTTTGTCTGTGCATGAACGTGTGTGTTGTATGAATGTATGTGTCTGCATTACTGTTTGTGTGTGTGTCTGTGTATGTATGAATGTACACGCATGTGTCAGTGTGTGAGTATGTGAATGTGACTGTGTTGGGTGTGTGTACCGCTCCTTTAGAAGTCTAGTGAACTGATCTGCTGACTCTTCCACACTTCCTTCTCGGCTTCCCCTTGTATTCTTTCAATATTGTGGACATAATTGATAAAATGATGCATACTGTTTCAGTTGGCATTGAACACTTTGTAATCAAGCGTCCTTTCTTTATATCTTTGGGTTACGAGTCTCAACAACAAAGTCTGGAATTACAAGTCTAATAATGAGCATGAAACTATCACCAGTTTGAAAGAGCAATCTGATTCACTAACGTTCTTTGGGGGAGGAAACTGCCATCTTTATCTGGTTGGGACTACACATGACTCCAGAACAAGATGGTTGACTCTTGTCTGCGTTCTGGGCAATTAGGGATGCACAATAAACGCTAGTCTAGTTGGTGATGCCCACATCCTGTGAATGAATTAAAAATATATATATATTTGGATAAACAAAGAATTACACCTTCTGCTGCTTACGATGGTAAAAGTGGTCATGGATCATTGTCAGGCTACAGACCTCTTTGCAATGATCCTGATAAAATGTGGAAATATTTCTCTTATTCCATAGGGGAGGTTGTCCTCGTTCGTGGAATTGCAGTGATGGATAACTTTCTTGAAATCCTTGATCACAGATTGTATTGCAGGTTGTGTAAGTTCCTGCAAGAAGAGTAGATTTGGAAGATTCATAAACCCTATGTGTATGAGTTCAGAACAAAGAGTGTGCAAATCCAAAACTCCTGGCCAAGGGAGGAAGCACAATATGAATCCATAAAATCAGGATTCTGCAAGGAAAAAGATGGGAAATGATAATCAAAGGCTGGATATTGGAGTGGGTGATTTTTAAGTGGGTGTTTTCACTGTTTCTGTTAGTTTCTGTTTCTGTTTCTGCAGTGAATTGGTCAGATAGTGCACATATCTCTACTGACAGTTTCAGATAAAGAGGGTCCAGGTTTCTGCATACAGTCAAGAATGAAGGGTAGGAGACCAGCAAGCCTCCGGAAATGCACCATCATTTCAAAGAACATACATACAGAGCACTGTTTAACTTGAACTTGTTATTTGACATGAATGGGAGACCAAAACATTGTGGGAAAGGGGATGCCAGAGGAAATGTTGAAAGAGTGCTGACAGATATTATGGCTCTAATTGGTCCCATATATGTTAAATGGTCTGCCTGGTAAGTTTAACTCAAAAATTAGACTTACTGCAATTTTCCTGTAACCTCATGCATAACTTATGTCAACTGCACTTTACTTATTAACATAAACATGAGAAGAATAGGAAATCTTGTAAATTTATTGTTCATTGGATTGCTCATTAGCTTTAGTTATTTTGTTTTATTCAACATAGGTCATAACACTGCACAATGTAAAATCTGAGGAGAAAAAGCTTCAACAATTTGGAGGATTTCTGGAAGACCCTCTTGATTGTTTTTACTCTGTGCATTGCAGATTAAATGAAAAGTATGCAGGAACAGGTGGAAACTTGGAGGAATGGAAACACAAAAGTTGGAGATCACTGAACACACTGAGGCATTCACAGAGATTTCAACAATAAATACACTGTTTGGATATAATTATTGGACGTTGGACTGGTGGGTTGGGTGCAGGATGTAAAAACTAAATTAACTAACAAATTTCTCATTGTGATTCCTTTTCTCTCTTCTTCTCTTGGCTAGTTAACCTGGTGGCGATTGTGATCCTATGCCGAGGAAGGTGTGGTCTCTCGCAATGTATAACTTGCTACCTTGTAGGAATGGCAGCCTCTGATCTTCTTGTTGTTATCACTGATCCTATACTGAGATGGTCAGCCTCAATTTATTTTGCAAATTCCTTCATATTCATTACTCCTGTCTGTATTGCCATTTATTTTTCAGCTTTTGCAGCCACTGTTGTTTCTGTGTGGCTCACAGTTGCTTTCACCGTGGATCGATTTGTGGCCATTTGTTGCGAGAAGCTGAAAACAAAATATTGCACCAAGAAAACTGCGACTGTGGTTATAGCAACAGTGAGCCTGCTGGGCTGTTTGGAGTCTGTCCCTTGGTGCTTTGCAAAAGAACCAGAATACGTAATTGGTAATGTTCCCTGGAACTGTATCACTAAACAAAGCTTCTATACATCCCCTGGATGGGCTGCGTTAGAACTGATTCATTACATTTTAACACCTTGTATCCCTTTCTTTTTAATTCTGCTGCTCAATGTTTTGACAGTCAGACACATTTCAGTAGCAAGTAAAGTTCGAAGAGGACTCCGGGCCAAAAGCTACAGAGATGAGCACAATGATCCAGAGATGGAGAGTCGCAGGAAATCCATTATTTTACTCTTGAGCATTTCAGGCAGTTTCATCCTGTTATGGGTGTTACACATTGCGTACATCATTTACCGGCGAATTGCAGATATGCAAATGTCTTACTCTGATACTGACCTTAACTTCATCATAGACCGCACATCAAAGATGTTGCAAGTACTCAGTACTTGCACTAACACGGGTATTTATGTTGTGACCCAGACTAAATTCAGAGAGGAGCTGAAGAACGGGGTGAAATACCCATTCAATCTCATCATTAGAATTCTGTCACGAGTCACAGGGACACGCTTGTAACCTTCTCCCTTCTTTTTGTCTCTCTCAGCACCGAACAATCTAGACCCACAAATAGTTGACAATTTCCGTCAGTTGGAATCTCTTTACATTGTGTACAAATATACATACACACTCCTTAGATACTTTGAACACTATCTGGAATATCTTTGTGCTGGCTGTGTCCTCCCTGCAATACAAGTGTTGGTTTACCATAAGATAAAAGAGTAATACTTCCAAATGTTTATCTCCTGAATATCAAGGAGCAGACAAGATAAGGAGAAGATAAGATAAGAAAGGGAAGATTTCTTCAGGTGTTGAAAGTGCAATATTGCAGAATGCCTGGTGGGTTGAACACAAGACAGAAATAGAAACATAGAAAGGAGGGACAAGAGTAATCCATCTGCCCTTAGAATCTACTCTGATGTCATTATAATCATGACTGATCATCCTGCATAGTATCCTCTTCCTGCTTTCTTCCCATCCCCTTTAACCCTGTTAGCTCCAAAGAACTGTATCTGACTCCATCTTGAAAGCATCTGAAGTTTTGGCCTTGACCATTTTCTGTGGCAGAGGATTCCACAGGCTCATCACTCTCTGAGGGGCGGTAATGGCTGAGTGTTGTTATCGCTGGATTGCTAATCCAGAGACCCAGGTAATGTTCTAGGGACCAAAGTTTGAACTCCGCCATGGAAGATGGTGGAATTTGGATTCAATAAAATATCTGGAACTTTTGCCCAAAATGTCGATTCTTCTGCTCCTCGGATACTGCCTGACCTGCTGTGTTTTTCCAGCACCACACTTTTGCCTATGAAGAGTCTAATGTTGACCATAAATCTATTGTCAATTGTGGGAAAACCCAATCTGGTTCACTGACATCCTTTAGGTAAGGAAACTGCCATCCTTTCCTGGTCTGGCCTACATGTGACTCCAGACCCACAGCAATGTTGTTGACTCTCAACTTAGGGATGAGCAATAAATGATGGCCAGTGACACCCTCATCCATGAATGCTTAAAAAAAAACTCCTTCTCTTGCGATGATACTATGAAAGAGATGAGGAAAACGAAGAAAACGTCTGAGGAAGAAATCTCCAATTAAAGTGAAGGACAAAACAAATATGACCCTACAATATCAGGGGCCAAAGTTTCCAGTTTTGAGATCGCTAGATGGGAGGGTAGGTCAGACATAGGTAGTGGGATCCTGTGGAAGTTCTGCTATTCCTAAGAACAATGACAGTCTGGGAATCATTGCTGCTGCTTAGATGATCCAGGTTATGTCTGAAATCTTCCAGCCCCAGGATCACTGCAGATCAGATGCATGACTCAAAATTTGAATTAGGTCACGTGCATATTGCTTTCGTGTTGACCTCCAGGGCAAGTTTTAGAACTGTGGCAAATGGTGAAAGACTCTAAATCTGAGTTTGACAAGTCTGTGGTGATGACTCAGACAAATGATGGATGGGAAACTTTAGTCTAATGCTGGGATTGACTGCAGAACAATGTTATGGACCAGTCAGGACCCCCTCAAAACACTTCCAGAAGGTAGCCCAGATGCTAACTGAATGAGCTGTTTTATATGGGGGATATTCCAGTGATGCAACTGGTCAAACCACTCGGCTTCAAGTCAAACAGAATTTATTTAAACATTATGGATGAAACCCGAACAAAAAAAAACATAATTTACAATGGCAACTTATTTGAGTGACTCTATCGCAACTTAACAGCGCTGTTCAAATCCTTGCGACACCCTGTAAACACACCCCCTGGAAAAAGGTAAATTCAAACGCAGCATCATACACGCAGCAAAGAATTCCCAGAGAATGTTCAAGTAACACCTCGGTTGAAACATGGAAACTCCTTTCACTGGAGCTGCTCCTCCAGGTTCCCAGCTGAAAACAAACTAATCCAGGAATAAAACCCCGAACTGCTCACTCCAGTTTCATTGCACATTGTTTTTTTTTTAAAATAAAAAAATCTAAAAGCCTTTCTCTGACTGTTGCTTCAGGCAGTGTCTATTGGCTATTCCAGACACATCGCAACCTCTGCCTTTTACAACCCCTCTCAAAATAAACCAAGGACAACATAGCATTGTTAAAGCAGTGCATTCCAGCCAGCACTACACTCAAACCCAGCTCAACCTGACAACTCCTGACCCCAAACGTGATGATGACTATTCCTTTACAGAAGATAATTGGCCAATGATGATCAGTAATAGTTTGAAAAACCAAGGGCAATTAAAATTCACTAGTAAATTGAACATTGCTGAATGAAAATTAAAATCAATAACAAAATAAGTAGACTAAGCTATTGATTGGAATGTAGTTTTGACCATTAGTGGTCACAATAGCAAGATTAAGGCAGAAGAGAATTAGTGACAGGCTTACATATATTACTGGGAACAGTAATAGCTCCCAGAACCAGATGGCATGTGTACATTAGGGAATAATTTACTTGACACAACATGTTCCCTGTGCAGAATCAAGGACTTTTGTTAGTTTTTTATATGTGCAATCCGTCTGAATATGGTGCCAATTTGTTTATTTCTTTTTATTTATTCCTGAGTGATACCTCAGCTGAGGTAAATATTGAATGCATCTCATTAGTGAGGAGCAGGAGAATCGACGTTTTGGGCATAAGCCCTTCTTCCTGAAGGGCCCTTCTCTCACACACTCTCTCTCTCACACTCACTCTCACTCTCTCTCTCTCACACTCTGACACTCTCACTCTCTCTCTTCCTGAAGAAGGGCTTATGCCCGAAACGTCGATTCTCCTGCCCCTTGGATGCTGCCTGGCCTGCTGCGCTTTTCCAGCAACACATTTTTCAGCTCTGATCTCCGGCATCCGCAGTCCTCACTTTCTCCGACATCTCATTAGTCACAGACATTACTTACTAGTGAATGAACTCTTCTAATAAATGAAAAGGCCATGTCTTGTTTCCTTTGATTTTTGCTTTTTTTAAAATTGTGGGATGAAATGAGAAATAAAAAACTGTTTTAAACTCTATTTTAAAGGTTGACTGCATAATTGGAAAAGTGATTAATCTGTCAGTCATTACAATCATCATGTGAAAGCTATTTGAACAGATAGCAACTGATGATTGGGTTGTGGATGGGTTACAGCTGAGGTGTTCTGTGCACAGAAGAAAGTGGGTAACAACAAGATGTGAATTGAATTAGAGTTAGAATTGACTTTGATGTGCACTCAAGAAGAGGGATTCAGGAGCACAATGAAAAGTGTACAGAGTCATCATTATAGATGTACCATGGTGTTAAGGACCAGGCCAGACTCCCTCATAACATTTTAAATAGTAGCCCAGAACTGAACAATTTTATGTTGTTTTAGGTAGATCTAAGTTGGATATGCCAGAAGTGATACAGCTGGTCAAGCCACTCAGTTTTAAACAAAAACAGAATTGATTTACACACTATGAAACAAAAGAGAACTGAATATAAAGTGACTCAACCTCTCTGAAAATCCAACCGACTCTATTGCAACTTAATAATGCTGTTCCAATTTCCTACATTCCAATAAAAACACTCCTTGGCAAAAACAAAAGATAAACTCAATCCCAGATTGTTACAGAAGAGATGTTAGAGAGAGGGAGAATCAGCCAGGGATCATTTGCTGAAGCATGGGACCTTCTCTCACTATAGCTGCTACTCAATCCCCAGCAGTGTCTATACCAAGCTGGAAAAAATCCCTGAACTGGGAGCACTGGCCACTCCCCTTTCATTGTACAACAGTTCAAAAAAGAACGCAAAGACTTACCTTAATTGTTGACTTTGACAGTCTCTGGTAGCCATTTTGGCACCTGCGCCTTTTATGACCCCACTCAAAAAAAAAACCAAGGATAGAATAACCTTGTTAAAGGGGCAGTATCATCACAAGGGAAAGTATTCTATCTGGATGTATCATGACTTTGTATGGCAACTGCTCTGCCCAGGACCATAAGAAACGACAGAGAATTGTAGTCATCATGCAAGCCAACCTTCCATATATTGACTCTATCTAAACTGCTAGCTTCCTCGGGTAGGCAGCTAACATAATCAAAGACCCCTCCCATCCCAGTTATAGTTACTTCCAACCTCTTCCATCAGATGTAAGACACAAAAGCTCGAACACATCTATCAACTGATTCAAGATCAACTTTTCCTCACTGTTTTCAGACATCTGAATGGACCTCTCAAATGTTAAACTTACATGTAGATCTGACTCTCTGTGCACCTCCTCTTCAGCTGTAACATTGTATTCCTCGCTGTGTTCTTTGTATGGTATGATCTGGAGGTGTAGTGGACAGTGAAGAAGGTTACCTCAGATTACAACAGGATCTTGACCAGATGGGCCAATGGGCTGAGAAGTGGCAGATGGAGTTTAATTCAGATAAATGCGAGGTGCTGCATTTTGGGAAAGCAAATCTTAGCAGGACTTATACACTTAATGGTAAAGTCCTACGAAGTGTTGCTGAACAAAGAGACCTTGGAGTGCAGGTTCATAGCTCCTTGAAAGTAGAGTCGCAGGTAGATAGGATAGTGAAGAAGGCATTTGGTATGCTTTCCTTTATTGGTCAGAGTATTGAGTACAGGAGTTGGGTGGTTATGTTGTGGCTGTACAGGACATTGGTTAGGCCACTGTTGGAATATTGTGTACAATTCTGGTCTCCTTCCTATTGGAAAGATGTTGTGAAACTTGAAAGGGTTCAGAAAAGATTTACAAGGATGTTGCCAGGGTTGGAGGATTTGAGTTATAGGCAGAGGCTAAACAGGCTGGGGCTGTTTTCCCTGGAGCGTCGGAGGCTGAGGGGTGACCTTATAGAGGTTTACAAAATTATGAGAGGCATGGATAGGGTAAGTAGACAAAGTTTTTTTCCTGGTGTCGGGGAGTCCAGAACTAGAGGGCATAGGTTTAGGGTGAGAGGGGAAAGATATAAAAGAGAACTAAGGGGCAATATTTTCACACAGAGGGTCGTACGTATATGGAATGAGCTGCCAGAGGAAGTGGTGGGGGCTGGTACAATTACAACATTAAAGAGGCATCTTGATGGGTACATGAATAAGAAGGGGTTGGAGGGATATGGCAGGTGCTGGGACAGCATGGAATAAGGTGCTGGCAGGTGGGACTAGATTGGGTTGGGATATCTGGTCCACATGCTTGAGTTGGACTGAAAGGTCTGTTTCCATACTGTACATCTCTCTGACTCTATGACTCTATGATCTGCCTGTACTGCACACAAAACAAAACATTTCACTGTACCTAGGTACATGTGACAATATAAATCAAATTGAATCAAATCAAATTCCCTGGTACCATATTAAAATACAAAATGCAGATCCAGAATTGTTAAAAATATTAGAGAGAAAAAGAAACAGAGCCAGAAGATAAAGAAAAATGCTTGTATCTTAAAATCTTTACTCAAAAAAAAGTGAAAAAGTTAGGATTCCAAAGTCTCATCTCCCTGGGTCTAGCCCTAGCTTGGAGTTTCGGTCAGACTCCTCCTGCCACATGCTGTACCTTTGGTGTCCCTGCTGTGGCCATCCATCACTGTGATGAGCCACCTCTGTTGCTGCCATTTCTGTCACTAATCAACAGGAATAGTTACTACTGCCTCACATGTTAGGGAGGCTGGGTCCAATTCTTGCCCTGCCGAAGATACTGTAAAAGGCTTTTCAAGAGAAGAACAAAAAGAGAGAAAAGGGCAAAAGAAAAAAGAACAAAAAAGGAACAAAGAAAACAGACAGAGAAGTGGACAAGCCCCAGCTCAGGAGCTGCTACTCCATCAGCAGAAACTGGTCTATGGTCTAGTGACCAGTTTGTGATCACAAAAGCCTTTTGCTTGACAATAACCAAGCACCTGTTTCTCAGGCAACTGAACAGTTGGGAGTTGGGAACAAAATACAGAGAGAAGAACCTTGGGCTCTACTTGCACAGGAGCTGCCACTCTGTTCAGTCCAGTCAAAACCAGTTTTAAAACTGAAGAAAACCATCTCATCTTTACTTCAGCAGTTGTTACTTTTGACTGTTGAGTCAGCGAACTTTTATAAGTGAACGAGACCACCCTGTGCCTCTTGCAAACTAGTGGAAGCATCTTGAGAAAGATGATGAAAAAACACCATTCTGATTACCATAAGAATCATAAGGATTACCTCAGCAAGCTGTGAATAGGAGCCATTGAACAGACTTCTCTGTCCAAAACCTATTTTACCCTACCTGTTTGTTTGTCTCTCTCTCTCTCTCTCTCTCTCTCTCTGTGGAAGGTGGAATTTATAAGGGAATTAGCATTTTAATTTGAAGTGTTACATCTTGATGGTTTATAATTATATATGTGTAGTTACAGTCTAATTTCTTGTAATAAATACTAATTGTTCTTCAGTTCAGAAATCTGTGCTTCCTATCAACTTGGGTCTAAATATTAGATCTGGTACCGTGTCAAGCATGTTATCCTATTGAGTTGTGATGGCTGTGTCGCAAATTAACCAGAAATCCTACCTGAGACCAGATTTGAATTACAAGAACTTTGATTTTAACAAAGCCGTGCCAAGTTACAATTCTATTGGGAGCACCGTTTGTGCTCCCTTTCAGAAGTAGGCTTGGATTTGTATTGGAATTCAAATGCTTCCAGAAAGATATTTCCAAGCATTAGCAAGCAATTTCAGACAACTCACGATTCTATGAATCTAAGTTGCTTGTAATTACATTACAGAATCTGCAAGCATCATGGGTTTTCTTCAAAGAAATTGGACCGACTTTGCAATGTATGTAGAACTACCATAAAATGCACCTGAGCACATGATAACATTTCTTTTCATTTTGAAAACTAAATAAAGCGAGTTTTCTAACTATCTGAAATCCATCCTTATACCACCTTTATTTTATCAGAAATTGCAAGCACAAAAGGTGTTCATGACTTGCTTCCCAGCACAATAATCCTTTAGGTCACTTTGAGCCAGTGAACTGAGGTGACAGTGCATGATTTTAAAGCTTCTCTGAATAAGGTTCCTCAGCACCCTACGGAATTTCCATTGTGTGTGATTCCATTGCTTCAGGATCTGGACATAAAATCATCCAATTATCTCCTTCTGGAGGTGGTCAATACCTCCAGCTTACCTTTGTGTTCAATTGCTGTTGCACTGGACAAATTACGTGGACAAAACAAAAGTCATTTGTCTCCTTCCTGATGATATCAAGATTTTTAAAATCCTCAAACAAAATTTCATCAAATTATTAGCTGTGTACTTTTTGCACACACACACTCACTCACACACTCACACTCACACACACTCACTCACACACACACTCACATGCACTCACACACACACACTCACTCACACACACAGACACACACTCACATACACACACAGAAACACACACAGATACTCACACACACACACACTCACTCACACTCACTCACACCCACACACTCACTTACACACAGACACAAACTCACATGCACTCACTCACACACACACATTCACACACACACACTCACACACACACAGACACACACACTCACATACACACACAGACACACACACAGATACTCACACACACATGCTCACACACAGACACACCCTCACACTCAAACACGCACACACACACAGACACACACACACTCACATGCACACAATCACACACTGACTTATGCACACAGACACACACACACAGATACTCACACACACACACCCTCACACACACATGCACACACACAGACACACACATACACACTCACACATATACACACACACATACACACGCACACAGACACAGACACACTCACTCAGACACACACACAATATACATATATCTAACAATATATGGGACAGCAATCGATCTGTCATTGCCTGATTAAGGGACCTTCCCCTCTGGATTTTGTCTGTTGTTAGAACATAAGATCACATCCTCCATTAGCATATTATTTCACAAGTTTCAGCTCATATTCATGGTAAATAATCCCAGAATAAACTAGTTGAATGGGCAATTCCACATGTGGAAAACTTCTATGCCATAAACCCTTTTGTATCTGCCAATGACGTACGTGCTTAAGTATTCCTGAAGCACACCTACCTCTGGATCTTCACCACGATCACCATCAGACCAAGGAAATCTACAGCTTTTCCTTTGAGAAATCACCAGGACATGCTCCTAAAATATTGAAAGCAAGTATTTTCCA
Organism: Chiloscyllium plagiosum; assembly: GCF_037043375.1. Taxonomy (NCBI): domain Eukaryota; kingdom Metazoa; phylum Chordata; class Chondrichthyes; order Orectolobiformes; family Hemiscylliidae; genus Chiloscyllium; species Chiloscyllium plagiosum. The sequence continues at coordinate 18,258,653 of NW_028270176.1, forward strand.
CATTCTTGCTGTGAGCTTACAACCTGGTAATAAGTTTGATTTTATCTGAAGGAAAAGTGAACTTCACTAGACACTAACATAACAAAAAAAAAGTATAACACAGTCATAGAGATGTACAGGACGGAAACAGACCCTTCAGTTCAACTCGTCCATGCTGACCAGATATCCCAACCTAATCTACTCCCATTTTCCAGCACTTGGCCCATATCCCTCTAAACCCTTCCTATTCATATACTCATCCATTAAAAAGGCTTATTCAGTTATTCTAGTTTGTTTGGTGTTGGGGTGTTGCTGGTTTAGTGTAGAATTAGTTGTCTTGTAATCTGCCTGCACAGATTAATGCCTTAGGGAAACAAGCTCAACTTAGAGTCATCGAGTCATGCAGACAGGAAGAGATCTTTTGGTCCAGTTCAGCCGTGCTGACCAGGCATCCCAATCTGACCTCGTCCCATTTGACAGCATTTGACCATATTCCTCTAAACCTTCCCAGTCTTTTACCCATCCAGATGCCTTTTAAATTGTACCAGCCTCCACCACTTCCTCTGGCAGCTCATTCCATACACGTACCACCCTCTGTGTGAAAAGATTTACTCATCAGGTCCTTTTTAAATCTTTCCCCTCTCACCTTAAGTCCCAACCTCGAAAAAAGATATTGGCTATTCACCCTCTCCATGCATCCCATGATTTTATAAACCTCTATAGCTATGTCCGTACAACTCAAACTGTCCAGCCCTGGCAACATCACTGTAAATCTTCTCTCACGTGAGGTGTTGCATTTTGGTCAGGCAAACCAGTGCAGGACTTATACAGTAAATGGCAGGGGCCTCAGGAGTGATGACGAACAAAGAGACTTAGAGGCTCCCTGACAGTGGAGTTGCAGGTAGACAGGGTGGTGAAGAGGACATTGGACACACTTCCCTTTATTGGTCATGACACTGAGTCCAGGAATTGAGATGTCATGTTGTGGCTGAACAGGACATCGACGAGGCCGTCTTTCGAATGCTGTGTGCAATTCTGAAAAGATGTTGTTAAACATGAGAGAAGGAGCTGAGCCAATTCATTTTGAATACTTTGCCTTAATAGCAGTACATTCACTTGTCTCCTTCTGGGTGTGAATTTCAGTTTTTCAAACATCTCGAGTGCTGTGTGGAGAACCTCCTCAATTTGAGTTGATTTGGGCATAGACACTTGAACATCAGTATAACTGTCTGGGATATTCCTCCATAAAATTAATTGGTTTATTCGTTTATTATCTAGGGAGTCAGATAATAGTACAATGTCAATGTTGGGGGGGTGGGGGAATAATAGATAATGTACCTACTAAGGTGAATGTGGAATTGCGAAGTGGTACACCTGTAGAGTGGTATGGTAGCTCAGTGGTTAGCACTGCTACCTCACTTTGTCAAGGACCCATGTTCACTTCCGCCCTTGAACAGCTGTGTGGAGTTTACACATTCTGCGTGGGTTTCCTCTGGATGCTCCGATTTCCTCTCGTAGTCCAAGGATGTGCAGGCTTGGGCGGAAGCCACGGGAAATGCAGGGATGAGGTGGGAATGGTTGGGATACATATTAGCGGGTCTGTGTAGGTCACATGGTCTGCTTCCCCACTGTCGGGATTCTATTACATGTACCCCGAGTCACCTATTCCCCAGTACTTAAGTTTGAAATCTCTCTTCTATATTCATAAGATAAATTGCAGGGCCTTGGATAGATTAGATTTATGTATTCACCTCATGCATTTTTATTCCCCTAAACTGTGCTGCCCAAGAATGAATAGTGAGGACAAAGTGGTGATCTGAACAGCTCAAGTAAGCTCCTGGTTCTTGGAATTTATGTCCCTTTCGATAACGAGCAAAACACTTTCCGACTTATTATCATTTTCCTCACCCTTTCTCGCTACCTTCTATGATCTTTTCTCTTGTGTTGTGGCTAAATACTCTTCTGAATTAAGTTGAAAATCACACAACACCAGGTTATAGACCAATAGGTTTAATTGGAAGCAGAAAAACGCTCGCTTACTTGCGGAGCGTTTCAGAGAACACCTCTGGGACACCCGGACCAACCAACCCAACCACCCTGTAGCTCAACATTTCAACTCCCCCTCCCACTCCACCAAGGATATGCAGGTCTTTGGACTCCTCCATCGTCAGACCACAGCGAAACGACGGTTGGAGGAAGAACGCCTCATCTTCCGCCTAGGAACCCTCCAACCACAAGGGATGAACTCGGATTTCACCAGTTTCCTCATTTCCCCTCCCCCCACCCTGTCTCAGTCAAATCCATCAAATTCAGCACCGCCTTCCTAACCTGCAATCTTCTTCCCGACCTCTCCGCCCCCACCCCAATCTGTCCTATCACCCTCACCTTAACCTTTTTCCACCTATCACATTTCCGACGCCCCTCTCCCAAGTCCCTCCTCCCTACCTTTTATCTTAGCCTGCTGGACAAACTTTCCTCATTCCTGAAGAAGGGCTAATGCCCGAAACGTCGATTCTCCTGTTCCCTAGATGCTGCCTGACCTGCTGCGCTTCTCCAGCAACACATTTCCATCTCTGATCTCCAGCATCTGCAGACCTCATTTTCTCTTAATTGGAAGCACACTAGCAATTAAACCTGTTGGATTATAACCTGGTGTTGTGTGATTTTTAACTTTGTACACCCCAGTCCAACACCGGCATCTCCAAATCATGACTTCTGAATTAAATTAAGCAACTTGCATTTCTGTTCACTGAGCAACATTCGCCAACTCATTTCACCAACTTGTCCTTTTGGTGTTCTGCCCAATCTCCACGCTCCGCTCCCCCCCCCCCCCCCGACGGGTTGCAAGACCTCCAAGTTTTGTATCATGTGGAAAATCTGATATTGTGCCCTATTTGTCAAAGTCTATCCCTTAATTCATATCACAAATTGCAAATGTGTCAATATGACCCCAGAGGCTTATCACATCAAGCTTTGCTCCAGTTTAAAAGACATGCATGAGATTTCTGTTCCCTGTCACTTTCCAATCTCTGTAAGAGGAATGAAAAACAGCTGATTGCTGCCTATTAATCACATCTCCTTGGAAACGGGTCTTTCAATCAAAGCTGAAAAGCTCTTAGTGCAATCATATTCTCTGTTTTTCCTGTACAGCACCTTGCCTTCTACATAGGATGTAATAACTTTAACTTTGCTTAATCTCTCCCAAATAAAATTTTTACAGAGTATGGTCTGTGGTTCATGTTTGTGCAGTCAACAACCTTATGTATGGTCCTTATATATGGCCTTCCCTGTTTTCTTTGGGCGTTGAATTTGGTCTTTGTTGCATTCCCACACGAGGCCATGTGCTGGAAAATGACAGGAGAACGTTGCTTTTGACCAGAACGGACGTCATAGAGTCATAGAGATGTACAGCACGGAAACAGACCCTTTGGTCCAACCCGTCCATGCCGACCAGACATCCCAACCCAATCTAGTCCCACCTGCCAGCACTTGGTCCATATCCCTCCAAACCCTTCCTATTCAGATGCCCATCCAGATGCCTTTTAAATGTTGCAATTGTACCAGCCTCCACCACATCCTCTGGCAGCTCATTCCACACACGCACCACCCTCTGCTTGAAAAGGTCCCTTTTACATCTTTCCCCTTACCCTATCTCACCCTAAACCTCCCCCCTCTAGTTCTGGACCCCAGGGAAAAGACTTTGTCTATTTACCATATCCATGCCCCTCATGATTTTATAAACCTCTACAAGGTCACCCCTCAGCCTCCGACGCTCCAGGGAAAACAGCCCCAGCCTGTTCAGCCTCTCCCTGTAACTCAAACCCTCCAACCCTGGCAACATCCTTGTAAATCTTTTCTGAACCCTTTCAAGTTTCACAGCATCCTTCCAATAGAAAGGAGACCAGAATTGCACGCAATATTCCAACAGTGGCCTAACCAATATCCTGTACAGCCGCAATATGACCTCCCAACTCCTGTACTCAATACTCTGACCAATAAAGGAAAGCATACCAAACGCCTTCTTCACTATCCTATCTACCTGCAATTCTACTTTCAAAGAGCTACGAACCTGCAATCTAAGGTCTCTTTGTTTAGCAGCACTTCCCAGGACCTTACCATTAAGTTTATAAGTCCTGCTAAGATTTGCTTTCCCAAAATGCAGCGCCTCACATTTATCTGAATTGAACTCCATCAGCGACTTCTCAGCCCATTGGCCCATCTGGTCAAGATCATTTAAATCTGAGATAACCTTCTTCGCTGTCCACTACACCTCCAAACTTACTAACTGTACCCCTCATGCTCACATCCAAATCATTTATATAAATGATGAAAAGTAGTGGACCCAGCACCGATCCTTGTGGCACTCCACTGGTCACAGGCCTCCAGTCTGAAAAACAACCCTCCACCACCACCCTCTGTCTTCTACCTTTGAGCCAGTTCTGTATCCAAATGGCTAGTTCTCCCTGTATTCCATGAGATCTAACCTTGCTAACCAGTCTCCCATGGGGTACCGAGAATGACAATGAAAGAAGACTTTGAAGTAGAGATGTCAAAAGTGAAAGGAGCTGACTTGTGAGGGGAAAAATAATTTTGTTTTTCTCCATAGACATGCTTACCTCATAGCGAAGTTGTCCCAATTCCACTATCTACTGCTCGATAGGCTATGTTGCACAAATGTGCAATATGAGAATTCAAAACCAGCATTAGTCACGAAGAAACAGAATAGCCAGAGCTACATGTGGAAATTGCAGGATGTTTCAAAGGAAGGCAAGTAGCCAAGATAAGGAATATGGAGCTGGGAATGCCCCAATGTCTCCTCCTCAATGCAGAATGGAAGATGGCATGAGTGGAGGTGAAATCGAAGACCTAAATGGTCTCATTGTAATCACGTGGGACACATTTGAAAAGAAAACTTGAAGCTGCCAGGGATGCCAATAGAGGTTGTAAGAGGGAGTCTTAAAAGGGAACCGTACAGTAAAGTGCCACGGATCATAGAAACGTAGAAAATAGGAGTAGGCCATTCGGCCCTTCTGGCCTGCACCACCATTCAATAAGATCATGGCTCATCATGCAATCACAGCGTCCCATTCCTGTCCTTTCCTTGGACCCCTCTATCCCTTTAGCCACAATGGCCGCCTCCAGATCCCTCTAATGAACTGGTCCCAACCGCTTCCTGTGGGAGAGATTTCACGTCTGAGTGAAGCAATACATTCTTATCTCAATCCTGAATGGCTTCCCCCTTATTCTTCAACAGTGACCCCTAGTTCTGGGCATCCCCAACATTGGGAACATACTTTCCCCATCTAGCCTGTCTTGTCCCATCAGAATTTTTAAAGTTTCTCTGAGATTCCCCCTCATTCGTCTAAATTCCAGTGAATACAAGTCCAGTTGATCCAATCTTTCCTCCTATGTCAGTCCTGCCATCCTGGGAATCTGTCTGGTGGACCTTCGCTGGACTCCCTCAGGAGCAGGAATTTCCTTCTTCAGACTAGGAGACCAAAAACTGCACACAAGGTGTGGCCTCACCAAGGCCCTGGATAACTGCAGCAAGACCTCCTTACTCTGATACTCAAATCCTCTCGCTACGAAGGCCAGCATTAGCTTTCCCTGCTGTACCTGTGTGCCAACCTTCAGCGACTGTTCCACCATGACACCCAGGCCTCATATCACCTCACCTTTTCCTCAACTGCCGCCATTCAGATAATAATCTGATTTCCTATTTTTGCCACCAAAGTGAATCACCTCACATGTATCCACATTATACTGCATTTGTCAAGTATTTTCCCACTGAGTCAGTCTGTCCAAGTCACCCTGCATCCTCCTCACAACACACACTGCCACCAAGCTTAGTATCATCGGCAAATTTGGAGATATGCCAATCAATTCCTTCGTCCAAATGTATATTGTGAACAGCTGGACCTAGCAGCATGCCACTTGTCACTGCCTGCCACTCTGAAAAGGACCCGTGTATTCCAGCTTTTCGCTTCCTGCCTGCCATAGTTCTCTATCCTTGTTAATTCATTACCTCCAATACCATGTGCTTTAATTTTGCTTACCAATCTCTTGTGTGGAAACGTGTCAAAAGCCACTTGAAAGTCCAGATACATAACAATCTGCAGGTTCACCCCTGTCCACCCCACTGGTCACATCCTCAAAAAAGCTCCAGAAGATTTGTCAAGCATGATTTCTCTTTACTGAATCAATGCTGACCATGCCCCGGTTCTGTCACTGCTTTGCAAATGCTCAGTTACGACATCTTTATCAATTGACTCCAGCATTGTTCCCACCAGTAATGTTAGGCCTACCAGCCTATAACTGCCCCTTTTCTCTCTCCCACCTTTCTTAGAGAGAGGAGTTACATTAACTCCCCTCTGGTCCATTGGAACTCTTCCAAAGTCTGCAGAATGCTGGATAGTGATTGCCAAATGCATTACTTGTTCTAGGGTGACTTCCTTAAGTACTCTGGGATGACAGAGCATCAGGCCTTGGGGACTCAGTGGGTTTTAATCCCATCATTTTCCCAAATACCATTTCCTGACTAATTAGGATTTCCTTCGGTTTCTCCTTCATGTTTGACCCACTGTCCCCGAGCGTTTGCTGCAAGTAATTTAGTGAAGACAGATCTTGTATGTGTTCAACCGTTCTGACATCTTTTGCCTTAACCAGAACAGTGAGACTGAAGCTACGCACTGGTCTGAGTGCAGGGGATACAAAATCAGAAATTGCTATTAAAACTCAACAGGTCTGGCAGAATCAGTGGAGAGAAAGCAGAATTCAGGTTACGAGTCCAATGACTCTTCTCCAGAAAGTAACATGGACGCGAGATTTGAAACGTTTTGTCAAAGGGAAAGCAATATTTAAGGTGGCATGGTAGCTCAGTGGTCAGCACTGCTGCCTCACAGCACCAGGTACCTGGGTTCGTATTCCTACCTCAGGCAACTGTCTGCCTGGAGTTTGCACATTCTCCCTGTATCTGTGTGGGTTTCCTCCTGCAGGTCAGGTGAATTGGCCATACTAAATTGCCCATAGTGTGAGGTGCATTAGTTAGGGGAATGGGTCAGGGTGGGTTACTCTTCAGAGGGTCATTTTAGGCTGAAGGGCTTGTTTCCATACTTTAGGGAATCTAATTTAAAAAAAAAACTCCTTTTTCTTCAAGTAACGCAATATCTGTAATGTGGAACGCAGGAGCTACTTAAATCTTTTTTGGAGAACAAGTTAATTTTTCTTCCAGGGAGAGAAACTAACATAAATGTGTCAGAGAAGTGTGGATGCTATCCCTGTTCCATTGTACAAAGAGCAATTGAAATATAATTGCTTGTCGAGAATAGTTGGAGTAGTTGTTACGAAATTACCCACGGATGGAGTTGACATTCTCCGGGGTAATGATTTGGATGGAGTCGGGGTTACCTATAATCATGGAAAGTCCAAATGAAGGTAACGAGGCAATTTAGTTAGTGTGACACAATTCAGGTAATTTTCCATTGCAGTGACCAGAAAAATGGCTAAACAAAGTCAAAATAACCTAAACCTGCAGACAAAATAATTTCAGAAGTGGATGTTATAGTTGCTGAACGTTTTGTTAAAGGTTGGGGATTATTCAACAGAAGTATTTTGCACATTCTCCTTAATTGATTAGATTAGATTAGATTACTTACAGTGTGGAAACAGGCCCTTCGGCCCAACAAGTCCACACCGATCCGCCGAAGCGCAACCCACCCATTTCCCTACATTTACCCCTTTACCTAACACTACGAGCAATTTAGCATGGCCAATTTACCTGACCTGCACATCTTTGGACTGTGGGAGGAAGCCGGAGCACCCGGAGGAAACCCACGCAGACACGGGGAGAATGTGCAAACTCCACACAGTCAGTCGCCTGAGGCGGGAATTGAACCCGGGTCTCAGGCTGTGTGAGGCAGCAGTGCTAACCACTGTGCCACCGTGCAAACAGGCCATTAAGTTAGCCCGGACAGTTGAGGTTGAATGACCCTGGAGTGCTGTTAAGAATATTAAGAATGGAGTCCTGATTAGGATTTGGAGACTCTCTTGGAGACGTGCAGTTGAGGAATGGTTGGCTGTTGATCTAATAATGGTACTCCCTTAATATAGTAAGGACACATTCCAAGTAGCAAGTGCAATTTCTGTGCCAGGCCATGGGAAATACAGAAAGGTCAAATATTGAAAAAAATAGACAGTTTATTTGACCATCACTTCATAAGAATGCAGTCCAGTTTTGAAAAACATGCCCCATTTTTCAGGTAGTGGGGAAACAATTATGTTTATGGAGCTTTCAACAGTTGATGGGGGCTTGGAGCTGGATGTGGACGCTATTGTTCCTCTGTCGGTTCCAGTTAAAACCTGAGGCTCTCTTCCAGTTGCTAGAATTGCATGCGAGACAATCTATTTCACTGAATTTGCCTTTGCCAAGAGTGTGTTTTTGGGATGTTATTATCTTGAAAGTTACTGTTTAGTAGATAAATAAACCATTCTTCTGTGAAGTTTTTTTCAATGGAGTTGTTATTCCAATTCCTTTTTTGCTTGTTGTATTTTAGCTATTGTGCATGAATAAAGTAATTTGCTTCAAGCCTGATAGTCTGAACAATCTAATTACATCCGAATGCAACCACCCCCTGCTATTTGCCTTTACTATAAGAAAAACCTGGGGCACAGGCTGTCTCCTTGATATATTTTGAGGGGGCTTGGTCTGATTTAGAACACGTATAACAAACAAAACATCGTCAGTAGAAGCGAAAGCAACATCTTTGTCCTCCACATTCAGGTTTCTATGTCACTTTCACGTTGCTTCCTGAGGTATTCTCCAAGCCCATGTTGTTTTCAACTTATGGTTGCATCCACACAAATATTGAAGAATTGACTGAGATGATCCAGTCTATTGTGACAATACTTGTTCTTTCAAAGACCTTTCCAATGTTCTATCAAAACCCAGATATCTACAACAATCGAAAAATAATTAATGATGATAAAGTTTGGGGGTTTTTGCTTGCATTCTGGGAAAACATCTTTGTATCCTCAACAACGTTGCAGAATTCTCAATGCATAATGTTGCAAGAAGATTGAAATGGGCTTTTTTCATCAGTAACATCTGCTTCAGGATTTCAGGCAATTCCGAGCCAAGGTGCCACCGTTAAAATCTTTGATTAGTCCACCGCATTACAGGAGGACGTGAGCTCAATTGCAAAAATAAGAAATTTGTAAGGATGCAGACTGGGCTGGAGAATTTCAGCACTGAGAAAAGTTGGCATTAGTTAGACCTAAATCTTACGTCTCTAAGCTTTCTGTTTTGATGAAATTTATTGGTTTAGTATGTGAGCATTTTTTCTACTCAACAGATGCTGCTAGATGCGTTGGATATTTCCAACTTCATTTCATTTTTTTATGTAGTGTAGGTGGAATATTATATTTGTAAAGGTAACTGAATCAACATATGATTTAGAATTAACATGGTAGATAGACTGGAAGTGTCAATCTTGGCTGTGTTATCATTAAGAATGCACATAGTTTAGGAGCATCCATACCTTAAATCCATGAAAGCTTGGGCTTAAGTCCCAACTACTCCAGCGGCGTGTCATACCCATGCAGTTCCTTTGCTCATTGTGATACAAAACTCATAAAAAGCATTTAGAGATCTGTATTTCACCAGCATAATTAAACCAATGTGCAATATTCCAAAGTGAGAATTGGACAGAGTTGCTGTGTTGCTGAGTGTCATTACCGCTGTTGCGAGTATGTAGTGAGCCTTGGGTTATACTGAAGTACACATCTATGGACTATTTGCAGTGTGCGATGTTGTGAGCACGCTTAGACTTGAGGATGCCAGCAGAAACATAAAAGTCAATGTGAAGAAATATTTTGATAATATGAAACCACTATGCTCTCTTTATGTTGAGCATAGAGAGAGCAAATGTGGGAAGAAGGGCACGACTCCTCACCTCAACCTCCCACACGCAATCAATATAAAAGAACCAGGTAAGCGTGAGTGAAAAGCAATGAGGTTAATGCATAACTTGGGTTTTTTAATCCAGTTACAAATAAAAGTTACTCAGTTATCATGTGTAGAGCTGAACTCATGCCCCCAAATTAACAGGGATGACGGGCTTTAGATCATACACCCATGGACATCACAACCATACCATCTCTGCACCAATTTTCCTTTCCCATTGTTCCAAAGAAGATGTGATAGAGGTATTGTAATGCAGCCTGAATGTGAAATTTGGAAAACGCTGATTATTATCTTGGGTCAAAACCTTGAAATTTCTTTTGCAATATTGATACCATTGTACAAATATCAAGACAGCGATTATACCAACAAATAAACAACAGCAAATCAAAACACAGTGGAATTCTACTTGAACTGGTGACAATTTAAAAGGATAGGCGACTCCCAACTCAGGTATACTGATGTAATGTATGAGTAATCAGGCACACCATAGATATTTGTCGGCAATCTGTTCAGATGTGTTATGGAGCAGATGGAATAAGAACCAGGATTATCGAGCTGAGAGGTGAGGAACACTGTTTCTGTGTAATTTACCAGGATGCTGCCTGGACTGGAGGGCTTGCCTTATGAAGAGAGGTTGACTAAGCTTGGACTTTTCTCTCTGGAGAGAAGGAGGAAGAGGGGTGACCTGATCGAGGTATACAAGATAATGAGAGATTAGATTTAGATTAGATTGCATTACAGTGTGGAAACAGGCCCTTCGGCCCAACAAGTCCACACCGCCCCGCCAAAGCGCAACCCACCCATACCCCTAACCTAACACTACGGGCAATTTTGCATGGCCAATTCACCTGACCTGCACATCTTTGGACTGTGGGAGGAAACCGGAGCACCCGGAGGAAACCCACGCAGACACAGGGAGAATGTGCAAACTCCACACAGTCAGTCGCCTGAGGCGGGAATTGAACCCGGGTCTCAGGCGCTGTGAGGCAGCAGTGCTAACCACTGTGCCACCGTGCCGCCCACAATGGATGGATAGCATCAATAGCCAGAGACTTCTCCCCAGGACAGGATTGACTGGTACGAGGGGTCATAGTTTTAAGATATTAGGAGAAAGGTATACAGGGGACGTCAGAGGAAGGTTTTTTTTATGCAGGGAGTTGTGAATGCATGGAATGCGTGGCCAGCGGTGGTGGTGGAAGCGGAATCATTAGGGACATTTAAGCGACTGCTGTACATGCACATGAGTTGAGGGGTGCGTGGGTTATGTTATTTGATTTTACATTAGGATTAACCATCGGCACAACATTGTGGGCCAAAGGGCCTGTTCTGTGCTGTACTTTTCTATGTTCTATGTTCTAATGCCAAGCCATTGAATTCCCTCTATTTCATTGTTTTACGTCCGTTGATTCAGCATCTACTATTCACCAAAATTACATAATGAAATTATTAACCTTCAATAGAGGGAATTGTGATGTTATTCTCAAACATTTTAAGCATTTAACTTTGATTTTTCATTACATTGAGGTATGTTATTATTTACAGGAAAACAGATGGAGATAAACACTGAAGTGAAGTTTGAGATGCCATGGGGTGAAATATTTATTCCATTTCATTTCATTTTATTTCATCTTACTCTATCAATGCATTAAAAAATGATTTCTTTTTTTGCAAGAAAGTAGAAGTACATAAAAGCAGGATCAATGATAAGAGGAAGGGAGTGAAAACTCGATGACTGTTACAAGGAATAGGGGATGACAATTTGAGATATTGTGGCTGTATTCAATTGAACATGTTGTGCTATTCTTTAAAAATCAAATGAAAGATATGCACAATTGAAGCATAAAGCTAATTTGCCAAAGTGTTTTGTCAAACAAGAATGTATCATAGATACAATATTATTTTGGATGAATTGAACATTTTATTTATATAGTGAGCGCAAATCAAGTGTTAGGATAGAAAGCAGGGCAGACTTGCACTTGGATAGACCATAATTACTTGCCAATATGGGGATAACATTTAGAGCACGATATTCTTTAAGACATTGATCACAACCTTCACTCTTGGAAGTTTACAGCAAGATATCTCAATGTTCAAATGTACAAAGAGACATTATTTACCCAAGTCATTATTCAATCATAATTGTAGCATGTCTTACGGAGGGTGATTGATAAAAAAATGTCTTGTACCAAAACAGAAAAAAAATCGATAAAATGCACTAAATAAATGACATAAATGAGACTTGTTTCGATATACAAAGGGCAGGCAGGGACAAAGCAGAGAATAAGGTAGGACTGGTAAATTAAACTGCATTTATTTCAATGCAAGAGGCCTAACAGGGAAGGCAGATGAGCTCAGGGCATGGTTAAGAACATGGGACTGGGATATCATAGCGATTACAGAAACATGGCTCAAGGATGGACAGGACTGGCTGCCTAATGTTCCAGGAAGGACAGAAAGGGAGGCAAGATTTTAGATTTAGATTCCCTACAGTGTGGAAACAGGCCCTTCGGCCCAACAAGTACACACCACCCCTCCAAAGAGTAACCCACCCAGACCCATTCCCCTCTGACTAAAGCACCTAACGCTATGGGCAATTTAGCAAGGCCCCAGAGGAAACCCACGCAGACACATTGTATTATAGACCCCTTAATAGTCAGCAGGAAATTGAGAAACAAATTTGTAAGGAGATCTCGGTTATCTGTAATATGGTACGTGATCTTAACTTTCCAAACATACACTCAATAAAGGAAAGCATACCAAACGCCTTCTTCATTATCCTATCTACCTGCGACCCCACTTTCAAGGAGCTATGAACCTGCACTCCAAGGTCTCTTTGTTCAGCAACACTCCCCAGGACCTTACCATTAAGTGTGTAAGTCCTGCTAAGATTTGCTTTCCCAAAATGCGGCACCTCGCATTTATCTCAATTAAACTCCATCTGCCACTTCTCAGCCCATTGATCCATCTGATCAAGATCCCATTGTAATCTGAGGTAACCCTCTTCGCTGTCCACTACACCTCCAATTTTGGCATCATCTGCAAACTTACTAACTATACCTCTTATGCTTTATATAAATGACAAAAAGTAGTGGACCCAGCACCGATCCTTGTGGCACTCCATTGGTCACAGGCTTCCAGTCTGAAAAACAACCCTCCACCACCACCCTCTGTCTTCTACCTTTGAGCCAGTTCTGTATCCAAACAGCTAGTTCGCCCTGCATTTCATGAGATCTAACCTTGCTAAACAGTCCCATATTGAAGGCCATATCGTTCTCATCTACTGCTCTGCCCTCACCAATCCTCTTTGTTACCTCTTCAAAAAACTCAATCAAGTTTTTGAGACATGGTTGCTCACGTACAAAGCCATGTTGACTATCCCTAATCAGTCCCTGCCTTTCCAAATACATGTGCATCCTGTCCCCCAGGATTCCCTCTAACAACAATTGATATGATTTATTTACTTCTTTGAAACACCTTGATCAAAATCATGATTTGCTGGATCAATCACAAAATAGAAAGAAAGGCAGAAAAGAAATTAATTTTAAAATAATATCCAAATCTGTAAGCTCAAACCTCTGATAATCTCAGTGAAGCTCCTTGAAGAGACTCACATTTAAATTAGAAATAAATTCATTGCGTTTTATTGCACATGAGGCATGACATTTCATATGGATTTCTCTGTATAATTCATCTAAAATAGAACAGTAACCTTGCAAAATATACTATCATCTGCAGAAAATTGTAACTACTTGACTCATTGGGTATTTCACCATTTTCATGAGCTCCTGTCTGAATTTAGTCTGGGTCACTGCATAAATAAATGTATTTGTGCAGCAGCTCAAAAGCACAAGCATGTATCCAGTTTCTTGCAGGATATAAACAGGGTCATTGTAACCGGTGTAAGAATACGCATTAACGATTCTATAATACACATAATGAACGGCGAATGTCAACCATAAGAGCAGGAAATTGCCGGATATGCTGAAGAGTAAAACTATAGACTTTCTCCTGTTCTCCATCTCAGGGTCAGGATTGTTTTCAGACCTGGCATTGACACGTAGTGCCTTACGAGCTTTGCTCACCAATATTATATGTCTCACGGTGAGAGCATTGAGGGCCAAAACAATTAGAAATGGGAGAAAAGGATTTGCGATGCGGCCAAAATAAGAAAATGCAAGCCACAGAGGTGAAGTATAAAAGCTTGACCTTATCCGACAATACCAAGGCGTATTGTTAATTATGTACAGAGGCTCATATACAAAGTACCAAGCAAGGTTCTTCAAACAACTCAGGGAGAGCACCATCCCGAGGATCCATCCTGCAGTTTGCTTCTTGCAATATTGGCTTTTTAGTTTCTGACAGCAGATGGCTACAAAGCGATCAAAAGTAAATTTAACAGTAAACCATACAGAACAGTCTCTTGTTATATAAACTAGGGCACTTTTGATTCGACACAGTGGAGTAAGCAATAGATAATTTGTGGGAAAGTACATGCCAATGATCCGATTTAGTATAACGCTGGTGATAACAACTGAAAGGTCCGCTGTTGCCATAGCCACCAGGTAATAAGTGATGCAGCTGGAAAGACCACACTTGCCTTTGGCCAAGATCACAATTGCCACCATGTTGACTGTTGTGAAATGTAAACAGATAAGACACGATTAGTGAGATGGTTTGATAAAATCGCAGTTTCCAAAACATATCTGTTCATTTCAGAGCACTTATAATGCAACTCATTTTCCAGCAAGCAACTCATAAGAGTTCTCAAAAGCCTCAGAACATTCAATACGAAACACATTTTCTTCTATTTCTGCAATTCATGCCCCAAAAATAATGTGAACCCATTGTCTCGGCTTGTACTTTCACCTTGCATCAACAGATTTAGATTCCCAATGTTCTTGTCAAAGTTTACTCCTGAGTGCAGAGAAAGGTTACAGCACAGAAAATACTGTTTATGGACATTTGGACTTTCCTGACTGCCTTAGCTCTCCAAATGTGCACAACTTATTGATACTCCTCTGACTTTTCACCGTAACCTTGTGCATTTTGTCTTGATAAATAATCATGTAATGCTTTCTCGGATATCTCATGGAACCTCCCTTCTCCAAGCGTCCAGGCAGCCCGTTCCAATACAATAAACTACAGCTTTGTGTGTTCTTGTGGAAGCTTCTTATTGCTAATTGTAGGATGCATTCCTCATATGCTAAAAGACAAACTGCTCATTAAAACTGATTGCAAATCTCTTATGTGAAATTGTGATGCTGAAACGTGTTCGAAAAAGTTTGCCAATTAATAAAAAAAACAGAGGTTTGTTTTTGCATCGTTTCTGAAAGCTATCAGGGAAATATCAGATTCAGAAATAAAATTGGTGTACAGCATATGAGTCATGAGCTGTAAAAGATTAGATTGTGCACAAATTATTTTAAATATTCAACTTCCACATAAATGAAATTTGTTAGAAAGGATACTGATTCAATTACCAATAAGTCAGTAATTGCTGATTCAGTTAATGAATGATAAGTCAGGAAACTCATATCAACAAAGAGGAAGTATGATGCAGGTCTAACGACAGTATCTGCTGCTAACATTGGGCAGCTGGAAGAGCTGAAATCAGGAAATTAGAATTGAGGTTACAGAAGATTTCTGGTACATGAAGATGCAAAACTGATCGAAAGCCTTTAGAGGTGTGCATTACCCATTCAAGTGAAACTAAGTAATTTGCAATGATTCTAAATGGACCTATTGCATAGGGTTGCAGTGTTTCTGAGTGTTAGAGTTACTTTTGAAGGTGAGTATTGTCACTTAAGTTAAAGTGAAATAAACATCTATAGTCTAATTGTCATTTCTCATGTGGCGAGCACAGATAGATTCAAAGATACCAGCAGAGACATTGAAATGAATGCTTTGTTTTTGATTAGATTAGATCCTCTACAGTATGGAAACAGGCCCTTCAGCTCAACAAGTCCACACCACCACTCTGGAGAGTAACTCATCCAGACCCATTCCCCTACATTCACCCCTGACTAATGCACCTAACACTATGGGCAATTTAGCATGGCCAATTCACCTGACCTGCACATCTTTGGACTGTGGGAGGAAACTGGAGCACCCGGAAGAAACCCACGCAGACACTGGGAGAATGTGCAATCTCCACACAGACAGTTGCCCGAGGCAGGAATCAAACCTAGCTTCCTGGTGCTGTGAGGCAGCAGTGCGAACCACTGAGCCACCACGTCCTTAAATTATACCCAAGAGCAATGAATAACTTTGAAGATGTTTTTTATATTAGTAATATTATGGACTTTTCTTGGTAATTATTCATTGCTCAGAGAGCAGTTTTTCTTCATGGCCGCTTGTGACTTATAGACCAGATGAGGCATGAAGGATAGTTTTTTTTCCCAGAACTTTGATTAAAAACGGGACAACTAAGAGCTATTGTCAGTATGCCACTGTTTTATTCTGGACTTTTGAAAAATGGAGTTACAAGTTAAGCAGTTGTCATGTTAGATTCAAACCCCTTGCTTCCAACGCAGCTGCCGAGAGCTTTGGATCATGAAGCCAACGCCATTGCCACTACGCCAACACCTCGGCAGCTTTTCCTTCTCATTGTTGCACCGGATATGCATTGGAGGACTGAAAGACGCAGTGATGGTATTAAGCCTGAACTCGAAATTTGAAAAAGTCTCCTTATTCTCTTGGATGAAATCAATGACTTATCTTTGGGCAGCATTATATAGATCTTAAGATTACAATTAATCCCAGCAATTAGACAAGTCCACCAGTAAGACTGATGATTTACACAGCAGAATTTAATTTGAACTGTAACTGTAACCATCTGCAAGAATATGGAACTCCCTTCTAGGTAACAGATGAGATGAGTGAATTAAAAGCAAACATTGCTGGAAAATCTCAGTAGGCCTGGCTGCATCTGTGAAGAGAAACCAGAGTTAACCTTTTGGATTCATTGACGCTTCTTCATAGGATCAGAGTTAAAACATCATCAACTCATCAAGTCGTACAGCATGATAATAGGCCCTTTGGCCCATGCTGAACAAAATGTCCACTCACGCTAACACCATTCCCCTGCACTTAGCCAATATCCTTCAAATCCTTTCCTATCCATGCATTTGTCCAAATGACTTTTTAATGTGTTTAATGTCCCTGCCTCAATCACTTCTGCTGGCAGCTCATCCCATATTCATACCACCCTCTGCGTAAAAGAATCATTACCCCGCAGGGTCCTTGTTATTCTTTCCCTCTCAACTTCAACTAATGTCCTCTCGTCCTCGATTCCCCAGCCCTGGGAAAAAGACTGCGTGCATTCATATCAGTGACTCTCAAGATTCATAAACCCTCTACAACATCCCCCCTCAAACTCCTACACTTAACAAGCTTCCTATAGCAAGGTCGCCAAAACTGAACACAACATTCCAAGTGCAGTCTAACCAACGTCCCGTATAACTGCAACATAACTTCCCAACTTCAATACGCAATGTCCCGACTGATGAAGACCAGTATGCCAAAAGCCTTCTTAACCTGTGACCCCACTATCAAAGAAACATAAACCTGAACTCCAAGGTCCCTCTGTTCCATTACATTCCTTAAGGCCCTACCATTCACCATAAAACTCCTACCTTGATTTGACTTTCCAAAAATGTAATACCTCATACTTTTCTTTATTAAACTTCATTTGCTATTTCTCAGCCCACTTCCCCAGCCTATCAAAGCCCTTCTGTAATTTTTGATAACGTTTCTCACTATTCGCGATACCACCTATGTTAGTGTCATCAGCACACTATGTAATCCCACGTGGCACATTGTCATCCAAATCACTGATATAGATAACAAACAGCACAGGGCCCAGCACTGATCCCTGAGGCACTCCACTCATCACAGACCTCCAGTCCGATAAGCACCCTTCCACTATTACCCTCTGCTTCCTACCATCAAGCCAATTGTGTATCCAGTTTACCGGCTCACCCTGGATTCCATGTGATTTAACCTTCCAGAGAGGCCTACCATGTGGAACCTTATCAAAGGCCTTACTGAAATCCACATAGACTACATCTACTGCCCTGCCCTTGTCAACCTTCCTTGTCACTTCATCAAAGAACTCTAAAAACATTGTGAGGCGTGATTTCCCACTCAGAAACCCATGCTGACTATTCCTAATCAAACCTTATCTTTCCAAATGCATATATATCTTTTTCCTCAGAATCTTCTCAAGTCACTTACCCACCACAGGTGTTAAGCTTATTGGTCTATAGTTCCCAGGCCTTTCTTTGCAGCCCTTCTTGAATAATGACACAACATTCACTACCCTCCAGTATTCTGGGATCTCACCTGTGGCTAACGAGGATGCTACAATATCAGTCAGGGCCCTCACAATTTCTTCTCTAGTCTCTTGCAATGTTCTTGGATATAGATGGGCGTCACAGTGGCACAGTGGTTAGCACTGCTGCCTCACAGCGCCAGAGACCCGGGTTCAATTCCCGCCTCAGGCGACTGACTGTGTGGAGTTTGCACGTTCTCCCCGTGTCTGCGTGGGTTTCCTCCGGGTGCTCCGGTTTCCTCCCACAGTCCAAAGATGTGCAGGTCAGATGAATTGGCCGTGCTAAATTGCCTGTAGTATTAGGTAAGGGGTAAATGTAGGGGAAGGGTGGGTTGCGCTTTGGCGGGTCGGTGTGGATTTGTTGGGCCGAAGGGCCTGTTTCCACACTGTAATCTAATCTAATCTGGACAGGACCAGGAGATTTCATACGTTATAACACAAACAACACCTCCTGTGCTGTGGTATGAACTGTCCCCAAGATATCCTGACTAACTTCCCCAAGTTCCCAGGTTTTCATGTCTTCTTCCATGGCAAATGCAGTGGAGAAATATTCATTGAGAACCTCATCCATCTTCTACGGTTCTACATAGACATGTCCATTTTAGTCCTTGATGGGCCCTATTGTCTCTCTAGTTATTCTATTTCCTTAACACATCTCTTTGGATTCACCTAATTTTCTCAGCTAAGACTATCTCATGTCCCCTTTTTCACCCTCCTGATTTCCTTCTTTAGTAATCTCTTGTATTCCTGTATACCTTCAGGGATTCCCTTGATCCCAACTGCATGTACCTGAGCCATGCTGCCTTTTTTCTGTTCGAAGCCTCAATATCTCTTGCCATCCAGGCTTCCCTATTCCTGCCATACATGCCCTTCGCCCTCACAGGAACATATAGATCTTGAACTCTAGCTATCTCACTTTTAAATGCCTCCCACTTGCCAGGTGTCCCTTTACCTGCAAACAAACTATTCCGATCAACCCCCTCCAAAGTCTTGTCTAATTCCATCAAAATTCACTTTGCCCCAGTTTAGAACTTGAACCAGTGGAGCGGTTTTGTCCCTCTCCATAACTAAATTAATAGATCTATGGTCATTGGCCCCAAAGTGTCACCCTCCCCCACTGTCACCTCCGTCACCTGCCCTGCTTATTCTGAAGAAGGGTCACTGCACGCAAGGGGTGGCACAGTGGCTCAGCGGATTAGCACTGCTGCCTCACAGCACCGGGGTCCCAGGTTCGATTCCAGTCTTGTGCGACTCTCCGCGTGGAGTTTGCACATTCTCCCCGTGTCTGTGCAGGGTTTGCTCCCACAGTCCAAAGATGTGCTGGTCAGGTGAATTGGCCATACTAAATTGCCTATAGTGTTAGGTGCATTAATCAGAGGGAAATGGGTCTGGGTAGGTAACTCTTCAGAGGGTCGGTGTGAACTGGTTGGGCCGAAGGGCCTGTTTCCACACTGTAGGGAATCTAATATAGTATTTGCTCCAGTTTCTCTCCACAGGTGCTGCCACACCCGTTGAGATTTTCCAGCAATTTTTGCTTTTGTTTCAGATTTCCAGAGTTTGAAATGGATGAATAACTGGACTTGTTCTAGATATCTTTTAGCTGCCCTGTTCGGATGAGGTATAGTTGGAATAAGAACCAGGCAGAAAAGTGAAGAGCACTGTCATTGTACAACATAACCTTTGGTTTCGTGTTTTGTTTTTGGTTTAACTGCCTTGCTTCAGAACCTACTATCGGCTAAACTTCTACAAGGAAAACATTAATCTTCAATTGATTAGACTATCAAGTTAATCACAGCCTGGGAAGCATTTCCTTTAGCACTACATTGAGATACGTCATCATGATTTGCATGAAAATAGAAAAGGGAGAAGCACAGGAACAGAGTTTGACATCCTGTGGTCGAATATTTGTTCATATACAATATGTCTTAACTATTTCACTTTGCTTCACCAGCACACTAAATATAGGTTTTTCAAAAAAGAAATAAAGTAGAAGACAGAAATAGATAGATTACCTACAGTGTGGAAACAGGCCCTTCAGCCCAACAAGTCCACACCGACCCGCTGAAGCACAGCCCACCCATTCCCCTACTCCTAACACTACGGGCAATTTAGCGTGGCCAATTCACCCTAACCTGCACATTTTCTTTTGGACTGTGGGAGGAAATTGGAGCACCCGAAGGAAACCCACGCAGACACGGGGAGAATGTGCAAACTCCACGCGGTCAGTCGCCTGAGGTGGGAATTGAACTCAGGACTCTGGCGCTGTAAGGCAGCAGTACTAACCACTGTACCACTGTGCCACCATGTCAATAACAGGCGACAGAGAATGGAAACTAGACAATTGATGCAAACAGTTGAGAGACTTCCATCCCACCCTGGCAATATTTTTCTACAGCCTCTACCATCGGGGAGAAGGTACAGAAGTCTGGACAAATGCACCAGCCGATTTCAAAACAGTTTCTACCCTACTGCTGTTAGAATACTGAATAGACTCATAAACTCTTAACATTCGTCTGTACCTGTGTTTTTGTTTTTGCCGCTGTTTACCCATTATTTACTTATGTATGCTACTGAACTCTGTGATCTGCCTGTATTGCTCACAGGACAAAGCTTTTCACTGCGCCTCGGGACACGGGACAGTAAATAAATTCAATTCAACGCAGGAGAAATGTGAATCCATGGTTGTACACAATGAAAGGATGTTTTGATATTATTTAAAAAACTAAAAGGTAAATACGATTGAACTGAAAAACTAATCTACTAATATGCACTAATATAGAGATAATAATATTTTGGATTAATGGCAGATTTTGTTTACACAATGGTCGCAAATATCATGTTCGAATGGAAAACAGGGTAATGATGTCCTTGGATGGACCACAAAGCTCACTGACACGGGGAGAATGTTCAGAAAGCAGTATTCTTTATCTCTCGACACGCGGTCATGGATCATGATCTGCACCCTTTGGAAGTTTAAATCACAACTCTTACGAAGTCATAAATCTTGTCTTGCGAAGGGAGGTTGACTAAGCTAGGACTTTTCTCTCTGGAGAGAAGGAGGAAGAGAGGTGACCTGATCGAGGTATTCAAGGTAATGAGAGGCATGGATGGAGTCAATAGCCAGAGACTTTTCCCCAGGGCAGGATTGACTGGCACAAGGGGTCATAGTTTTAAGATATTAGGAGTGAGGTATAGCAGGGACCTCAGAGGTAGATTCTTTACGCAGGGAGTTGTGGATGCATGGAATGCGTTGCCAGCGGTGATGGTGGAAGCAGAGTCATTGGGGACATTTAAGCAACTACTGAACATGCACAAGGAGAGCTGTGAAACGAGGGGTGCGTGGGTTAGGTTATTTTATTTTAGATTAGGAATACTCCTCGGCACAACATCGTGGGCCGAAGGGCCTGTTCTGTGCTGTACTTTTCAATGTTCTAAGAGATATATATATTCAAATTTACAATGAAATACTGCTCACACGAATCATCTCTCAGTGATTGAACTATGTTTTATGGAAGACAATTCCACTGAAGCAGAAAATAGAACTAAGTGAATAAAACATATCAAGTTGTTAACATAAATAGCACGGTTTAGTAGCCTTGATTTTGTGACCATTTTGTCAGCACTTTAACCCCAGGCAGAAAGTACAATGAGCTCGTAACACACAACTCTTACCTGGGATACCCACAGCAGCAAGGATTGGATAGTAAATTGCATACAGCAGACCAGATGGTGGTTCATGCATATTCAGTCTGAAATGATAATCTCTCAGCAACTGCAAAACGATATTGATGCGGATTCCCCATATAGAACATATAACCCCCCCCAGGAATACTATTTTATGACATCATCACCATTCAATCTTCAGAATAATTGAGCAACTTGCTTTCATCTCATTCTCCCAACTAGGTTTCCTCAGTGCCTTCAATCAAGGAAAGGAAGAAAAAGCACAAATCCCTGATTCGTTATGATTCAAATTAATAAAATCAAACTGTGCAGTAATCAATGGTTTTCTTAGCAAATGGAGCAATATGTTTCTGTTGAGAAGAACAGTCTCTTTTTCTACACATTTTATCCTCGTGTTCCCGTAGCTCTCAAAAATTTCAACCATTCGAGTGTGTAGTCCGTGCTGTTTCTCTACAGCCACTCAGTGTTGAACATAGGGTAAATAGGCAAAGTCTTTTCCCTGGGGTCGGGGAGTCCAGAACTAGAGGACATAGGTTTAATGTAGAGGGACAAGATATAAAAGAGACCTAAGGGGCAACTTTTTCACCCAGAGGGTGGTACATGTATGGAATGAGCTGCCAGAGGATGCGGTGGAGACTGGTACAATTGCAACATTTAAGAGGAATTTGGATGGGTATATGAATAGGAAGGGTTTGGAGGGATATGGGCCGGGTGCTGGCAGGTGGGACTAGATTGGGTTGGGATGTCTGGTCGGCGTGGTCCGGTTGGATCGAAGGGTCTGTTACCATGCTGTACATCTCTATGACTCTATGACTCTAATGCTGTGATCCTAGATCAGTCAGCACAGTTGACTATGTCTGGCTGCAATCCAAAATAATAACAAAGTAGAATTATTTAATCTTCTTGCATCTAATATGTTTGATGAGGATGCTGGAATGGGAAAAGGTGTCATGAGCTGTATAAAAAAATATTTGCGCAGGTCACTCTAAAGGGCTGGTTATTGTGAGAATGTTGTGATTAGATTAGATTAGATTCCCTACAGTGTGGAAACAGGCCCTTCGGCCCAACAAGTCCACACCGACCCTCCAAACTGTAACCCACCCAGACCCATTTCCCTCCAACTAATGCCCCTAACACTATGGGCAATTTAGCATGGCCAATTCAACTGACCTGCACATCTTTGGACTGTGGGAGGAAACCGGAGCACACGGAGGAAACTCACGCAGACATGGGGAGAATGTGCAAACTCCACACAGACAGTCGCCCCAGGCTGGAATCGAACCTGGGACGCTGGTGCTGTGATGCAGCAGTGCTAACCACTGAAATGAAGAGTTTCATTTCTTTAAAATTCAGTGAACAAAATTATGATTCCTGGCATAGACTGCAAAGTAGGAAGTAAATGCTTGGTTGGGGGGGGTGGGGGGGGAGATATGTACAGTGGGGAGGGTAGGTTGGGGTTTTGTTTACTGCTTGTGATTGATTTGCTGTATCTTTTTTGGAGAAACATCGATAAAAATAACAAAAAGAAACAAAATGCAGAGAGATAATTATTTCTTAAATTCCCCACTCTTGAGCTTAAGCTTTCATTAATTTCAGTGAAGCTCAATAAATAGGTTTGAATTGAAAGTAGAGATATCCTAGCAAATCCCAGTGTTGGAACAGAGTAAGCACTTTAATGCTCACACCGAAGAATAAGTTTTCCATCTGGAAGTGTTTGGAACATTGCTTTATCTGTGAAACATCACCATCGTGCATTTGAACAGTGAGACAACTGTCACAAAAATCCTTCAGTTTCTACTGACACTACAAAAAGCTGATTCACAGACCAACTGCCTACTCTGTAGTCTCCAATAAAGAATTGTTCATGAATTATACTGCTGTGTTCAGTTTTTTTCTTATCAAATGTGTCCATTGTAATAAAAAAAGGTGTTTAGAAAGATTGGAACTGATATACAATTATACCCAGTTAACAGTTGATAATATCGTACCTGCTTGATATCACGAGTTATTTTCTGAAGCAACACTTAAACTTTCACAAGCTTAAAACTAAAGTTGTGAAAACTGATGAATAGAAATTTTCAGGGAAATTTATTTCTTGATATCAGAATGAAAAATGCCTGCATTGGAGCTAGACTAGAATTAGATCTTAACAGTATACGATATTGAAGCAAAAATTGGACCATTCAGCCCATCAAGTCTGCTGCCGTTCAATCATGGCTGATAAGTTTCTCAACCCCATTCTCCTACTTTCTCCCTTTAACCCTTGATCCCCTTGATACTCAAGAACCCATCAATCTCAGACTTAAGTATACTCAGTGACTGGACTCCACAGCCTTCTGTGGCAGTGAATTCCATCAATTCCCCACTCTCTGGCTGAAGAAGTTTCTCCTTATCTCCATTCTAAAAGGTCTTCCCTTGACTCTAAGTGTGTTCCTTCGGATGCTAGTCTCTCCTACCAATGGAAACATCTTCCCAACATCTACTCTGTCCAGAGTGGCTTGGCTGTACTTACAATCAAAGGATTTAAGCTCAAAACCAATCATTACTGGACCTAGGAATGTTGCAGTTGTTTACAATGTCAGCTGTAATTATGTTTTCCCTTCTATTGCATTATATTGCTTATAACCAAGTTGCAGTTCTTTAACCATTGTATAGCAGGATGGGATTAGACATCCAAACATGTTAAGCAGCTGCAGGAAAGAACACACTGCTATGAGAGTATAAGAACTGATGATTTCTTATGATTGTATCATCATTGATTTCATCCTTTGATACCAAAAACTTTCATTACTTTCCACTAGTAAGACAGGAAACAGATTAACATATGGGATGGCAAATAGACCGACAAGTGGTTTGTGGCATTTGGCATATGTGGCTGAATGACCATTATCAGTGGGGAGAAAGTGAGGGCTGCAGATGCTGGAGATCAGAGCTGAAAATGTGTTGCTGGAAAAGCGCAGCATCCAAGGAACAGGAGAATCGACGTTTCGGGCATAAGCCCTTCTTCAGAAGCCTGAAGAAGGGCTTATGCCCGAAACGTCAATTCTCCTGACCATTGTCATTCTCAAATTAATAAAACTTGACATGTTACTGAATATTGCAACTGACAACCTTGTAATCTTAATGAGTGTAGGAACAATTTCGTGATCCAATAACTGAGAAACTGCTTTGTGACTCTTCTGCCACAGTAATAGAATCCATATATCTAATCGATAAAGATCAGGATTCCAATTCCACTTGCTCCAGAGGCTTGTCATGCCTCAGCTGCTTGATTGAAGTATGTACAAACTGTTTATTTTCTCCCGAAAGTGCAAAAGTCATTGAAATAATGTAGAGAGACTTTTCCCCCAATTATAATTAAACAAATGACTTGCAGTGCACAATAGGGTGGCACGGTGGCTCAGTGGTTAGTACTGCTGCCTCACAGCACCAGGCTCCCAGGTTCATTTCCAGCCTCAGGCGACTGTCTGTGTGGAGTTTGCACGTTCTCCCCGTGTCTGTGCAGGGTTTGCTCCAGGTGCTCCGGTTTCTTCCCACAGTCCAAAGATGTGCAGGTCAGGTGAATTGGCCATGCTAAACTGCCCGTAGTGTTAGGTGCATTGGTCAGAGGGAAATAGGTCTGGGTGGGTTAATCTTACCACAAGGTAAGAAGAAAACCCTTGAAGTGGAAAGGGAAGTTGAAAAGCTCCAATATTTTCACTGCAATAAAGTAGGACACATGAAATCACAGCGTTGGTGGGTTAGGAAAAGCACTGGGAGATAAGCAAGTGACTTTTGTTGGAGTGGTAACAGAAAGCATAATGGAGGTCAGAAAGCTGCATCAGAAGGTACAAGCTGGTCAGAGGTTGGTAAAGGAGGAAGTGCCAGATCTTCTTCAACCTGCGTAGGTAACATTTACTCACATAGGCCAGGGGCAGCAGGTGAAGAGGAGAAAGTGAGGATTGCAGATGCTGGAGATCAGAGTTGGAAAGTGTGATCCTGGGAAAGCACCACCGGCCAGGTAGTATCCGAGGAGCAGGAGAATCAATGTTTCAGGCATAAGATCGAGGGGCCTTCCCTCATTCCTGATGAAGAGCTTATGCTCTCCTGCTCATCGGACGCTGCCTGATCGCCTGTGCTTTGTCAGCACCACACATTTTGGCAGCAGGCAAAGAGTTAACAATATTAAGAGGTACAGGATCTTCTCAATCTGTGATGTTGAAAGATGAGGAGATGTGTATCATGGAAAGGCTATTGTCAGAAAAGCTGCTAGTAACAGGAATTCACAGTGAGACAAGAAGTGCTCAATTATGTCGAGTCTTCAGTGAACAACGGAGAAGTCATGGCAGAAGTATGAGAAAAAACTCTCAGCTCCAGGAATACAATTTGTTCTTGCTAATAATATAGCTGGTTCACAGGTCGGAGTGCTGCCTACTGTGGTTGAAAAGTCAGTGGAAACTCAGACAACTGAACAGGACACATATTCTGGGATTTTTCCCGACTGTGTAGTAACAAAGTCATTACAGCACCAGTTGAAACAGGAGAGATCAAAGAGAAGAGATAAGAAAGTTGAAGTACAAATACCAGAGTCCCAGTTTGATCAAATGGTTGACGCAAAACAGGAACAGATAGATGACAAAGTAGAGATCTTTAGCTCAGATAAATTAGCTGAGTTACAGCAGAAAGATGAAAATCTAAAGCAATTGTATCAAAAGATATATACAGGAAAAAAAACTTGAATGCTACTATGTTAAAAATGACGTCTTAATGAAGAAATGGAGACCATCACTCATTCAGACAGATGAGAAATGTGCAGAGGTTGATCAAGTCGTATTGCCAGTGGGTTATAGAAAAGAGGTGTTGTGGGTAGTACACAAGCTACCAGTTAGGAGTCATTTAAGAGTGGGAAAACACAGGCTAAAATACAAACACAGTTTTACTGGCCTGGACTGCACAAGGATGCAGTTGAACTATGCCAGTTATCTCATGCATGTCAGGTAATTAGTAAACCACAGGCAGTAATAAAACCCACACATTTAATACCTATTCCTGCTTTTGAGGAGCCTTAAAAAAGAATCTTAATTGATTGCATAAGACCCCTGCCTAAAACTGCAAGTGGGAGTCAGTATTTGTTAGCGATAACGGATGTGTCCACTAGATTTTCAGAGGCTGTTCCATTGTATAACAACACAGCAAAAGAGATTGTGGAGGAATTACTCAAATCTTTCTCGAGATACAGACTACCCACAGAAATACAATAAGATCAAGGGTCAAACTTTACATCAAAATTATTCAAGGAAGTTATGGATAGATCAGAAATAAAACAATTCAATGTACCGTGTATCACCCAGAGTCACAGGGAGTACTGGAAAGGTGGCTTCAGACATTAAAGACCATGTTGAAGGCTTATAGTTAAGACTATCCTGATGTTTGGGATAAGGGAATTCCATTTGTACTTCTTGCAATCAGAGATGCACCAAATAAATTGCCCAAATTCAGTCCATTTGAATTCATTTTTTGGGCATGAAGTGAGAGGACCGCTAAAATTGATTAATGAGAAGTTGGTAAGTTAGAATTCAGAGACCACGTATTTGGACTACGTGTCAAATGTTACAGAATGATTAAATAGAACAGGGGACTGGGCTAGACAGCATTTAAAAGTATCACGGCATACAACGAAACAGGAAGCAGGCAAGAAATCAAAAACTCACTATTTTGCCATTGGAGATAAAGTGTTAGTGTTACTTCCAGTGATAGGGGAACCTTTAAAAGCAAGGTTTAGGGGACCTTGTCAAGTCAAAAGGAAATTGAGTTCGGTGAAATATTTAATAAGGACTCCACACAATATGAACTCTCACAGTGTGTGACATGTGAGTATGGTCAAAAGGTATTTTGACAGGGAAGGATAACCAAGGGAGACTGTGTTGTTGTCTACAACACAGGGTGAAGAACCAAGTTCGGAGGATTCTGAATTGGTCATTTCTCAAATTAATTTGGACAATGAGGAGATTGCCAAAAACTGGGATAAATTATTGAGTTATCTTCCAGAGGAAAATTGAAATGACCTGAAAGAGTTATTGGTATCGCGTGGGGAGATTAGATTACTTACTTACAGTGTGGAAACAGGTCCTTCGGCCCAACAAGTCCACACCGACCTTCTGAAGAGTCACCCACCCAGATCCATTCCACTACATTTACCCCTTCATCTAACCACTGTGTCACTATGTGGGAATAAGCTGGGAAATACTAACCTAATTATGCATGATGCAAGTATAGGAGATGCTGTTCCAATTAAGCAACATCCTTATAGGCATAACCCTCTAAAGTTGGCATAGTTTAATTGGAGCCTCAAGATGACATAATTGAAGTGTGTTACGGTGACTGGAGCTCACCCATAGTAATGGTGCCAAGACCCGATGGTTTTGTGTGGACGATTGCAAAGTCATAGAGTCATAGAGATGTACAGCATGGAAACAGACCCTTCGGTCCAACTTGTCCATGTCGACCAGATATCCTAACCTAATCTAGTCACATTTTCCATAACTTGGCCCACATCTCGCTAACCCTTTCCTACTTGATGCTGTTACAAAGACTGGTGTAGATCCAAGTCCATGTTTGGAAGACTGTGTTGAAATGATGGGGCAAGGAACTTATACTTCCAAGTTGGACTTGCTCAGAGGATACTGGCAGGTACCTTTTGTCAGAAAGAGTGAAGACATTTTCAGCTTGCATAAAGCCAAATGAACTGTATCAGTTTGATGTCATGCCATTTAGTACGTAACATGTGCCAGTCACATTTTGGAGACTAACCAATAAGGTCATTTCCGGATTCTCAATTATGCCATATATATATAGGTAACCTGGTGATTTTTAGTCACACATGGAAGGAACATGTGCAATATTTGCCAACATTGTTCAATCAACTTCTGGAAGCAGGCTTGGTGATAAACCTGGCTAAAAGTGAATTTGTTAAAGCCCAAGTCACCTTCCTGGGCCATGTTGTTGGACATGGACAAGTGGCCCCATGGAACGCAAAATCACTGGTAATTGGTGAGTTTCCAGTATCATTCACAAAAAGAGCAGTACTACAATTCCTGGGATTGAGTGGATTACATCGAAAATTCATACCAAACTTTAGCAGTATAGCTGCTCCATTCACTGAATTGCTGAAGAAAGGACACTACAACACACATATACATTAGATTGACAATGATCACGCAAACGTGCACTCCTACATTTTGTTTCAGTCTGCTTTACTCTTGCCACCGAATGTCTCTGCTTTCCCTTTCAAGTCTTTACAATGCATTGGCAATCATGTCTTCTCAACCTGGAATATCCACACTACACCTGCTTAAAACAGTTAGAGAAGTTAGGGTCCGGGCTCTTGACATGTTCGGAGGGGGTCTGGCCTGGTCAATAACAGTTGGAACACTGCTCACCAAAATCATCATGTCGTTATTGGAGGAGAATTGGAAAGAAAAAGATTCACTACATCAGATAAAAAGAAATGAAATATGTTCAATAAATAGCAGAAGTGATACCAGTTTAGCCCATTGAGTATTTACCACAGATTATGTGACATTTTGAAATGAGAGTAAACTCGGTTGAATTCAACAGCTGACATGCGGCAAGTATGATGATGTAATATCACAGACCTCTCAAGATAAAGAATTGCTCAGCATACTCACGGCAGCAAGAGTTGGATAGTAAATTCCATATACCAGAGTAGCTGGTAGTTCATGCTTGTTCAGTCATGAGGGATAATCTGTCAGTGACTACAAGGCGATAGCATGCTGGAGCCGATGTATACATTACAAAACTGCTCAATGACAGCATTTAACAACATATCCTCATGATGTCAGGACTGTCTAATTTTGACAATTGTTGACCAAATTGATTTCATCATATTGTTCTGATTTAGTTACTCCTATGCTGTTAATCACAGAAAATGAAACAAAAAAAAACTATTCATTAGTAATGATTCAAAATAATAAAATTGCATTAGTAAATAATATCAAACTTGCAAATGAAGCAATTCTATGCTTTGTTTTTCAAGGAAATGTCTCAACTCTGAATATTTTATCCTGATTTCGCACTCGACTTTCAGAGTTTCAACCATTCTAGTGGGCAGCCTGTGCTCTCATTTGAGTGTTGAACATCCTTTTCCTTTAAGTAACAGAATGCCCCTAGAGTAGATAGCACAGTTAGCTGAATGGCTCATTTGCAATACCTAGTGGCAGACCACTGCACATGTTCAATGCTATCACAAAGTCATCGCTATAGTGTCCTTACCTCGGAGTCTTTCCTGTCACCTGAGGCCTGGTGATCCTCAGGGTAAACTCACCATCAGTTCGCCCATCTCTCATGATGGCGTCATACTTTACTCTGTAATTGAATTTAGGGAAATAATATTACAGCTATTGACATTCAACTGGCAGCGTGTAAACAGAATTCCTTACTTTTATTGTCTCAAGAATGCTTGAATAAGATGTCAGAATGCATGAGGGATGTAATTTTCAGATCATAGTAGGATGTGCTTAGCTGACTCCAAACACTGGTTATTGTGAGAAAGTTACAAAGTGTCTGGGGTATGTTTACTTGAACTGTCTTCAACAAAATCATGATTCTCAGAATCTATTGCCAAATAGAAAGGAAAAAAAAAGCAGAGAGATATTATCCCAACCCAATCTAGTCCCACTTGCCAGTACCTGACCCACATTTTCTTTCAATTCGAAACCCTTGATATCATGTTTCTACTGGTCTCAGTGAAGTTCCATAAAGAGACTTGAATGAATATAGAGAAATCCAAGCAAGCCTCAGCATCAGACTGCATCAAATATGTTAACGTACACACTGAAAATGAGATTTTGCATCAAGGGTTGAATGTAACATTTTCTTCTGAATTGTCGACACGGTGTGTCAAGCAGTGATAGGAATGGAACTGTGCAATACAATAGATAGTACCATTTTACAGACTAGAAGAAAGCAACTGCACAAATGTGCAATGACACACCAAATAGCATTGTTCTGTACATATGTCTTATTCTTCCTTAATTTTGAGTCCATCTTCAAGCATGTACTCTCTTCGAACACACCACAAATTGAGTTTCACTGATTTCACTTGAACCACCAGCAATTGTCACAAATTCACTTGCTTTCTCTCCTGGTCTTGTAGCTTTTCCCAGATGGACTATCTTGTCTTGAGTATCTGTTGCAAAATTTCCAATGGATTTTACTGCCGTGTTCAATTTTTCAGCCAAATGCGCTGACAGCAAATGACTTGACGTGTGTTTAGATTAGAGTACTAGATGAGATTAGATTACTTACAGTGTGGAAACAGGCCCTTCGGCCCGACAAGTCCACACCGACCCACTGAAGCGCAACCCACCCAGACCCATTCCCCACATTTACCCCTTACCTAACACTACGGGCAATTTCGCATGGCCAATTCACCTGACCTGCACATTTTTGGACTGTGGGAGGAAACTGGAGCACCCGGAGGAAATCCACGCAGACACGGGGAGAATGTGCAAACTCCACACAGTCAGTTGCCTGAGGCAGGAATTGAATCTGGGTCTCTGGCGCTGTGAGGCAGCAGTGCTAACCACTGTGCCACTCACCACTAAAATAGTTTCAGGTTAGATGGTGGCAGAGTAGGGTTTTTGAACCCAATCCATTCTATCCAATTTTCATTTCATTTCTATTCGTTTTTTACTTTTTTCCGTTATCTTTCATTTTACTTACCTCCTGGGAACAGATCGCTTGTGGTGATGTTATTGGCGGTGAGGAGAGCCCAGAGTGGACTCAAGTGGGCCCAGGTCAGGCTCATGATGGGGCAGCAATAGAGGCATCTGCGTTCAGTGTAGACTAGAAGGCAGCGACGAAGGCGAGTTCAGGCCCAGTATGACACCCAACAGCATCAGTGGTGGCTGCATTGGCAAGGTCTTTGCAATCATTCATATTGGTGAGCTCAACGGTGGAGGCATGATGGCACCAATGAGCAATGACTCCTGTACCGGGGTGATGGTGCAGTGAAGCGCACTCATAGTTGGCCACCATGCCTATGGAGAAAGTGAGTACTGCCGACGCTGGAGATTAGAGTCAAGGGTGTGGTGCTGGAAAAGGTCAGACAGCAATTGTCCGAAACATCGGTTTTGCTGCTTCCCGGATGCTGCCTGACCTGCTGTGCTTTTCCAGCACCAAACTCTTGACCATACCTATGGTCCATGGCCTGCAGCTGAGCACTTCACTAGAAGAATTGTAAAGTTGAACTTATATTTTTTTTTGTCTTTATGTTTTACATTTTGGCTTATTTCTATGTGTTTTAAGATGGCGCCAGAGAATGGCGACACTATGCAATGCTTTTCACTGTAGTTTGTAGCAAAATACACATGATAATAAATAGATCAAATCAGAAATGATATACAGTCATATCAAGTTAACATTCAACAATATGTTTTCTTCACATTACAGTAAGTTAGTTTCTCATCCAACTCTGTAAACACAAGTTAACTGTTTGTGTAACACGTGGTTAAAATTAAGATAAAAAAATGAGTGGATAAAGATTTGGAGGATAATTTATTTATTATTAGCATGGGAGATGCTTATGTTATAGCTGTACAAGAATGGCCTAACTGTGTTCATGCATTTGCATGAATTTATATTTACAGATGCATTCTAATTTTGTTCAAAAAGCACACAAGCTGTAGGCAGTGTAACATTTTATAAATTCCTACTTTGGAAATAGAACCAGTCTGACTCAAGATTGGGATACAGACAGAATCTAACCTCACACCTTTAATGCATCGTCTGAGCCAAGATGTCATTTTTTTTGTATAGAACTTCAAGTTACCTCAGAACTGTGACTTGGAAGAAGTTCTGGGATTTACACATCAATCACTCGAAACCCGCATCCCCATTCTCAGTGATTCAAGTGGGCGGCACGGTGGCTCAGTGGTTAGCACTGCTGCCTCACAGCGCCAGAGACCTGGGTTCAATTCCCGCCTCAGGCAACTGACTGTGTGGAATTTGCACATTCTCCCCGTGTCTGCGTGGGTTTCCTCCGGGTGCTCCGGTTTCCTCCCACAGTCCAACGATGTGCAGGTTAGGTGAATTGGCCATGCTAAATTGTCCGTAGTGTTAGGTAAGGGGTAAATGTAGGGGTATGGGTGGGTTGCGCTTCGGCGGGTCAGTGTGGACCTGTTGGGCCGAAGGGCCTGTTTCCACACTGTAAAGTAATCTAATCTAATCTAATCTAATCTAATCTAAAGAATTACCGGCAACCTAGGTTTGTTCAAAGCATCGCATCAGTCGTATTACACTTTGATCTTTTACTATAAAGTCTGTGTCCTATGATCCTGCCCCACTAATGACCTGATGAAGGAGCAGTACTCTGAAAGCTTGTATTTCCAAATAAACCTGTTGCACTGTACCTGGTGTTGTGTAATTTTTAACTTTGTCTACCCCATGTCAAATACCAGCACCGTCACATCATGTGGACCATCACGTAGGCGCTTTCAGCAGGACAGTCAGGATGGAGTTATAACTAGACTGAAGGATGTTACTATTGGTGATAATGCTAGTCATCAATTTTTTTTCCCTTACCTCCTGTCGCTTTATCTACTGCACTTGAGTTACAGTTCCTAAACCATTGTCCTGCATGTTTTAAATCAGATATTCAAACCATATGAAAGATGATGCCTCAATGATGCCAGAGGTATAGATATTTTCTCATGATTGTATCGTGATCAGTTTCATCCTCATCTGATACTAAAGACTTTCATGAATTCCCACCAATAATCTGCACAGATTAATGCATGGGATAATAAATGGCATATTACATATCACCTGCACAAGTGACAGATTATTACCATCTTCAACCAGTGAGAATTTTAACAACTCCAATTGGTGTTTATCGAAATTAGAGTCAAAACATTTCGCGCTCACTCCCCAAAGGCTGACAAGTTTCCGATCATGTGTGAGATGTTTGCTGGATACATTTTCACTCACCTAAATGGTCCCAGGTTAAATCGAAAATCCAAGCATACTGACTTGCATCAAGGCATATGCTTCATCAGCGCCCATTATAACACATACATTACACGGTTCCACCAGCACTGGCACAGATTAGATTAGATTAGATTCCCTACAGCGTGGAAACGGGCCCTTCAGCCCACACCGACCCTCCGAAGAAGTAAGCCACCCAGACCCATTTCCCTCTGACTAATGCACCTAATACTATGGGTAATTTTAGCATGGCCAATTAACCTGGCCTGCACATCTTTGGACTGTGGGAGGAAACCCACGCAGACACAAAGAGAATGTGCAATCTCCACACACACAGCCACCCAAGGCTGGAATCAAACCTGGGACCCGGGTGCTGTGAGGTAGCAGTGCTGACCACTGAGCCACCGTGTCACCCCATGTGTGCTGCTATCATATGATGGGCTCCATTAGTCACCAAGGCTCCATTGATGGCACATTTCAAGTGAGCAACACTTATTGAAAGCAGCCGTACACTGGGAAGAGCACGAGCTATGACATCTGATGTCATTCCGAATTGGAAGTGCATTGTTGTCACTAATTCTTTAAGGTGCAGAAGATTCTGGGGATTATGGTACATTAGGACCTCAGGTTCAGTTTTAGCTTAAAGACAGCTTTGACACCTTTTTGTTACACGAGTAATCTTAGAATGTAATTAAGACATTTGGATGGGGGGGAAGGGTGCTTAGCAAGCATCACTATTCTTTTATGAGTGACTGTTTTGGATCGGCAATATTTTCCAACTTGAGATAGTATGAGCCTTCATAGCTAGCGCTGTTCCCATGTCCTGTTGTTCCTAGCGGGGGGGGGGGGAGGAGGGTGGCGCTTAATTCAAAGGTGCTGTCGAAGGAGATTTGATGAGTTGTGGAGTCCATTTTATAGCAAGTGCACACTTCTGCCAGTGAGATGGGGATTACGCAATTAGCACATTCTATGGAGAGCTGATTAATCATCTCTTCTTCTGGCTGGTGCCACATTACTTACGTAGGCAAAAGTGAGGACTGCAGATGCTGGAAACCAGAGTTTAGATCAGAGTGGTGCTGGAAAAGCATAGCAGGTCAGGCAGCATCCGAGGAGCAGGAAAATTGACATTTCGGGCAAAAGCCCCCCATCAGGAATGGCCTACGTTATTTATGTGCCTAATGGAGACTTCTTGAGCATACATCTGACATGTGGTTAACACATGGTGTCAAGCTTTTGAGGAGTCACTGCAAAATTGCACAATTTTTGTCCCATTAATCACCGTCGGAGTTGTTAAGGCTCCCCCTGGTTAAAGATTGTAATCATCTGGCACTCATGTGGGAGGAATACAACATGACGTTTACTGTCCCATTAGTAAAATGTTTCCTGTCTTACTACTGGAAGGGTATTGGCATTAAAGAAAGGTGAAGCTGATCACTGTGCAATCATAAGGGCACATCTGGCCTAGTAGAGGAATGGTCTTTCATGCAGCTGCTGAGCATGGCTAGTTAACCACCGTGATGCTGGACGGTGGTTAAGGAACTGTCAAAGAAGGGAAAATAAAGCCACAGCTGAAATTATTACTGACTGGTCCACTTATGATTCCCTCCTGGCTTTCGAGTTTAAAAAATCTGCTTTACGATCATCATGAGTACAACTACAACACAGGCATCTCCATGCTGATATGAAGGAAATAAATTTTCCCCAAAGTTTTTAGCCACTAGTTTTCGTTGCTTTATGTTTAAGTGTTTAAGGTCTATTTATAATGTTGATTCAGAAAGTAATGTCTTACAGCATGCAGCCGCAATATTTTCAAATGTTAACTTGAAATATGGATGGCAATTTTTCTAAATGCACATTATTTCAATTACAATTAACACATTTAGCAGGAAAACTGCTCATGTCAGTCCAATTCATTAGCAGCTTTGTGAAGGCCACGTAGCGCATCTGCAAAAAGCTACAGAGAAGGAGTTTGGCAATATCAGGAGATAAAGCGAGGGATTTTGTGAGAATTGCTGGTTACTCAAGGGAAATAGGTGTTTGGAGAGCTGGACATTTGGTATGCGCTTCTAAAAGGAAGCAAAATGAAGGAAGAGAAAGAGGTGTGCGCCAAAGAAATTATTTGTCCTGTCTATGCAGGGCCACGCAATAGTATTTATAAGTACTTGGAAAATCATTAGCATTGATTGTATTACAAGACTCCTTTCCTGTCACTGTTTATGTACAACGGTGATGACTCAGGGGGAGAAATGTTGCACACATTTCTGTATGGAAAATTTCACCTTCAGTGCACATATGAAAACATTTGGTCCAGCCCGACACTCAAGTTTGGTTGGATTTCTCAGCCTTCAATTCAAGTTTCTTCCCAGAGCTTCACTAAACCTGAGCTTAGGGATTTGGAACTTTCAAGAAATTAACTTCTTTCTGCACTTTCTTTCTCCTTTACTACCAAACCTGGGAATCATGGTTTTGTTCAAGGACGTAAATCTCTAACAGTTTCTCATAGTAGCCATTCCTTTAGGTTTACCTGTGTAAGTGTTAGTAGGATCACAGTTCACGATACCACATTACATCTTCACACATTCCAACATCTTACCGAACAGTAAGTTCTGGTTTGATGTTTCCAGTTGAACTTTAATCAGTTCTCTGAATTCTGTTACTGCATTGACAGAGAAAGATTGGAATCCCTCATCAGACAGGGACGACCAGAGGTACTTTAACCTGGGAGTCACCGCAGGCTGGACACGCAGGAACTGCATGATGATTTTGACCTTGAACTCGTGCCGCAGGCTGTTACTTTAAATGAGATAAGCAGCCACCTAAACGAGTGCGAGAACTGTGGGCGGCACGGTGGCACAGTGGTTAGCACTGCTGCCTCACAGCTCCAGAGCCCCGGGTTCAACTCCCGCCTCAGGCGACTCTCTGTGTGGAGTTTGCACATTCTCCCCGTGTCTGCGTGGATTTCCTCCAGGTGCTCCGGTTTCCTCCCACAATCTGAAAATGTGCAGGTCAGGTGAATTGGCCATGCTAAATTGCCCATAATGTTATGTGAAGGGGTAACTTTAGGAGTATGGGTCTGGGTGGTATACGCTTCGACTTGTTGGGCCGAAGGGCCTGTTTCCACACTGTAAGTAATCTAACTGACCTTGGACCATTGCACTTTTTGTCGGAAAATGATATTCAACACCGAGACACTGTTGAAAAAAAGAACAAGCTGCCAACTAGTATATTTGAGAGCTTTGGGGAACACTAGGATAAAATATAGTGAGGAGAAACTACTTTTGTAAAAACACTGCTTACTTTACTAAGTTCAAATTTGTTTACTCTTCCGTGTGAATTTATTCAGTAAAAAATTATGATTGAGGTATTTGTTTTTTTCCCCTTTCCTGTGATTGACATCAGTGAGGCAACTCAATTCGAAGGAATGAAATTAAATCAATAGTGGGAAACGAAATAGGGCCAGGTGATGTAGAATCTATGTGGGCTAGTAGAGTTGAGCAACCAAAAAGGTAAAAAGAAAACCATAGCTGGCATGATGTACAAGCCTCTAAACTGGAGTCAGGAGCTGGGGCGCAATGTACACCAGGAGATAGAAAATATGTGTAGAAAAGGCAAAGTTCCAGTGGTCGTGGGAGATTTCAATATGCAGGCGGAGTGGGAAAATTAGGTTGGCAGTGGATTTCAAGAAAAGGAATTTGAGGAATGTCTGTGAGATGGCTTTTTGGAGCAGTTTATGGTGGAGCCCACAAGGGAAATGGCAGTATTGGATTTTGTGCTGTGCAAAGAGGCAGACTTGATAAGGGAGCTTAAAGTGAAGGAACCTTGAGGGGGCAGTGATCATAAAATGATTGCATTTACTTTGCAATTTGAGAGGGAGAAGATAGAATCAGAGGTAACAGAACTACCCCTGAATAAAGGCAACTACAGAGGCATGAGGGAGGAGCTGAGTAGAATTGATTGGGAGAGGAGCCCAGCAGGAAAGGTGGTGGAGCAACAAGGGCAGGAGTTTCTGGGAGTAATTCAGGAGGCACTGCAGGATTCATCCTGAGGAAAAAGAAGTGTGGTACAGGGAGGATGAGGCAACCGTGGCTGACCTGGGAAGTCAGGGACAGCATAAAAGTGAAAGAGAAAGCATATAATGTGGTCAAGGACAGTGAGAAACCAAAGGATTGGGAAGCTTACAAAGACTAATAGGGCCATCAAAAAAAAAGATATAAGGAGGGAGAAGATTAAATATGAGGGTAAGCTCGCCAGTGATATAAAAGAAGACTGTAAATTTTTCTTTAGACATATAAAGGGCAAAGCAGAGGCAAAAAATGGACATTGGGCTTGGGAAAATGACACTAGAGAGATAGTAGTGGGGAACAAGGAAACAGCTGTGGAACTGAATAATTACTTCAAGAGAGTCTTCACAGTGGAAGACGTGAGTAATATTCCAAAATGTCAAGAGAATGGGAGGGCAGAGCTGAGTATGGTGGCCATTACCAAAGAGAAGGGGCTAGAAAAACTGAATGGCCTGAAGGTGAATAAATAACCTGGACCAGATGGACCACACCCCAGAGTTGTAAGGGAGAGAGCTGAAGAGATAGTGGCGGAGTTAGTGGTGGTCTTTCAGGAATCTCTGGAATCAAGGAGGGTCCCAGAGGACTGGAAAATTGCGAATGTGACACCCCTGTTTAAAAAGGGAGCAAGGGAAAAGCAGAAAATTACAGAATGATTAGCCTAACCTCGATTGTGGGTAAGATCCTGAAATCCATTGTAAAGGATAAGAATTCTGATTACTTGGAAGTGCGTGGTAAAATAGGGCAAAGTCAGCACGGTTTCATCAAGGGGAGGTCATGCCTGACTAATCCACTAGAATTCTTTGTGGAAGAAATGAGCAGGTTAGACCAAGGAGAGCCAATGGGCATTATCTACCTGGACATCATGAAGGCCCTTGACAAGTGCTGTACATGAAGCTACTGAGAAAGAGAAGGTCCCATGGTGTTCGAGGCAAGGTACTAGTGTGGATAGAAAACTGGCTGTCTGGTATAAAGCAGAGAGTGGCAATAAAGGGTCCTTCTCAGGATGGCAGCCAGTGACGTCGTGTTCTGCAAGGCTCAGTTTCGGACCATATTTTTCACTTTACACATTAACAATATAGATGAAGGAACTGAGGGCTTTCTGGCTACATTTGCAGACGATACAAAGATATGTAGAGGGACATGTAGTATTGAAGAGGTGGAAAGGCTGCAGAAGGATTTTGACAGATTAGGAGAATGGGCAAAGAAGTGGCAGATGGAGTACAACATGGGAAAGTGTGAGGTCATGTACTTTGATAGGAAGAATAGTGGTGTGGACTATTTTCTGAAAGGGGAGATCATTGAGAAGTCTGAAGTGCAAAGAGACTTGAGAGTTCTAGTCCAGGATTCTGTCAAGGCAAACTTGCAAGTTGAGTCAATAGTTAAGAAGGCAAATGCAATGATGGCATTCATTTTGAGATGACTTGAATATAAAAACAGGGATGTTCTTCTGAGGCTCTATAAGGCTCCAGTCAGACCACATTTGGGATAGTGTGCGCAGTTTTAGGTCCCATATACCTGGAAGGATTACTGGCCCCGGAGTGTGTTCAGAGGAGGTTCACAAGAATGGTACCAGGAATGAAAAGCTTAACATGTGAGGAATATGTGAGGACTCTGGGTTTATATTGGATGGAGTTTAAAGGATGAGGGACGATCTAATTGAATAATACAGAATACCGAACGGCCTGGACAAAGTAGATGTTGGGAAAATGATTCTATTGGTAGGAGAGACTAGGACCAGAAGGCATAGCCTTAGAGTAGAGGGCAGATCTTTTAGAACGGAGATAAGGCGAAACCTCTTCAGCCAGAGAGTGATGAATCTATGGAATTCACTGCCACACAAGGCTGTGGAAGCCATGTCATTGAGTATATTTAAAACTGAGATGGACAGGTTCTTGAGTATCAAGGGGATCAAGAGTTATGGGGAGAAAGCAGAAGAATGGGGTTGAGAAACTTATCAGTCATGATTGAATGCTAGACGAGACTCCATGGGCTGAATGGCCTAATTTCTACTCCTATGTCTTATGGTCTTCTGGTGAGGTTAAAATGAAAGCATTTCATTCCACAATTGCTGAACATGAATAGTGCAGATATAATGCTAGAAAATGGCATTCCTGAGGGGTTCGGTAGTGTATATATAGACTCCATCAGCTTATTGTTCTGTAATTGCTGAAAGCTTATCACTTGTGACCAACTACTTAGGCATGAATCACTATCTGGTCTGGTGCATGCAATCTCCTCTCCAATTCTTGTTGCTGTACGTCTCCCACGCAATTTTCAGTGTTGAGAGCTGTATAAAGCTACGAAGTCCTATTTTAATGTACTTGCTGCATGCCTGCTCTATAATCCACCTGGGTTAATATGTGAACAAATTCGTCACATAATCTTTTGTAACTATTAAGTGGCTAAACAAGCATTATTTATTTTCTTTATTGAATATGCTTTGTTAATTTGTAAAAGCTTGCTTCAGTGAATAACATTTTGTTCGGTCGTCTTCCATAACATATATATCAATCATAGATAAATGATAATTCAGTTGAGCAGTGTTTCAAAGTCCATTTGAATATTTATATGACATGCTTTCAATTTCCAAACAATGCTGGTTGTGTTCACAGCTTCATGCAGAGAAGTGAGAAATATTGCACTCAGAACATTCTCCCTGTCTTGGCGAGTGATTGTGATGCATCACTGCCCTGCATTCCACTCTCATGCGTTAATGGTGTCTCTTATATAAACAGAATTTGCAATTAATCCAAAATAATACTGTGCCTATAATTTCTTTCTGCACTTTACACTGGCACACAAGATTTATAGTCAAGGTGAGAGTGGTGCTGGAAAAGCACAGCAGGTCCGAGATGCAGGAAAGTCGACGTTTCAGGCAAAAGCCTTTTAAACGTCGATTTTCCTGCTCCTCGGATGCTGCCTGACCTGCTGTGCTTTTCCAGCACCACTCTAATCTTGACTCTAATCTCCAGCATCTGCAGTACCCACTGCTGCCTACATTAGATTTATAGGTCAATTGTGATTTTTAAAATTTTACTTTAAAAATTTCCTTTAATCGATAGGAGTCACAATACCTATTTTTGTTCTCCCCTGTTCTGCTCCTGTACTTTCTATCAGTTGTCTAGTTTTCATTCTCTGTCACTCAATATTGAAACCATTTTTATCTCTCTTCTACTTTCTTGTAAAGCATAAAGTCATATTTAGTGCTGTTGAAGTTAAACAAGTTAGTTACACCTATTCTGGACTCAGTCAGACCACTCAAAACATTCTTAAGCAGGCGGCCCTAAACCATAACTTTGCAATTTTTTTCAGTAAGTGTACAGTGAAATTACCCAGAGTAAGTTAGCCAAGTTGACTACTAGATTTTAAAAGAGACAAAAATTTATTCACAAAATTACACAATGAAATACAAAAAACAGAATAAAGAACTCCTACAGAACTCAGTCTATCCAAACTAGATTTAATTATGCTGTTCCGAATATAGACAATCCCAACAAGCAAATTCCCTTTAAAAAACAGTATAAATGGAATACATGCTTAAAGGTTGAAGTTGAAGGGCAAAAACAGAGAGAGAGAGAGAGCTTCCACACAGCTCACTGTTGAACTCCTCACCTGTTCAAGACTGAACTAAACTGCTCAGCTCAACTAGAGAACTGACAACTCCCCTTTCTTTATAAAGGTCACTTCTAAAACAGGCCACTTTGGCCTGAAGTCATCTGTTTACATAGATACAAAAGGCCTCTAAAAATCTTTTTCAACTCTGTACCAAACCAGACTGATTGGAGCCCGGTCTAGTTTATTACCCCTCTGCAGAAACAAAATCAAAGACAAAGTATCTTTGAGCCAAGGAACAGCTTTTAGCGATAAAAAGGGGCGAGCTTTGTGACACACCATATTACAAATGAAAGAATAGGTCACATAGAGTATTTCAAACTGTGGTTCTACCTTTTTCCCTCTTATATTTTCATGCAAATAATGATTACATATCTTATGGTAAAGAAATGTTAAATGATTAAATTGGCTGGGAATGTAATAATACTTCACTCAACTGAAGGTTAATGATTTCATTTTGGGAGTTAGAAGAATATTAGGTCCTGAAGCAAAGCAGGTGAGCCATCAAATTAGAGGGTAAGAAAGGAGCATTCATTGCACAGCTCCAGTCTTCCTCACCTCTGACCCAGAAAATCCCTTCGTATTCCATCAGCTCCACTACGCATCTGAACAGGGTGGCTAAAGGTATCCAGAATGTGTCCGATTCCTCGTTCATTCCATCAGTTTCCCTGAGGAGTGAGTTTGCTACCCTTGAAAATTGTTACCATGATAACTCAAAGTGTAAAGTTTCGAATCTCACCGAACGAGTTGTACAATTGATGATGTTAATTGCGATTTTGAGGATTTGCATAAGGTTAAGAATATTGCAAAATGAACAGAAAAAGGATCACCTCCAAACTTCTTCTCCAGTCTTTCTCCCATCATCTCCTGCATGTCCTGTGCAACAGCGGGAAGGGAAAGATGGAGAGGAGGATGTGTAGTGGTGACATTGTTGGACATCGAGATCCAAACACCTTCCCCCGTCCCCCCAACTACTGATTTGTAAGCATCGTTCAAATATAAACATGGTTTTTAAAGTGTGATATTATTCATCATAAAAATCATGTCAGCATCAGTTATTCACTGCTTTTGGGTAAGATTTATATTGGCATTGGTAGTAGCAAAAGCAAAATTGATTTCATTCTCGAGTCTACCTGTGCTTCACAAACTACATTTGGTCCATAGGTGTCAACTTTAACATAACTTAAGTCTCATTACTTAAAACAAAAGGAATGATAACGTCCTGGACATTGCATCTTTGTTGTGCACTTGGAAACTCTGAAAGTTATTTGGTTTAATTACTATTTGAAAGTGCACACCTCTAAAGGCTTCCGGTCAGTTCTGAGCAAAAAATACTATGTAGATACATTTTATTCAAGCTACCCCTGTATGACGCACATCTGACTTAGATGGGACTCAAATGCAAGCTTTCATAGCTAGCGCTCTTCCCAAGTGAGAAGAGGTGTTGTTGACAGGACTGGACAAGTTGTGCAGTCCACCTTGTAGAAGGTGCACACTTCTGACCCCTGATGCCAGTGGTAATGAAGCGTACAGCTTTGCGCTGGATGATGCCATGTTACTTGAGTGTCTTTCGATCATTCAGGCCAGTGGAGACTTCTCTAGCACACATATCAATCTGTTTGCCAGCTTGTGACAAAGCTTTGGGAAAGCCAGCACAAAATGGTTCAATTCTAATCCCATGAAACAACAATTGGAGGTGGTAAAATCCTCTCTGGTTGAAGGTGGAAATCCCCTTGCACTCGTACAGAGTGGATACAATGTGTTATATACAACCTTTGCTTTGGAATATTTCCTGAATACTAATGCAACGCAATGAAAATTTTTAGTATCAAACTAGGAAGAAATTGATCACGATACAATCATAAGAAATCATTGATACTCCTATTTTCAGAGGGATTGTATTTCATACAACTTTCACACATGAACGGGAGGCGGTGACCCAGTGGTATTATCACTAGACTTTTAATCCAGACACCGAGGTAGTGTTCCAGGGACCCAGGTTCAAATCCTACCATGGCACATCTGGAATTAAGAATCTAATGTCTGCTACAAATCCATTTTCGATATTTGGAAAAACCTATCTGGTTCACTAACGTCCTTTAGAGAAGGGAGCTGCCATCCTTACCTGGTGTGGCCTCCATGTGACTCCAGACCCACGACAAAGTGGTTGACTCTCTGGGCAATTAGGGATGGGCAATAAATGTTACCTAGCCAGTGACGCCCTCATCCTG
Source organism: Chiloscyllium plagiosum (assembly GCF_037043375.1). Classification (NCBI taxonomy): domain Eukaryota; kingdom Metazoa; phylum Chordata; class Chondrichthyes; order Orectolobiformes; family Hemiscylliidae; genus Chiloscyllium; species Chiloscyllium plagiosum. Next base: position 18,302,498 of record NW_028270176.1, read on the forward strand.
TTATGAAGAAAATAAAAAAGCTGCTGAATATGTTTAGGTGTCGGACATCGTCGTGCCATGCAATGGTTGAAGAACAGCAACTTGAGTGCATGAAAAAAATTTGATCAGTGAGGAAAAACAAATCCATGACTGACATTATTATCAACTGCAACTTTCCTGGTCTCTTTATGACTGCTTGTCGAAATGTACCCTTGTGCTTTTTTAAAAAAAAATCGTCATGTATACAGCTGAAACAGCCATTCCACACGACCACCACCCAAGCTGACACCCAGGAATTAAATTTTGCCAAAATCTTTGATTTGATTATTGTCACATGCATTTTGTTGTAAAATACAGTGAAGAGTAGTGTATATATTAGATTCCCTACAGTGTGGAAATAGGCCCTTCAGCCCAACAAGTCCACACCGACCCTTTGAAGAGTAACCCAGCCAAAGCCATTTCCCTCTGACTAATGCACCAAACACTACGGGCAATTTAGCATGGCCAATTCACCTGACCTGCACGTCCTTGGACTGTGGGAGGAAACCCGCTCAGTTACAGGGATAATGTGCAAACTCCATACCGATAGTCGTCCCGAGGCTAGAATTGAACCCACGTCCCTGGCGCTGGGAGGCAACGGTGCTAACCACTCAGCCAGCCTGGATTGCGTCCCTACTCTCAGGCGCTGTCTTACAGCGCAGGGAAAGAACTCTAAACATTGGCTAGTAAGGCAGAGAGATAAGGATGTAGAGAAATGGTGTTCAACTAGACATCGTTCTTGCTCAGCATGTAGCTGTGGGCCAAGGGCTTGTTGGCTAGCCAAGTGTCCTATTCACTGTATGCCATCATTGGAAAAAGAGTTGGCACTCTTTGGTGCCATTTTGCCTGTAAAGATGCCCCCGCTGTTCTGAGTCCTTGCTGGATCTTGCCAACGTTGCCACCTGCGAAGCCGCCATTAGCGCACTGGCCGAAACCTGACTCCTCCACAGCCATGAACCCAACCTCGATGCAGCCACTGCCGGTGACGCTGGGTCACGTACTGGGCACAAACCCCCACTCTGCCGCCACCTTCATGAATCTGCATTGGATGTGTTGCCGCAAGCACCCGGAACTCACCTCTGCCACAGCAGCCATGATTTGGCACCAGCATCACCACGTCAATGCAGAAGCTGCCGGGGACCCAAACTCGCGCCCAAGGCTGGCCCATTGAGTTCACGCTGAGCCAACTTGAAGATTAGAATCCCTACAGTATGGGAACAGGTCCAACAAGTCCACACCGACCCTCCAAAGAGTAAACCACCCAGATCCATTCCCTTGCCCTATATTTACCCCTGACTAATGCACAATGGGATAATTTAGCATGGCCAATTTACCTAACCAGCACATTCTTGGATTGAGGGATAATGTGCAAACTCCACACAGACAGTCGCCCGAGACGGGAATTGAACCACTGTGAGGCAGCAGTGTTAACCACCGAGCCACTGTGCTACCCGTGTCTGCACTGGACTCATTCGCCACCATCAATGCCATCACTATGATCGAGTTCTTCACAAGAAGCAAGGGGGAAGCAAAGGAAAATGAAATGAGAAAAGGGACAAACTGAAATGAAACAGAGCGGACGAGCCCCCGGCTCAGAGTCCCACTCTACCGCCATCTTAGCGGATTTTACCCTCATTGCTTAACTTTTAAGTGTGTGAAAGTAAATGTCTGTTATCAGTATTGAGTCAGAAAGAGTCTTGTTGTTTCATGTATTTACTGTACGGTCGAATGTTAGCTTGTTATAACTGTATATTAGTTCCACCCTCTTAAATGGTCGTTAGTTCAATCACAATGAACAGACTTAAGTGAAAAACTAAACATGACAGTCAAATTCAATAGAATTTTCCCATCGATGCTCAAGATCATGTAGTTTATCTGTCATTATCTACAGTGAAGGAATTTGGCAACATTAGGAGAGAAAGTGAGGGATTTTATGCCCATTACTTGCTCCTCAAGTGAACTCAGCAAAACTGAACTTATACTGTGTTGGAAGAGTTGAACATTGGACCTGTGATAGAGTCTCAATCATACAATCAAGCAACACGGAATCAGACCCTTTGGCCTAACCTTTCCATGCCGACCATAATCCCAAACTTAATTAGCCCCATCTGCCTGCGTCTGGCCTCTATACGTCCAACATTTCTCACCATGTACTTGCCTAAATGTCTTTTACCCTTGTAACTGTAGGGCATCCAGCACTTCCTCTGGAGGTTCATTCCACACACCAATCCCTCCTTGAGTAAAACATTGCCCCTCATGACTTTTTAATTTTTATTCCTACTCTCACCTGAAAAATATAACCCCTAGCCTTGACATCACCCACCCTCGGGAAAATGCACCCGTCGTTCACCTTATCTATACCCATCATTATTTCACAAATCTCTATAAGGTTACCTCTCTACCTCCTATGGTCCAGTAAAAATAATGTCCCAACCTATCCAGCGTCTCCTTCTAGCTCAAATCTTACATTCCCGGCAACAGCCTGGGAAACCCCTTTTAAAGCCTCTCTAACTTAATGATATCATTCCTATAACAGAACGGGACGCAATAGTCAAGAAGAGGCCTCAGCAATGTCTTGTAAAACCTCAACATAACGTCCCAACTCCAACACGCAAAGGTCTAAGCAATGACAGCAAGTGCGCTAAATGCCTTCTGAATCACCTTGCGTATATATCTGATACAAACTTCAAAGAATTATGTATCTAAACCTCGAGGTCTCTCTGTTCTACAACACTGCACAAGGACCTACCTTCTCGGGTACACCAATGAAATGAATGAGTAATCGGGCTGTATACAAGATATTTCAAGGCATGCTCAGATGTGTTAAGGAGTACATGGACAATGAAGCCCGATTTTCCGGCTGAGAGACGAGAACCATTGTCAATGCACAAAACAAACCCCTTTGCTCCCTCTATTCAATTGATTTAATGGTTTTGATTCAGGACCTGCTATTTACGAAAGGTCCATAATTAAGTCATTAACCTTCAGTTGATGAAGGAAGAGAGAGGTGTTCACTGGTGGAGGTAATGGCTTGAGATGGACTGGGATATTGAATTATTGAATTGTAGTATTGTATGTTTGCATGCTTTAACACATGGTGCATACCAAAAACCTGAGAATAAAGTCTTTGCAAAATGAAGCCCTCTTCATATATTGGCACTCCATTGTTTTTTTTAAAGGGGAGAGGTGTGATGATATGTGCCTTTAAGTGGGATTTTATCTCTCCTGGTTCTCTTGTTGGAAACCTGGTGATGCAGTGTCTACACTTTGGAAAGTGGAGTAAATGGCTTGGGATTTTTAAAAAAATGAGACGAAAGCATCATGAGTAGATGGGGCCGGGCCCTCCCAGATGAAGGAATTGCTGTCAGTTGTTGATGCTGGCGTTTCGGTGTTGAAGCTGCTGAACACACCATTCTCTCTCTCTGCTGCTCCGTTTATCCCGTCGGTCTCCCTTTCCCTGGACTGGAGGAGATCGCACTGTCAGGAAAGCTGGATTTTGACAGCGAAAACAAGCGGACACATTTCCAAATCAAAATGCGGAATGGCTTGCCACTCGGGGAACTCGCAGGCGACAGCGTTGTCTTGTATCTGTTGCCTTCTCATTCCAGACAAAAGTGGTTTTGGTTTTGGAAGGTGTTATTTAACGATCTTTAGTTAATTTCTGCAGTGCATCTTGTAGCTATTACAAACCGCTGTTGCTGAATATCAGGAGTGTAAATGGAATGGATGCTTTTGGATGCGGTGTCAATGAAGCGAGCTGTTTTTACCTGGATGGGGTCATCCTTCTTAAGTGTTTTTGGAGCTGCACATATCTGGGCAGGTGGAGTGTATTCTATCGTACTCCTGATTTGTCCCTGATGGATGGTGGACAGTCTATGGGGAGCTAGGAGGAAAAGAGCTATATTATGCTATATTTTGCAGTATTCCTAGATTCTGGCCTGCTTTAGCAGCCAGTGTCTATGTAATGAGTCCAGTTGGAATTGAATCTCAATGGTAATCATAAAGATGTTGATATTGTATATTCAGTGATGGTAGCACTGATAGTGGGGTGGTGGTTAGAATGGGTATTATTTGATTAGAGTCCCTACAGTGTGGAAACAGGTCCTCCAGCCCAACAAGTCCACATCGACCTCCAAAGAGTAACCCATCCAGGCCCATTTCCCTCTGACTACTGCACCTAACACTATGGGCAATTTAGCATGGCCAATTCACCTTACATGCACATCCTTGGACTGTGGGAGGAAACCAGAGGACCCGGAGGAAACCCGCGCAGACACAGGGAGGGTGTGCAAACTCCACACAGATAGTCGTTCGAGGCTTGAGTCGAACCTGAGTCCCTAGTGCCATGAAAGCAGCAGTGCCAACCCACTGAGCCACCGTGCCACCCCAAATTTGAGTTGGGAATCGCCGAGTGTTTGTGAAGTGTGAATGTTGTGCGTCATCGTTAGTCCAAACCTGGTTATTGTCCAGATCTTGTTGCATTTGAACATGAACTGCTGCAGCGTCTGAGGAGTTAGACATGGGATTGAGGGTGATTTAGCGGTTTGGATCAGAAATTGTCGAGCTGAAAGAAGACAGAGGGCGGTGGTTGATGAGAAACATTCATCCTGGAATTCAGTTATTAGTGGTGTACCACAAGGATATGCTTTGGGGCCACTGCTGTTTGTCATTTTTATAAATGACTGAGAAAAGGGTATAGAAGGATAAGTTATTAAATTTGCGGATGAGACAAAGGTCAGTGGAGTTAGTGCTGAAGGATGTTGTGGGTTACAGAGGGACATAGGTAAGTTGCAGAGCTGGGCGGAGAGATGGCAAATGGAGTTTAATGTAGAAAAGTGTGAGATGCTTCATTTTGGAAGGAGCAACAGGAATGCAGAGTACTAGGCTAATGGTAAGATTCTTGGTACTGTTGAAGGGCAGAAAGATCTCGGTGCCCATGTACATATGTTGATAGGGTTGTTAAGAAGGCACACAGTGTGTTAGCTTTTATTGGTAGTGGGATTGAGCTTTGGAGCCATGAGGTTATGCTACAGCTGTACAAAACTCTGATGACCACACTTGGAGTATTGTGTACAGATCTGGTCACCGCATTATTGGAAGGCTGTGGAAGCTTTGGAGAGGGTTCAGAGGAGATTTAGTCGGATGTTGCCTGGTATGGAGTGAAGGTCTTATGAGGGAAGGCTGAGGGACTTGAGGCTGTTTTCGCTACAGAGAAAATGGTTGAGAAGTGACTTATCTGAGACATATAAGATAATCAGAGGTTTAGATAGGGTGGACAGTGAGGGTCTTTTCCCTCAGATGGTGATGGCTAGCATGAGGGACGAAGCTGTAAATTGAGGGGTGAGAGAGAAAGGACAGATGTCAGAGGTAGTTTCTTTACTCAGAGAGTAGTTGGGGTGTGGAACGCACTACCTTCAACAGTAGTAGATTCACCAAGCTTAAGGGCAATTAAAAGGTCATTGGATAAACATAGGGATGAAAATGGAATAGTGTAGGATAGATTGGCTTCAGAATGGTTCTGCAGGTTGGTGCAACATCGAGGGCCAAAGGGCGCTGTAATGTTCTATGTTTTATGAAAGGTACTGAGCATTGTGCAATCACTGGTGAACATCTCCACTTCTGACCTTATGATGAAGTGAAATCGTTAATGAAGTCACTGAAAATGTTTGGTCTGGTGACATTACCCAAGGGACTCCTGTCTAGGTGTCCTGGAGACAGATCTTCAACAATTGCCAGCCTCTTCCTATGTGCCACCTATGGCTCCAAACGGTGGAAATTTGAACTCTTAAATTAAACTCTTCTGTCCACGCTTAATCCAAGGATGTAATGAGGTCAGGATCTGAGTGGCCATGACGGAACCCAAACTGGGCCTCACTGAGCAGCTTATTGTGAGGTTGGTGTGGCTCGATAGTGCTCTTGATGATAACTTTTATTCCTTCACTGATGATTGTACATAGACCAATAGGGCAGTAATTGGTGAGATTGGATCTTAATGTTTTTTTGTGTACAGGTCAGATATTCCTCCATGATTGTACAGTGATACGTTTCATCCTCGTTTGATACCAAAGACTTTCCTAACAATCCAGCAGTAAGCAGGAAAAGTTTTATTGGAAGTGTTGATAAACAGTACATTGCATTCAGACTGCACGAGTACCACATAATTGCCACATTTAAACAGAGAGAATCCTATTGGCTCTCAGGGTATTTAATCAGATTAAAATCACAGAATTGCACAGTAGCCCTCCAAAACCTTCCCACAAAGCTCAATTCAAAGGTCAGATGCCTGCTAGAGAAGTCTTCAGTAACCTAGGAGTGTCCAGGATGAAAGACACTCAAGAACAGTATTCCTTTCAACACAAACATTATGATTCAACAGCACCCTTTAACACATTAACAATACCACTCTGTTACTCTGTGCATCAGGTGACAGAAGTGTGGATCTTCTGTCAACTCATCAAGTCCCCTCCCACAACACCTTTCAAAGTGAGGGACCTTTACCAGGAAAGGAAAACAATGGTACGGGGACAGTATTAGCTATGAAGCCGAAAGCCATCCTGAGTTGGAAATTATTGCTACCCCATCACTGTCACTGAGTCAAGAATTTTGATTAATCCCATGCCACCCTACCATCCAAAGGTCTTCTTTGCATTGTGGGTTTGCTCATGTGACATCATCTTCACCGTTCAGACAGGTGTCACATCTAGCCTCGTGCTTCATAAACCAATCTTTGGAACCACGAAGCCCAACTGAATTTCTCACCATTCAATTATCACCATCAACTATTGTCACTTCAGTGTACTTACATTGACAGCTTTCATCACACTGTGATAATACTTTAACTTTAGAAAGACAGGAAGCTGTTTAATCTTTCGAGCAGAATAGTGCTGATTGAATATAATAAAGACATGCTCAGTGTGTGAATTAAGTTACAAAATGATTGGGAAAGAAAGCTGGGTGGCGCAGAACACAGGAGAATTCATTGTCTTCTTTATTGTACAACAGGAATAACAGTTCACGAGGAATTCCCCATATATGACATATAAAATATAACCTCACAAAAGTTTCTAACTATCTACAGAAAATGGTAACTATATGACATATTGGATATTTCACCATTTTCATCAGCTCCTGTCTAAACTTATTCTGGGCCATTGCATAAATAAATGTATTGGTGCAGCAGCTCAAAAGTAGAAGCATGTATCCAGTTTCCTGAAAGATATAAATGGGGTCGTTGTAACCTGTGTATGAAAAAACATTCATAATTCTATAATACAAGTAATGGACCACGAATGTTAACCATAACACTAGAAAATTGGCAGATATACTGAAGAGTAAAATTATGGACTTTTTCCTGTTCTCCATCTCAGGATCATGATCATTTTCAGACCTGGAATTCAAACGAAGTGCCTTACGAGTTTTACTCGTCACGAATATATATCTCACAGTGAGAGCATTAAGCAACAAAACAACCAGAAATGGCAGAAAAGGATTCGCTATGTTGCTGAAATAAGAAAATGCGAGCCACATGGGTGATAAATAAAAGCTTGATCTTATCTGGCAGTACCAAGGCAGGTTGTTAATTATGTAAATAGCTTCATATACAAAGTACCAGGGGACGTCTTTGAAAATACTCAGGAGGAACACTATACCAATTACCACAGCTGCAGTTTTCTTTGTACAATATTTGGTCTTCAACTTCTGACAACAGATCGCTATAAATCGATCAGATGTAAATGCAGCAGTAAGCCATACAGAGCAGTCTTGGGTTATATAAATCAAGACATCTTTGATTCGACATAGTGGAGTCAGAAACAGATAATTTCTTGGAAAGTAAATGCCAATGATCCGATTCAGTACAACACTAGTGATGACAACTGATAGGTCTGCTGCTGCCATAGCCATCAAGTAATATGTAACACATTTCGAGAGGCCACACTTTCCTTGTGCCAAGATCACAATTGCCACCATATTAACTGTTGGGAAATTGCAAACAAGCAAGTCACATGATTGGTGAAATGTCACAACAAAACAGTTACTTTCCACTCTATATTTGTTCATCTCAGAGTATTTTATACATTTTTACTTACAAAATTCTTATGATTTCTCAGCAAACAACTGGCAGGTTGTTAAAAATGCCCGGCTATTTTCAAAGTGTGGCACAAAATGTTCCATAGTTTCAACCTTTGATATATACTGATCTGTGCATCTATGAAACATTTTCAGTTTGTGAGGCATAGTCGATAGCCAGAGACTATTTCCCAGGGCAGAAATGACTAACATGAGGGGTCATAGTTTTAAGCTGGTTGGAGGAAAGTATAGAGGGGATGTCAGAGGCGGGTTCTTTACACAGAGAGTTGGTGAGAGCACGGAATGCATTGCCAGCAGCAGTTGTGAAGGCAGGGTCATTGGGGGCATTTAAGAGACTCCTGGACGTGCATATGGTCACAGAAACTTGAGGGTGCATACATGAGGATCAGTGGTCGGCACAACATCGTGGGCTGAAGGGCCTCTTCTGTGCTGTACTGCTCTATGTATGTTCTAAAAGACGTCAATATTCAAATGTTCAATTAAAAACAATTTGCTAGAGTAATTATTTCTGCATGTTTGAAATTCATCTTATGGAGGACAGTTGAAAACTAAAAGCATTTAAGATAATTCCCTGAATAAGGAAATAACATCAGTTGAAGAACACAAAACATGAAGTAAATAACATAAGTTACGCTTGCTTTGCAATTGAGTCGTGACCTCCCAGATTGCGTGATAATTTTGTAAGCTCTTTATCTCCGCTGAGTTAAAGAGTAGACTGCAGCAGGTACAATGAAATAGTGCTGCATAGCTTTAAGCCACTCACAAGATGAGAAAAATTACCTGGAATACCCACAGCAGCAAGAATCAGATAATAGGTTTCATACACCAGACCGGATGGTGGTTCATGCATGTTCAGCCGCAAGTGATAGTCTCTGAGCAACTACAACACAGTAGGGTTTTGTAGTTAATATATACAGTACAAAAAATGCCCCGCAGGGACACCATTACACAACATCTTTCCTGATGTTAGTATCATTTATTGTGATGATGCTGGTCCTTTGACAAGGTTACGTTGTCCTTGTTTTTTTTTCAAGAGTGGTTGTAAATGCCAAAGATTCTGATTTGCCTGGGAAAAGGAACTTAACAGATACAGCCTAAAGCAACAGGCAGAGGGAAAAGGCTTTTGGGCTTTTGTTTAAAACAATTGCACAATGACAGTTCTCCCACTTCAGGTATTTTTCTCGTTTGGTTTAGTTTAGATGGGAGCTCTGAGAAAAAGCTGCAGTGGAAAGAAGTTCCATGTTTCAGCAAGCTGATCTTCTCTCTGTCTGATATCCCTACTGTGTTTGAATTAACCTGTTCTTGCCAAGGGATGTGTTTATGGGGATGTTGCAGGAAATTGGAACAGCTCATAGAGTCGTAGAGGCACAAAGTCCTACAGCACGGAGACAGGCCCTTTGGCCTAAACTGGTCCATACTGACCAGAATGTCCACCCACACTAACTCTATTTCCCTGCAATTGGCCCATAACCTTCTAAACCTTTCCTATCCATGTATTTGTCCAAATGCCTTTAAAATGCTGTTAATGTATCAATCTCAATACCTTCCACTGGCAGCTCATTCCATCTGCGTACCACCCTCTGGGTGAAAGAGTTGCCCCTCAGATTCCCTTTCATTCTTTCCTCTTAACCTTAAATTGATGTCCTCTCCACCTGAATTCCCCAACCCCGGGAAAAAGACTGAGTGCCTTCACCCAAAAATGCCTTTCACAATCTTATGCACCTCTATACAGTCCCACTTCAATCTTCTATGCTGCAAAGAAAAAAAATGGTGTGGAAGTGCCGGTGTTGGACTGGGGTGGACAAAGTTAAAAATCGCACAACACCAGGATATAATCCAACAGATTTATTTGGAAGTACAATTTTCGGAGGGCTGCTCCTTCATCAGGTAGCAGCAGCCTCAGTACTCAATACTGATGACTGGAAATTTCCAAGCACCGTTCAACAAATCGTCTGCTTCATCTTCTGCCACAATGTTTTCCCGTTTGACAACCAGTTCTTCATCCAGACACAGAGAGCAGCCATGGGGACCACATTTGTACTCCAATATGCCAACATTTCCATGCACAAGTATGAAAAAAACTTTGCTACACAGGACTTCCAACCAACACCATACATCAGATATATTGACGATATTTCCTTCCTCTGGAGCCAAGGCAAGGAGTCACTGAAATAACTGCACAGTGATATCACAGCTGCCTGATGAAGGAGCTGTGCTCCGAAAGCTAATACTTCCAAATATACCTTTTGGACTAATACCTGCTGTTGTGTGATTTTTGGAGACCAAGCAGGATTCTTCTGCATTCTTTCCAGTTTAATAATATTCTTCAAAAACTGAACACTTTACTCTAATTACTGCCTCACCAACATCCTAACAGCAACATAACTTCCCAACCTTTACACTCAGTGCCCTGACTGATGAAGGCCAGTGTGTGAAAACCCTTCTCCACTGACCTGTCTGCCTGTGACTCCATTTGCATAGAACTGTGAACCTGAACTGCAAGATCCTTCTGTTCAACTACACTCCTTAAGGCCCGAGCATTCACTATGAAACTCCTACCTTGGTTTGACTTTCCAAAATGCAAGACCTCACACTTACCTATATTGAAATCCACTTGTCACTTCTCGGCCCACTTCCCCAGCTGATCAAGGTCCTGCTGGAATTTCTCACATCCTTCCTCACTGTCCGTGAGACCACTTATTTTAGTGTCATCAGCAAACTTACCGACCATGCCTTATATATTCTCATCCAAATCATTGATATAAATAAGAAACAACAATGAGCCCAGCACCAATCCCTGAGGCACTTCACTAGTCACAGTCCTTCTGTCCAACAAGAATTCTTTCATTATTGATCTGCTTCCTATCATTAAGCCAATTTTGTCTCCAATTTGCCAGCTCAAAGAGGATTCCATTTAATCTAATCTTCCAGAGTCGCCTACCATGCGAAACCCTATCCAAAGCTTTACTGAAATTCATATAGACTATGTCTACGGCTTATGCCTAAAACATTGATTCTCCTGTTCCTCGGATGCTGCCTGACCTGCTGTGCTTTTCCAGCATCACATTCCTGACACTGATCTCCAGCATCTGCAGTCCTCACTTTCTCTAGACTATCTACCGCCCTTCCCACTTCCATCTTCCTGGTCACTTCATCAAAGAACTCGAACAAATTTGTGAGGCATGATCTCCCATCACAAAGCCATGCTGATCACTGCTAATCAACCCCTGTCTTTCAAATGCAAGTATACCTTATCCTTCAGAATCGTCTCAAATAACTTACCCACCACAGATGTTAAGCTGGTTGGTCGAAAGTTCCCAAGTTTTTCTTTGCAACACTTCTTGATTAATTGCACAGCATTCACTAAACTCCAATGTTCTGGGGCCACAACTGTGGCTAGTGATGATGCAAAAAGTATCATTCAGGGTCCCTGCAGTTTCTTCTGTAGCCTCTTTCAGTGTTCTTGGATATATCTACTCAGGACCAGGAGATTTATCCACCTTCGTGCATTCTAACACATCCAACAACTCCTGTACTGTGATATGGACAGTCACTAAGATATCACCACTAACTTCCCCAAGTTCCCAAGTCTTCACATCTTTCTCAATTGTAAATACAGAGGACAGATATTCATTGAAAGCCTTGCACATCTCCTTTGTTCATTTGCATGGGATGTCGTGTCTGTTGGGTTTTAAACCATTGTTATTCTAAATTCTGTTTTCTGTTGTTTGTGTTTCCTTCGGTAGTGTGCAAATAAATACAATTTTACTTGAAGCCAGTTGGTTTGACCAGCCACAGCATTCCTGGGATATTCACTTTTACATCTGCCTAAAACACCTAGAAAATTTAGGACCTGAGCTACCTTCTTCAAATGTTTTGAAGGGATCTGGCCTGTTCCACATCTTATTGGGGAATGGTTCAGGATTTATCCTGTAGTTCCAATTTGGGATTTGAGTTGTTGGACAGCGAGTGGTAGATGTTGGTGTCTTTCATTCTGGTTGTTGAAGTTATTTGCACTTAAAATGGCTTTCTTCACTTCCCCATACTCATTTTAAACAATGCTTGGTATAGCAATGGATCTTTTAGTCACCAAGAGCTTTCTGGGAGTGGAAGAAGTCACTTTGGCGGTTTCACGAAAGGTGAACAAGGAAAAGCTACTGGAATTGGCAAGCAAGCTGGAGTTCAGATTGCCTGCAATTCCGAAAAGGTGGTCGTTGCATCAATAACTCAGCATTTAAATTTGCTGGAAATGCCATCAGTATCTTTGGAGATGTCTAAGCTTCAATTGAATAGCTTGAGTCAGTGGCAAAAGAAAAACAGAAAAACAAATAAAATTGTTTGAATAACGATTACAAGCAGAAGAAAGGGGAAAAGAATGAAAGCAAAAAGAAAAGGAGAGAGTTTGAACTTCAGAAATCGGCACTCAGATAGGAAGGTTGGTTTAAGAGGGTTGGTGTAAAGGGAAGAAGGTAAGTCTAGCGAGGAAGAGAGTAACGATGCATGAACACATCGTACCCAAAGGCAGATGATGTTCTGTTTACATATATTACACATTTTCGAAATTTGATGAGAAGGATGTAGAAGCCTTTTTCATCTCATTTGAGAAGGTGGCAAAACAAATTAACAGCCCAGTTTCCTTGTGGATTTTGTTTATCGAAACAAAGCTTGTAGGTAGCACGAGTGAGGTATTTGTATCACTATGAGAGGAGTTATCCGGGGATATGAGGAGGTGAAGGAAGCCATTTTAAGTGCATGTGAACTTGTGCCTGAATCCTACAGACAACGGTTCATTAATCTAAGGAGGGATACTGGTCAAACATGCACTGGGTTTGAAAGGATCAAACAAAACAATTTTGATAGGCTGATAAGGGCATTAAAAATAGACTAAACCTATGATGCTCAAGGAGAGGTGATTATTTTGGAGGAGTACATAAATTCACTTCCTGAGGTAGTGAGAATTCCTGTGGAAGAACAGAGAGTTAAAGCAGCAAGATAAGCAGCTGAAATGGCTGATGATAATGACTTGGTCCTGAAATCAAAGTTTGGCTTCCAACATCAATTTCAATCCAAGAGAGATAGAAATTGAGCAAATGGGAAACCTGAAGTATTAAGGGAAAAATAGATCTCCGTGAAGGTCATAAGGCTAACTTAAGAAAAAGTTAAGAAAAACTCAAGGTAAAATGCAAAACCTTTTTACTGGACTGGACTGTGCAAGGATGTAGTTGAATTTTGCTAGACATTTCATGTATGTCAGGTCATTGGAAAACCACAAGTAGTAATAAAACCCTTACATTTAATTCCCTTCTTGCATTTGAGGAACCTTTTACAAGAGCCTTCATTGATTGTGTAGGACCCCTACCTAAAACAAAAAGTGGGAGCCAGTATTTGTTAACAATAGTAGGAATGTTTATGGGGGCGTTACAAGAAATTAGAACAACTCTATTGTTAAGTTGCATGGGATGTCGTTTGACCAGCTGCATCACTCCGGGGGTATCCACCTTACATCTGCCTAAAACAATGAGAAATATGAAGGTCTGGGCTATCTTCTTAAAATGTTTTGAGGGGGTCTGGCCTGGTTCATAGCGTTATGGTAAATGAGTACTGAACAGCTCACTTTCATCTTTTTTCTGCAACTGAGTTGACTTAGAAACTACAAGAAACGCTCATTAGTAATGATGCAACTTAATAACATTGTACAGTAAATAACATCGAATTTAGCAAAATCAGCAATTGTTTTAAAAAGCAAATTCATAAGAACTGCCTTGCCTCTATATATTTTACAGAAATGGAACAACACGTGCTCTTGCTAAGGACTTGAATCTTATTTTTCGATAGATGGCCAGTTTGCCCAGTTTGCTGCATAGCTAGTTTATGATGGAGAGTACTACCAGCAGTGTGAATTTGATTTCTGCACCCGCTGAGCTTACCACAAAGTGCCCAAGTTCTCATTCCCCCAGCTTGTCTGAGATCTGTAACACCTTCACTTAAAATCACCATTAGTCATCTCTCTATGCAGTAAGCATAAAGGGCTTATGGTAACTCTGTCAATGTATTAACTGCATTCAGCAGATGATATTTCGTTTGTTAAAACTTAATTGATGATTCTATACCACAATTCCATATTTTTTTGTGGCAATATTTTGAACTAAACATCAGAATGTGTGAAGATGTAATTTTTACTTGGCCTGTGATCTGCCTCAGCCCTGAAAGCCCTCGTGCCCAGTGGAACTAATCACTGTGATAGTAATCTCGTGTCATTTTCAAGCACTACTGTGCATCTCCCTCCTCCCCTTCATCCATTCTTCTACTCCATTCATTCAGTTCAATCATTAATAAAGGGATTAAACGTTGAAATGACTAATGTCTTGTTTGGTTGCATCACAAGTCACAGTTTTTTTTATCTCCAATGAGCAAAATAATAACATAAAACTATTGATGCTGTTCTGAGAGAGAAAAAAAATGATTCATCCATTTGCATTGCATCAGTTTCTTGTGTAATGGAACATTTTCACATAGATGTTGGACATCTGAAATCAAATCAATAATTTATACAAAAACTCAGCAGATCAACATAATCTGTAGAGGAAAAAAAGTTACTGTTTCAAGTTGACTATGACTTTTCTGAACTGCTGCTCTATTGTTCCCAATTCTGAAGAAGAGTCATATCAGATTTGCCAGCACATTATGTTTTTGTCTCAGGACCCACGCCGACAGTATTACTGCAGAGCACAGCGGCATTAAATCAAACCCAACAGTGTGCCTGTTCCCGAACGCTATGCATTAACCTCTTTTGGAAAGTTGAGTACAAGATGATCAGCATGAAAGGGTGATAAATGCTCAACCACCATTCTCTGCCTTATCACACAAATGACAATTTAAGAAGGGTAACTTCGAAGGGCTGGTATCATCAACCAAAGTTGAGACAGAACACGAAGTTACCAAGGAAGGCACAGGTTGAAAAAAGGGGTGGAAAATTACACCTTAGAAAAGGGTTGTGTGGTTAGTTTAAAAGGGAGAATGTTGAGGTGAACAGATCAAAGAGAACAGAGGGTCGAAGAGGAAGCTATGGATGTTGCAGTTGCAGACATATGAACGAGTAAGGAATGGAGGCATACAAAGCATGTGAAAGCACTCCAAAGCTAATGGGCATAGTTTTAATGTGAGAGGGAAAAGATTTAAAAGAACATCAAACCAATTTTTTTTTGCAGAGCGGATGATGCCTGCGTGGGAATGATCTACCAGTGGAAGTGATCCACGCGGTTACAATCACAACATTTAAAATACATTTCGGTAGTTATATAAATATGAAAAATTCCTGGGGGTTATATGAGGCAAATCAATGCAAATTGAACTGATTCAGTTTTGGATGTCTGGTCGGCATTGACAAGTTGGACCTACGGTTCTGTTTCCGTGCTTTCGAACACTATGACTTGAGATGAGATTCGTTTAGAATGGTATCATGGTCATCCAGGACATGGCGGGCCGAAGAGCCTATTTGTGGGCTGTACTGTTCTATGCTCTGTGTTTCTATGTGGACAGAAGCTATATTTTTCCTGAGCTGAATGCGTTTTGGAAAAATTGAAGTAAATGGGTGAATTGGAATGTTGATAAATATATGAGAGAATTATGATCAATTAAGATAATCTCACCCCATATTGTATTCAGAAACAAAGTGCAACTGTCCCAATGCATGGGCAAGAAATTATTTAGCGTGTCATCTCACACATTGGACATCATTTTTTGTTGGCTAGTAAAATATTAACATCCATTGCACTGCAAAGGTCCATTCTTGTCCTGCATGATGGTGATGATTCAAGGAAATAAAATGTTATATGCAGCTGTCAGTATACGTTGTACATTTGATCTCACTCTGACACTGAGATTTGCTTGGATTTCTCTAATTTCCATTGAAGTCTCTTGACCAACTTTAAGTACATTTAAGTCGCCATTGGACAAGCATATGGACGTACATGGAATAGTGTAGGTGGGATGGGCTTCAGATTAGTATAACAGGTCGGCGCAACATCGAGGGCCGAAGGGCCTGTACTGCGCTGTAATGTTCTATGTTCTAACATTAACATAAGACTCATCCCAGAGATCTGGAGTTTTAAAGACATTGATTTCTCTTGACATATGTTTCTATTTCACAGACGATACTGGGAATCACTATTTTCTTCCAGATGTTTCCAAGAAATAAACTGCACATATCAGAATTTTCCCACAGGAATCATTGCTTTAGAGGGTTGGGTGTTTTTGTCAGAGGGAAATGGGTCTGGGTGGGTTACTCTTCGGAGGGTCAGTGTGGACTGGTTGGGCAGAAAGGCCTTTTTCCACACTGTAGGGAACCTAATCTAATCATGACAGGAAAAAACGTCTTGACATATTCTCACATCTCACTCAAGCATATTGGACACATAAAGCCGAAATAATTCTGTTTAAGTGCTACCAGTTGAAACATAGCAATGCGCATATTATCATCTGAATTATATTGATGGAGTGTCAACGGACTCTCTTGTTAGAGGGACATGACTGGTGGTGGTTTTAACCTGAGGGTTGCCAGGTTTCAGGCAATAGATAAGACAGGGGAGAGGATTTGCATCATAACATTTTGGTGAAATTGAACTTGTGCGTTTTTACTCAGAATTGCCTCTACACATCCAGGTTACCATGTGTGCTAACCGCTCAAAGACAATTACATTATTAAGAGAAAAATAATGTTCACCATTGAGTTGGCTTTGAACATAAGCAGAGGCTACCCTTTACTTTGGCTGAATCTTTCGAAAGCTAGGGCGAACACCAGGATAAACTTTGCAGAGGATAGAATTTTGTAAAAAATGCTTTATTGGTTACATTTAATATTGTTTCATCGATAACGCATACTTACTGATTTTAATTATTCCTAACAAGGGATTTGCTTCCCCTTCCCCCTTCCAAGGATTGCCAGTGTGGGACAACTCAATCAGAAGCATATGATGAAAAGAACTGACACATACATTTTTGAAATTGAGTGGTACTGATATCATGGAATGGTCGATTGAATGGTGTTCCTGAGCGTTTTCCAACACCACCCAATGATTCTGTGGTTGCTGAGTAATCGTCACTTCTGACCGAACATGCTTGAACCACTATCTGGTTTTGCTGTGTGCAATTTACGAACCAATTCTCTATGCTGTGGGTATGCCAAGCAATTTCCCACCTTGAGAGTCATGTAACATTGTGAGCTACTGTATGTTCGCCTGCCGTTTAGTTCACGTAAGAAAATGGGCTCGCCAAATCCTCACAAAATGTCTAATAACTATTAAAGACGAACGGAGCACCATTTTATGTTAATTATTCAATGTGATTTCTCAAGATGTTGCCTTTCTCTGCTTCAGTGAAAGACATTTTATCCATTGCTTTACAATGGTGGGCGGCACGGTGGCACAGTGGTTAGCACTGCTGCCTCGCAGCGCCAGAGACCCGGGTTCAATTCCCGCCTCAGGCGACTGACTGTGTGGAGTTTGCACGTTCTCCCCGTGTCTGTGTGGGTTTCCTCCGGGTGCTCCGGTTTCCTCCCACAGTCCAAAGATGTGCAGGTTAGGTGAATTGGCCATGCTAAATTGCCCGTAGTGTTAGGTAAGGGGTAAATGTAGGGGTAGGGGTGGGTTACGCTTCGGCGGGTCGGTGTGGACTTGTTGGGCCGAAGGGCCTGTTTCCACACTGTAAAGTAATCTAAATCTAAAAAAAAAGGTCTGACGAATAGAAAACAAGCAACTCGGGTGGACACTGTTTCCTTGTACATTTGAACACAATAATGATCAGTCTTAGTTTGAACTTCCAAACGTTGCTTATTGTGATCCATTGACGAGTGTGGGGAGCTGAGGAACATAGTATTCTGGACATTCTGCCCACATTGACGACTGGTAGTGGTCTATCAAAGTACATCACCGTCCTGTTTTCTATCTTAATGCTTTAACACAGTGGCACCTCTTCAATCAGCCGATTCAGAGCTAATCCTGAAGAAGGGCTTATGCCCGAAACGTCGATTCTCCTGTTCCCTGGATGCTGCCTGACCTGCTGCGCTTTTCCAGCAACACATTTTCAGCTCAGAGCTAATCCACCCAAGTAAATACCAAGCGGAACCTCAGTGAGAGAAATATCGCGTGGAACACTTCAGATGTTTGTGGCCATTCCAGAATGGTAAACGTGGCCTGTTTCAGAGCTCCCTGACTCTAACTAACCAAGCTGATTTCTGACTATCATTCAGCTAATCATAAG
Organism: Chiloscyllium plagiosum; assembly: GCF_037043375.1. NCBI lineage: Eukaryota > Metazoa > Chordata > Chondrichthyes > Orectolobiformes > Hemiscylliidae > Chiloscyllium > Chiloscyllium plagiosum. Next base: position 18,320,861 of record NW_028270176.1, read on the forward strand.
AGTTAAGAGGCACAGTACGCCAGTCGGCCCGTCAACCTGTGCCTACCATTTAATGAGACCATAGATTTCATTTCATTATAGATTCAATCCACATTATTATTATGTCTCCCCCTTAAGGACTACGTAGATTTAAAAAAAAGTATCTCACTCAACTTTGAATTGATTCGATGACCAATTTGTCACGTTTTGCACGAGACTAGTGCTCCAACGAAGAATTAACGTCGGGTAGAAAAACAGCCTTCTAATTCCACCTTAATAGCTGACCACTCCTTTTGAAATTCCGAGCTTTATATACAGGCTCGCCCACGTAACATCCCTGATAATTATTCTGTCATATGCTGTTACAGCAGCAGAATTTAACAACCTCTCCTGTGCCATTTCAGACGAGTGTGCATTGTCTTTATTGGTGATGTTCATAAAATACGAAACTGATGGAAGAAAATATTAATTGGGTTCCCCCCACCCCCCTTAATCATGCCATGCATGATCTTTGAACTCTAACTCGATAGTCTACACTATTTCTTCCCGTGCCTGCACACCACTGCATTACCTCACCTCAAAGTCTAACGCAATCAGTGGAAAACCATTGACAGTTTATTGGGACAGGTTGAATTCCAAATAATCACATTAATCAGAGTGCAGAAAGCTGCCAGTTCATTCTTAACTTTTCGACGTAGCATCGCGAGGCTATGTTCCCTGCAGATCTCATCTGGATTCCTCGCGTTTCTCTATTTTCTTCAGAGAACTTCACTAAGATTAATCCAAGTGTGAACTCAGGGATTTGGACTTTTCAAGACGTTAATTTCCCTCAGCACTTTTCTTTCTACTTTATTATCGATAGTGGAAATTATTATTTTCTTCAAGGCATGTCAAAGAAATAAACCTGCACATTGCATAACTTTCCCACAATACTCGCCTTTTTTTGCAGTGACCTGTGTAATTATTGAAACAGTATCTTCACATACTCTAACATGTCACTCAAGCGTATTAGACAAAACAAGACTAAACAATTCTACGCATGTTTTACCAGTTGAAATAGAGCAAGGCGAATGCTATCTTCCGAATTCGGTTATTATATTTATTGAGTAATGGCGGACTCACTTATTAGAGCGACATGACTGGAGGTGAGTTGAACCAGAGACTCTTCAGGGGTCAGGCAATGGACAAGCGGACATTCATCATGACAGTTTCACTTGTGTGACCTTTCAACCTACTGTAAAATCAAACTACATGCCTTCCATTTTGCTATCATCCATATCCTATCCAAGTGTCTCTTAAATATCCCTAATCTAGCTGACTGTTTCGAGTTTTTGATTAGGTTTCCGACAGTATGGGAAACAGGCCCTCCAGCTCAACAACTCCACCCTGACTAATGCACCTAACACTCTGGACAACTTAGCAAGGCCAATTCACCGGACCTGCACATCTCTGGATAACGAGAGGCCAGAGAAAGTATATTCCTGTCAGGGTGAAAGGAAAGGCTGGTAGGTATAGGGAATGCTGGATGACTAAAGAAATTGGGCGTTTGGTTAAGAAAAAGAAGGAAGCATATGTCAGGTATAGACAGGATAGATCGAGTGAATCCTTAGAAGAGTATAAAGACAGTAGGAATACACTTTTAAGCAAGAAATCAGGAAGGCAAAAAGGGGACCTGAAATAGCTTTGACCAATAGAGTTAAGGAGAATCCAAAGGGCTTTTACAAATACATTAAAGACAAAAGGGTAACGAGGGAGAGAATAGGGCCCCTCAAAGATCAGCAAGGCGGCTTTTGTGTGAAGCCGCAGGAGATGGGGCAGATATAAAATGAATATTTAGCATCAGAATTTACTGCAGAAAAGGACATGGAAGATATAGAATATAGGGAAATAGATAGTGGCATCGTGAAAAATGCCCATATTACAGAGGAGGAAGTGCTGGATATCTTAAAGCACATAAAAGTGGATAAATCCGCAGGACCTGATCAGATGTACACTAAAACTGTGTGGGAAGCGAGGGAAGTGATTGCTGGGCCTCTTAGTGAGATATTTGTATCACTGATAGTCACAAGTGAGGTACCGGAGGACTGGAGGTTGGCTAATATCGTGTCACTGTTTAAGAAGGGTGGTAAGGAAAAGCGAGGGAACTATCGACCAGTGAGCTTGACGTCGGTGATGGGCAAGTTGTTGGAGGGAATCCTGAGGGAAGTATGTAAACGTATTTGGAAAGGCAAGGACTGATTAGGGACAGTCAACATGGCTTTATGCGTGGGAAATCATGTCGCAAACTTGGTTGAGTTTTTTGAAGAAGTAACAAAGAGGATTGATGAGGGCAGAGTGGAAGATGTGATCTATATGGACTTCAGTAAGGCGTTCGACAGGGTTCCCCATGGGAGGCTGGTGAGCAAGGTTAGATCTCATGGAATAAAGGAAGATCTCGCCATTTGGATACAGAACCGGCTCAAAGGTGGAAGACAGAGGTTGGTGGTGGAGGGTTGTTTTTCAGACTGGAGGCCTGTGACCAGTGGAGTGCCAGAAGAATCGGTGCTGGGTCCACTACTTCTCATAATTTATATAAATGATGTGGATGTGAGCATAAGAGGTATAGTTAGTAAGTTTGCTGATGACACCGAAATTTGAGGTGTAGTGGACAGCAAAGACGGTTATCTCAGATTACAATGGGATCTGGATCAGATTGGCCAATGGGCTGAGAAGTGGCAGATGGAGTTTAATTTAGATAAATGTGAGGTGCTGCATTTCGGGAAAGCAAATCTTAGCAGGACTTATACACTTAATGGTAAGGTCCTGGGGAGTGTTGCTGAACAAAGAGACCTTGGAGTGCAGGTTCATAGCTCCTTCAAAGTGGAGTCACAGGTAGATAGGATAATGAAGAAGGCGTTTGGTATGCTTTCCTTTATTGGTTAGAGTGTTAAGTATAGGAGTTGGGAGGTCATGTTGCGGCTGTAAAGGCATTGCTTCAGCCACTGTTGGAATATTGTGTGCAGTTCTGGTCTCCTTCCAGTCGGAAAGATGTTGTGAAAGTTGAAAGGTTTCAGAGAAGATTTACAAGGATGTTGCCAGGGTTGGATGATTTGAGCTATAGGGAGAGGTTGAATAGGCTGGGGCTGTTTTCCCTGGAGCATTGGAGGCCGAGGGGTGACCTTATGGAGGTTTATAATATTATGAGGGGCATAGATAGGATAAATAGACAAAGTCTTTTCCTTGGAGTGGGCGAGTCCAGAACTAGAGGGTGTAGATTTAGGGTGAGAAGGGAAAAATATAAAAGAGACCTACAGGGCAGGTTTTTCACGCAGAGGGTGGCATGTGTGTGGAATGAGCTGCCAGAGGAAGTGATGGAGGCTGGTACAATTACAGCATTTAAAAGGCATCTGGATGGGTATAGGAATAGGAAGGCGTGGAGGGATATGGGCCGGGTGCTGGCAGGTGGGACTAGATTGGGTTGGGATATCTGGTCGGCGTGGATAAGTTGCACTGAAAGGGTCTGTTTCCATGTTGTACATCTCTATGACTATGACTCTATCTTGTACATGGTGTTTACTGCTGCTACAGTGCGTCGGTGGTGGCGTCAGTGGGTATTTATGGATTTTGGCCAAATCAAGTGGCCTGCTTTGTCCTGGATGGTGCCAAGCATCTTGAGTATTGGTGGAGCTCCACAAATCCAGCTATTTGGGGAGTATTGAATCACACTTCTGACTTTTGCTTTGTAGATGGTGGACAGGCTGCATGGAGTCAAGAGGTGCATTACTCGTTGCAGTATTCCTTGATTCTGACTTATTTTTGTTGAAACTGTGCTTATGTCACGAGTCCAATTGGGTTTCTGCTCAATGACACCCCAAGGCCGTTGATATCACGAACTGGAGATGCTAGCATTTGTATGGTATAAATATTGATTGTCTGTTGTGTGCTCAAGCCTAGACATTGTCTAGACCTTTTGCATTTAAACCTGCAGTGCTCCTGTACCTGATGAGTCTTGAATGGTTCCGAACATTCTGCAATCATGTCCAATTCTTACCTTATGTTGCAGTGAAGGTCATTAATGAATCACCATAAGATGAATTAGCCTCTGACAGTACCCCGAGAAATGCTGGCAGAGATGTCATAATACTGAGATGATGGATCTCTAACACTACAACTCTCTTTGCATTTGCAAGATATGACTCCAACCAGTGGAGAATACCAAATTATTGCAGTTTAGTTGGGGTTTCCTTGATGTACATTTGATGGAATGCAACTTTCGTGCCCATTGCAGTCCCTCTCAGCTCACAGCTTTACTTCATCTCTTTTGTCCACCTTTGATCCAAGGTTGTGATGACGTCAGGCACTGAGTGGCCCTGGCAGCACCAAAACTGAGCATCACCTGAACACGTTATTGCTGGATCAGTGGTGCTGGAAGAGCACAGCAGTTCAGGCAGCATCCGAGGAGCAGTACAGGTGATGAAGGGCGTTTGCCCGAAACGTCGATTTTGCCTGTCCTCGGATGCTGCCTGAACTGCTGTGCTCTTCCAGCACCACTGATCCAGAATCTGGTTTCCAGCATCTGCAGTCATTGTTTTTAACCTATGTTATTGCTGAGCAGGTACTGCTTCGATAGTACTATTGATGATATCTTCTATTATGGTATGCCTCATAACTCTACCAATGGAACGATTGTAACCCAACACTATTTCTGAACATTCAATTCTCACTATCAATTTGGGGTGGCCTGGTGGATCAGTGGTTAGCCCTGCTGCCTCACAGTGGCTGGGACCGCCATTCAATTCCAGCCTCAGGTGATTGTCCATGTGGAGTTGGCATATTCTCCTGGTGTCTGCATGGATTTCTTCCCACAGTCTGCAGACGTGCAGCTAGTGGTGGATTGGCCATGCTAAATTGCCCGTAGTGTTCAAAAACGCTGTAGGTCAGGTGGATTAGCCATAAGGAAATGTGGAGTTTTGGGAAGGGGGGAGGCTGGTTGGGATGCTCTTTACTGAGTTGGTGTGGACTTGTTGGCCCGAATGACCTGTTTCCAAACCTCAAGGTTTATAAGATTAGTTCTAGAATTATTGTGATTTCAGTGTGTATTCATTGACAACTTAGACCATATCGTGACAATAGTTCAAAGCAGGAAAGCTATGAAACTGCTTAGTCTTGTAGAGCACAGGAGTGCTCATAGAACTTGGTTGAATAAATTGAAAGCATTATCAGTGACAAAGAAATGCATGAGGTGATTGGCAAAGAAGGCTAGCTGTGCCAGACTTCATTGCCTTTTTTTTATTGTATACTTGGATTGGAAGTCCAGAATGAATTCCCCATATATTTCATGTGAAGAAGAACAACATGCAGAGTAACCTCACGAAATTTGCTCGTTTACCTACAGAAAATCATAACAATATGATTTATTGGATACTTCACTATTTTCATCAGCTCATCTCTGAATTTAGTCTGGGTCACTGCATAAATAAATGTGTTTGTGCAGCAGCTCAAAATTGCAAGCATGTATCCAGATTCCTGAAGGATATAGACTGGGTCATTGTAACCCGTGTAAGAATAAGCATGAACAGTTCTATAATATAGGTAATGGATTGTAAATGTCAGCCATAATAATAGGAAATTGCCAGATATACTGAAGAGTAAAATTATGGACTTCCTTCTGTTCTCCATCTCTGGATCACGATTATTTTCAGATCTTGATTGAATACAAAGTGCCTTACGAGCCTTGCTAACTAATATTATGAATCTCACTGTGAGAGCATTAAGCATCAAAACAACTAGAAATGGCAGAAAAGGATTTGCTATGCAGTTAAAATAAGAAAATGCACGCCACAATGGTGAAGTATAAAAGCTTGATCTTATACGGCAATACCAAGGCAAATTGTTAATTATGTACAAATGTTCAAATATAAAGTAGCACGGAATGTCTTTGAAACAACTTAGGGTGAAGACCATCCCGATTACCACAGCTGCAATTTGCTTTGTGCAATATTTGGCCTTGAGATTCTGACAACAGATTGCTATGAAACGATCAAAAGTAAATGCAACTGTCAACCACACAGAGCAGTCTATAGTTACATAAACGAGAACACTTTTGATTCTACATACCGGAGTCAACAATAGATAATTGCTGGGAAAGTAAATGCCAATGGTCCGATCGAGCATAACGCTTGTGATAACAACTGACAGATCCGCTGCTGCCATAGCCATCAAGTAGTAAGTGATACATATAGAAAGACCACACTTTCCCTGAGCCAGGATTGCAATTGCCACCATGTTAACTGGGATAATGTAAACAGACAAGAACTTGATTGGTTAGACATCATGAGAGAACAGTTTCTTCCACTCATTTCAGAACACTTGATAATGCATTTCTTAAAGAATCCATATTGTTTCCCAAAGGCAATTGATATAGGTTCTCAAATGCCTGGTTTATTTGAACATGCAGTACATGGCTGCAGTTTAGCATTAATACTGATTTAAACATCTATGGACAACTTCCAGTTTGTGAGAGACCAATAGAGACGGAGTCAATTATTTTGTTTTTACTGTGACCAAAGCCCATAAATATCACCTAAGAACAGTGAATACCCCATGAAAGCATAATCTTTCTGATCAATTGTATCAACTCACTGAACTAATTTTTGTTTCTTTTATTCATACATTGCTCAGTTATTGTTCAATATCCATAGTCAATTGTAAACCAACGAAGATTGTAGATAGTAAGTTTCATTGCAAAATGGTCATTCTAGAGCTAGAAAGATGTCAGTGCTAAAAATGAGGTGAATGGTTCATTCCAGAATTTTATTGAGTTACAGATTGATCAACTGTTTTGTTGAGGCATGAATACTCATTCACAAAACACTGACTGGCATTTTGGATGACTCATTTAGGGATATCATAGTGTGGCAACTCCTGCTCACCAGCTTTCCCTCAGCATTTTTGCAGAGAACAGGAATCAGAGGACTGAATTAAAGCAGTAGTTCAGAAGTTGAAGATCTGAAGTGAAAGTTGAAAAATATTATTTATGAACTTGGATTAAATCGTTAAATTATATTTTTCCAATATTAATTACATTTTACAAAACTCATACATATAAGCATTATCAGCAATTAGATAAGTCTCAAGACCATCTTTTTAACATTGATGGTAACAATTCCCAATGATAAGGAACACCTACATCAGAAACACGACGAAGTGGAGAAAAAGTTGATCTTGTCTGGATTTTTTTAATGATCCTATTCAGATAACGTTTCAAACTACTAACATGGGAACTAAATGCTTCTAGTTTAAAGATAGGAAACTCGATCACTTGCCATGTGTTTCATGACAAGTCGTTGTTTTATAAGCGCACTAAATATAGCATCCCCTTTTGCAGGAAGGCAGATAAGCAGGGTAACAAAACAACGAGACAAAGAAAAAGATAACAAACAAGTGATGTAATGCATAGGAATAAAATAGAGAAAGGTCGATGAGCTACCTGCATTCATTCAAAGAATTTTGTGACATGACATTAGAAAATGAAAGATAAACTTGATAGATATATAAAACTAATGAGCCAATGCTTAAATCGTGCAGGACAAATATACAATAAATACAATATTATTTTGCATTGTTTAAAATGTTATTTACATGGAGAACCACTGAGAGGTTTAGAGTGAAAATCAGGACAGCAGCACAACTTGGATAGTCCACAATTGCTGATCTGCTTGAGCAAAATATTCAGTGTGAAATACTCCTCACCGCCCTACAATATGACACTGGAGCATAAACACATCAACGTTCCAATGTACAACTAAATACTATTCACCGAGTCACTGTTTCTTTTGGATTGAAATTCGCCCTATTGAGGATAGTTGGAAAACAAATTGCTGAAATAGAAAGTGACAACATTTCAAGACCATATATGAAATAAATGACATGAATTATATTTATTTGCCACTGAATCGTGACTTCCCCACTGTATGTGATGATTTTTCAAGCCCGTTACGTCTGCTGAATTAAAGAACAGATGTTCAGCAAGTAGAGTACCTCACAGTTTTACACTACTCTCAAGATTACAAATTACCTGGAATGCCCACAGCAGTAAGAATCGGATAATAAATTGCATACATCAGACCGGATGGTGGTTCGTGCATGTTTGGTCAGAAGTGATAATCTGTCAGCAACTACAAAACAATAGGATGGTGTCATCCAGATTTCCAGTAGGAAACTCCTAAGGGACCATGGTCCACAAAGTCTTTTCTGAAGTCAATCCCATTTATGTAAATAGTTGTTGAGCACCTTGCTTTTATCCTTTCCACGCAACTGAGCTGATGCATCTCAATCAAGCAAAAACAAGAGAAACCAAAAACAAAACTCTCATTAGTAATGGTTCACCTAAATAATTTCACACTGTAGAATAAATAACATTAAAGTTTCCAAAGTAAGTCATCAAAACAATGGTCTTTTCCCCTCTAAAGTTTATAAGGTTAAGGAATGCTACCCTCTTGACAATGACACCTGGGAGTTGAATATGATTTTTCTGTGATTAGTATGGTAACTTTTGATCAGTTAGCTCAGTTTGCTGCATAGCCAGTTCATGGTAATGCCCAGCATTTTCCTGACTACAGATGTTATGCTAACTGGCCTAAAGTTACCTGCCTTTTGCCTATACCTTTTTTTAAACAGTAGCATGACACTCGCTGTCTTCCAGTCTGCTGGGGCCAGACCAGAGTCCAGTGAATGTTTGGTAAATTACCACTAACGCTGTTACTATTACTTCCACCATTGCTTTTAGCTGGGATGCTTGACATCAGGACCAGGAGACTTATCTACCTTTAGACCCTCAGCACTACCACTTTAGAGTTAACAATTGAATTGAGATCCTCACCTCCCATCGTATCCATAACATCATTTTTTGGCATATTAGACACAGTTTCTACTATGAAGACTGACACAAAATAGTTGTTCAAGGCTTTGGCCATTTCGGCATTACCCAATATTACCCTTTCTCATCCTGCAAGGGACCTACGTCCACTTTTGTCACTCTTTTTCGTTTTATAGATTTATAAATAATTGTCCTGCCTGTTTTTATATTCTCTGCTAGTTTGCATTCATAATCTATCTTTCCTTTCTTTATTGCTTGCTATGTGGTTCTTTGTTGCTTTATAAAGTATAACCCAGGTGTAACGCTTCTGGTATCCAGGAATCAGTCTGGTAAACATTCATTGCACTCCGTCAAAAGCCAAATATACTTCCTCAAATAATGACACCAGAAGTGCACACAACATTTACATTTGTTCTTAGAAATACTTGACGATGTTCATGATGAAAGGACATATGAAAGGGCGAGGGGATGGTGAGGAAGTGAGTTTCAGAACCTTGGTCGTCAACTATAAATAGCACAGCCATCAACATTGTCTCAAGAGAATTGATAATTCACAAAAGCTAAACTGAGTGCTAGGGAACTTTCTTGTTATGATATAGAAATTTAGGAACATTTATGATACAACGAGGGTGGAACTATTTGTATATTCAAAACAGCTATTAGAAATTTAGTTATGACATGGTTCTCCATCAGGGTTAAATGCAGTTTATTGAACACTAAGCATAATGAATAAAATGACTTCATGTGATTTAGGCTATCGATAGCATGCACTTGGATTTAGGCTATCGATAGCATGCACTTTCAAGATTAAGTGCATTGATCTTGAAAGATCGTAGCCTGATTAGGGTAGCATTGAAACAGTGATACATAAGGTAAAAATCGGGAATTTTAGGCATTGATTATGGCATCATTCATAATAAATGTACGTTTCCTCTCTGCCAGCTCTGAAACATACATAGGTTCTGGCCTGTACAATATCCAGAATTGAATGCTGAATAATAAATGGTCGACAGCAGGGGACTGCTGAAATTTTGACATAGTTATATTAAATTTTAAAATATTGGTTATAAAATATTCATCTTTTATATTCCTCATTCATAACTCTGCATTTATGCAGCCTTTTCAATTTATCAATATTGCGTCATTTTGTTATTACTGCAACTTCCCAAACACACTTATATACGTCATTTGCTTATAGTGTTTCTATAATTCTGAAACCTCATTTATTGTTCACGTATTTAATGAGACATAGTTTCATGGTCCACTTAATTGACCATACTCTAGCAATGAAGTTAATTGCACTTTCGTTTTCTTGTGAATACAGTATGATCTGCCACTTCATTGTTGAATGTTGCCTTTCATTCCCACTTTGCTACAACTTGCGGAACTAATATTCAATATTATTTATTTGCTGAACTGTATTAGCCCATTAGTAATTAATGGAATATACCTTTAGTGCAATTATCCAATTTGCAACTAACTTTTCCACGTCGGTTTTTCATTATCCCATCTTTGTCTTCTCATGTCTGGATTTTAAATAACATACTCACATTTCTTTCTATGCTTGCATCAAAAGTGGGCTGCATGTTGCTTAGCATGGTTCTCTATACACAACTATCTGTAACGTTGATCTATGAAGTTCTAATAACAAACTGAAACATGTAGTGGGAAGAAAACGGCATGCCAATGAATTTGTTTAGTTGCAACATGGAATGAATATACAATTGTTCAGCACCTTTGAACTGACTGGCCAACTGATATACCCATTCTGTAGTCTAATCATTAATTTATCACTTTAGAATATGCTGAGACAACTAAATTCTAGTTGTCATAAAAAAAGTTTATGATCTGTTCTGATGTTATGCTCTGTTTCACCGATTTATGACAGCTTGTTAGCAGTGTTAAGGACCAGACCATAAGACCATAAGACATAGGAGCGGAGGTAAGGCCATTCGGCCCATCGAGTCTACGCCGCCATGGCTGATGGGCATTTCAACTCCACTTACCCGCATTCTTCCCATAGCCCTTAATTCCTTGTGACATCAAGAATTTATCAATTTCTGTCCCAGCCTCCACTGCACTCTGTGGCAATGAATTCCACAGGCCCACCACTCTCTGGCTGAAGAAATGTCTCCGCATTTCTGTTCTGAATTTACCCACTCTAATTTTAAGGCTGTGTCCACGGGTCCTAGTCTCCTCGCCTAACGGAAACAATTTCCTAGCGTCCACCCTCTCCAAGCATGTATTATCTTGTAAGTTTTTATTAGATCTCCCCTTAACCTTCTAAACTCCAATGAATACAATCCTGAGGTGTGGGGACCAAAACTGGACACAGTACTCCAAATGGGGCCTAACCAGAACTTTATAAAGTCTCAGAAGCACAACGGTGCTTTTATATTCCAACCCTCTTGAGATAATTGACAACATTGCATTCGCTTTCTTAATAATGGACTCAACCTGCATGTTTACCTTTAGAGAATCCTCAACTAGCACTCCCAGATCCCTCTGTACTTTGACTTTATGAATTTTCTCACCATTTAGAAAGTAGTCCATGCTTGTATTCTTTTTTCCAGACCCCTTAAAATATTTCAGCAGGAGTATAGTGGTTGTTTTCAGCAGGAGTAGAGTGGATATTCAAGGAGTGATGCAGCTGACCCAACCACTTAGCATTAAATAAAACAGAATTCATTTTCAAGATTACCAAATGAAAATGAATAAAACAGAAAAGAATATAGAATAACTGAACCTATCCGAGAATCCCAACTTAAAAATGCTGTTCCAATTTTTGTTTGAGATTCCTTACAGTGTGGAAACAGGCCCTTCAGCCCAACCAGTCCACACCGACTCTCTGAAGAGTAACCCACTCAGAGCCATTTCTCTCCTAACACTAACACTATGGGCAATTTAGCATGGCCAATTCACCTGACCTGCACATCTTTGGATTGTGGGAGGAAATCGGAGCACCCAGAGGAAACCCATGCAGACACGGGGAGAATGTGCAAACTCCACACAGGCAGTCACCTGAGGTTGGAATTGAACCTAGGAGTCTGGTGCTGTGAGGCAGCAGTGCTAACCACTGTACCACCAGTCCCTCGGCAACAAAAGGTAAAATTAAACACTGGGTCTGACAGGAGAGATGCCACAGAGAGAGATGGTAGAGAGATTCTACATGGAACACCTTCTTCCATATTGCTGGTTCTTTGAGGAACAGACTCAAAGTGGACTGACTGCTTTCTCTCAACAGCCAGACTGCTAAAATCCAAACCAGAAAGAAAAAAGCTGGCCTGGGAGAACTTGCAACACACCTTTCATTGCACAAGATTTTTGTTTTAAGACTTAAAAGCATTTTCAAGTAGATGAAGCCAGACATTTCGTAACCCGTGTCTAGTAAAACACGTTGAGAAGTAATGTCATCTAATCTAATCTAAAGCAACCAACGACTACACAACGTTGGGAAGGGATCAGCATCATCACACTTCCAGCCTTGAAGAAAAAATGAACCATCAACATCCAAAGTTGGCTTCATTTTAAAACACCTTCAGCATAAAGTGTTAGTACACTGCAACATACATATACACTGAATTGACCAATTTCATGCAAACATGCACTACTGCATGCTCTTTCAGGCTGGTTTACTCCTGCTACTGAACACCGTTTCTCATTCAAGTCTCGAAAATGTGCCGGCAATCACATTTTCTCATCGTGCCACATGTACAGTTTTCGAATTGAATGGCTGTAGCAATAAACTCCATCTGAACAGTCTGAAAATTTAGTCCTTACTTTTCTCCACTGAATTTGATGGGTTATATTCAGTGTTTATGATGCGTTACTATAACATAAACATAGAAATGCTGTAACGCCGACACCAAGCTCAAAGTCTCCTTCTCAACTGTTAAATGCTTCTGCTGATGAATGTTCAGTTTCCTGAAGAAATACCCAAAAGGTCTTTCTATTTCCTCACTGTCTTCCTGTAAACAGTTCAGTACTGGCACCCACATCGCTTGCATCGATAGCCACCTTGAATGGCTTTGCGTAATTAGTTATGCCTCACACTGGGGCTGTGCTACACTCACTTTTCAGGCTGTGAACTGCCTTCAGATAGTTCACTGTCCATTGAAACTTCTTGTCTGTCTTTAGCAATTCAATGGGTGGAACAGCCACTCTGCTAAAATTTGGTAAGAATTTTCGATAAAACAGACTCAGTCCCAGGAATCATTGTAGTCTTTTTATCCAATGGGATACTCCTCAATTACCTCTGCTTTTGCATTCCAGGGGGCTATTTGTCCATGTCCAATCAGATGGCCCAGGAAAATGACTTGGGCTTTGACAAATTCATATTTAGCCAGGTTTATCATCAAGTTTGCCTCCCGAAGTCGATTGAACAATTCAGATTACTGTTGCAAACATTGCTTTGTTGTGAACTCGGCCAGGCCACTCAAAACATTCTTAAGCAGACAGCCCCAGACCATAACTTCGCAAACTGTTTCAGTAAGTATACAGGGAAAATTACCTGGAGTAGGGTAGCTAGGTTGACTACTAGATTTTAAAACAGACAAAAGAAATTCACAAAATTACACAATGAAACGCAAAGTACAGAATAAAGAACCCCTACAGAACTCAGTCTACCCAAACTAGACTTAATTACGTTTTCCGAATATACACAGCATTCCCATAAAGCAAACTCACTTTAAAAACCAGTATAAATGGAACACATGCTTACAGGCTGACATTGAAGGGAGGAGAGACAGAGTTTCCATACAGCTCACTGTTGAACTCCTCACCAGTTCAGACTGAACTAAACTGCTCAGCTCAGTTAGAGAGCTGACCACTCCCCTTTCTTTAGACAGGTCATGAAGTCTCACCTGTTTACATAGAAATAAAAAGCCTTTCAAAATACTTTTCATGCTTGTATCAAACCAGATTGATCAGAGCACGGCCTGGTTTATTACCCCTCTGAAAAAAAAAATCAAGGACAGAGTCTCCTTGTGCCAAGGAACAGCTTTTAGGGAAAAAAGGACTAGCTTTGTGACATCTTCCATATGTGACTAAATATGACCACGTCATCTATATGTACAACACAATGGGTCATCCAGCAATTATATTATTGGTTAGTTTCTGAAATGGAGCTGGCACAATTTTCATAACAAATGGCATAAATTTAAATTGATACAGTCCATTCGATGTTATGAAATCCATATACACCACAAAATCTGCTTTACTGTCATCCACCAGTTTGGTCACCTACTCAAAGAACTGAATAAGGTTTGTGAGGTATAACCTACCCTTAAGAAAATCATGTTGACTCTCCCTAATCAAGTGATTAATTTCTAGATGATTATAAATCCTATCTCTTATGACCCATATAATTTCCATGGTTGTCTCTACTCCCCTTCTTGACAAGGGAACAACATTTGCTATCCTCCAGTCTTCTGGCAGTATTCCTGTAGACAATGACAACATAAAGATCAAAGCCAAAGGCTCAGTAATCTCCTACCTGGCTTCTGAGAGAATCCTAGGATAAATCCCATCTGGCCAAAGGGACTTTTCTATTTTTACACTTGTATAATGGTTAACACCTCCTCCTTATGCACCTCAATTCTATCTATTCTAGTAGTTTGTATCTCATTATTTTCCCCAACCACATTGTCTATTTGTAATGTGAATACTGGTGAAAAGTATTCATTCAGCACTTCCCCTATCTCCTCTGACTCCACACACAACTTCCCACAACTATGCTGGATTGGCCGTAATATTAATCTTGTCATTCTTTCATTCCCGATATTCCTATAGAAAGCCTTAGAGTTTTCCTTGATCCTATCCACCAACGATTTCTCATGTCCCCTCTTGGCTCATCTTGTCTCTTTCTTTAGGTCTTTCCTGCTAACTTGTAACTCTCAAGCGCCCAACTGAGCCATCATATCTCATCCTAACATAAGCCTCCTTCTTCTCCTTGACAAGAGATTCAACTTCCTAAGTAAGCCACGGCTCCCATGCTCGACAACTTCCTCCCTGCCTGACCGGTCCATACTTATCAAGGATCTGCAGTAGCTGTTCCTTGAATAAGCTCCACATTTCAACTGTGCCCATCCCCTGCAGTTTCCTTCCCCATTCTATGCAACCTAAATCTTGCCTTATCACGTCGTAATTGCCTTTCCCCCGTCTATAACGTTTGCCCTGCGGTATATACCTGTCCCTTTCCATCGCTAAAGTAAACATAACTGAATTGTGGTCGCCATCACTAAAGTGCTCACCTGCCTCCAAATTTAACACCTGGCTGGTTTCATTACCCAGTACCAAATCCAATGTGGCCTCGCCCCTTGTTGGCCTGACTACATACTGTGCTGAAAATGTGTTGCTGGAAAAGCGCAGCAGGTCAGGCAGCATCCAAGGACTTTTCGGGCATAAGCCCTTCTTCAGGAATGCCCAAAACATCGATTCTCCTGTTCCTTGGATGCTGCCTGACCTGCCGCGCTTTTCCAGCAACACATTTTCAGCTCTGATCTCCAGCATCTGCAGACCTCACTTTCTCCTCCTGACTACATACTGTGTCAGGAAACCCTTCTGTACACATTGGACAAAAACTGAACCATCCAAAGTACTTGAACTGTAGTATTCCCAGTCAACATTTGGAAAGTTAAAGACCCCATAACAACTGTCACTCTCACGTAGGTCGAGGATCATCTTTGCTATCCTCTCCTCTACATTTCTGGAACTATTTGGAGGCGTATATTTTCCTACTCTTCCCATGTCTCTGAAATGGCCACAACATCGAAATCGCAGGTACCAATCCATGCTGCAAGCTCACCCATCTTATTCCAGATGGTCCTGGCATTGAAGTAGACACACTTCAAACCAAACTTCTTGTTTGCCTGTACCTTCTTGCGATCTTGAACTCTGAGTTCTGACTTCACTACTCTCAATGGTTTGGTTCCTATCGCCCTGCTAAATTATTTTAAACCCACCCGAAGAGCATTAGCAAATTTTCCCCCCAAGGATAATGGTACCCCTCTGGTTCAGGTGAAGACCATCCTGTTTGTCGAAGCACTCCCCCCTTCCCCAGGAAGAGCCCCAATTATCCAGAAATCCAAAACCCTCCCTCCTGCACCATCCCTGCCGCCATGAGTTCAACTCGTCTCTGTCCCTATTCCTCGCCTTGCTAGCACGTGGCACGGGCAACAAACCAGAGGCAATAGTATCTGTTTGTTCTAGCTCTAAGCCTACACTCTAGCTCCCTGAATTTCTGCCTTAAATCCCCAAATCTCTTCCTATCTATGTTGTTGGAGCCTATGTGGACCATGACTTGGGGCTGAGCCCCGTCCCCCTCAAGGATCCTGAAAACATGATCAGAAACAGCATGAACCTTTCTTTTAAAGATTCACCTGCGACTGGAAGTCATGATTTGGAGTTGGAGGTGTTTATTATGGTTTATCATGCTTTCTGTATGAAGATGCAGAGGGCAAGTTGTATTCCAGGAGCAGTTATTGTTGCATTAACTTCACCTTTTATTTTGAGATGCACGATGAGCATTTGGTTATCAGGTTCTGTGGCCCTTTACATTATAATTGATAACATTTTTGCATTATGTTACAAAATGGTTTGGTTGAAACATCTTTGAGAGCAAATGAATTAAAAAAAACGCCTAATTAATCACAAACAATTTAAAGCTGTTGTTCAATGCCTTCACTCAGGAGTTAGTGGGTGGCACGGTGGTACAGTGGTTAGCACTGCTGCCTCACAGCGCCAGAGACCTGGGTTCAATTCCCAGGCGACTCCCTATGTGGAGTTTGCACATTCTCCCTGTGTCTGCGTGGGTTTCCTCTGGGTGCTCTGGTTTCCTTCCACAATCCAAAAATGTGCAGGTTAGGTGAATTGACCATGCTAAGTTGCCTGTAGTGTTAGGTGTAGGGGAATGGGCCTGGATGGGTTGTGCTTCAGTGGGTTGGTGTGCACTTGTTGGGCTGAAGGGCCTGTTTCCACACTGTAAGTAATCTAATTCCATGACTGGAAAAAAACTTCTTCAGAGTTGACAGCAGTGTAACAGTGGCAGCCAGAATAAAGTAGAAGGGAGAATCAATGCAAGTGAATGGTTTTTCTCTGTCGTAGTATTAAGTTGCATTTGGTGTGAATGATGTCTGTTGTGTATTATTTAAATTGGCAATTGATCAATCTCTACTGCAATTGAAAATATTGAGTAATTTAATACAGATTGCCCAGGACTTTGGGTTCATGATGCTTTATGTTACTTGTTGCACAAAGTTGTGTATCTACTGTATGGTACACACAAATTCAGTGATTGAGAGACAAAGTAGTAAATTCGTGAAATGAGACTTCATGTGAATTAAATGTTGCAGTAGAATAGAAAGTGGAAAATGTAATCATTCTATTCGAGAAGGGAGAAAGGCAGAAATCAAGAAACCATGAGCTGGTGGATTCATTTGGTGCATCTCTGATGGCAAAGAAATATATAATTGGAATTCCCTTTTTCCAATCATTTTGATTGTCTTGGCTGTAAGTCCTCAACATGTTCTTAAGTATCTGATGCTAGCTTTCCAGAGCTCCCTGCGATTCTGGATGGTACGCAATAGATTTGAATAGTTTTATTGCAAAACTGTCCATAACTTGCTTAAATAATTTGGATGTGAGGTTTGACCATTGATCTGATTGTATTTCTGTGAGTAATCTGTATCTAGTGAAAAATTTGAGAAACTCCTTTACAATCTTTCTGCTTCTGATATTGCCTAATGAAATGGCATCTGGAAATCTAGTGGACACGTCCATTAGTGTTAAGAAATACTCATCCCCACTTTTTGTTTGAGGTAGATGTCCACACAATCAATTAAGACTCTTGTAACTGTTTCCTCAAAAGCAAGAATGTGTATTAAAGATGTGGGATTTATTGCTGCATGTGGTTTTCCAATTACCTGAAACGTATGACATATTTGCAAAATCCATCTGCATCCTTGTGCAGTCCAGGCCAGTAAAGGTGTTCTTGTATTTTAACTTGACTTTTTCTTACCCCTAAATGACCCCTAAAGGTAATCCATGTGGACACCCGCAGCACCTTTGTTCCATAACCCACTGAAATTACGATTTGATGAACTTCTGCCCATTTCTCAACTACCTGAATATGTGATGCTCTCAATTTCCTCGTTAAGGCATCATTTTCAAGATAGCAGCATTCAGGGATATGTTCAGATTATTTTCTCTGTATGTCTTTTGATGCAATTGCTTTAAATTTTCATTTTTCTGCTGTAACTCAGTTAATTTAACTGAGCTAAAGACATTTGCTTTGTCATCTCTCTGCTCCTGTTTTGTGTCAACCATTTAATCAAACAGGGTCTGTGCTAATTCCACTTCAATTTTCTTACCTATACTCTTTGATCTCTCTTTTTTTCAACTGGTAACGTTTTAATCACCACCAAAGTTGCAGAAAAAAAATCACAGAATCTGCATCCTGCAATAGTTCACTTGCCTGAGTTTCCACGGACTTTTTAACCACGTTAGGCAGCACTCTTACTGTGAGCCCGCTATATTGTGAGCAAGGACAAATTGTATTCGTGGAGCTGAGAGTTTGTCCAGTCCTCCCACCACGACTTCTCCACTTTTGACTGGACCCTGTAACCTCACTCTATATAATTGAGCACGTTTTTTCTCACCATAAATTCCGTTACTAACATCGTTTCTGGCAATAATCCTTCAGAGGCACATGTCTCCTCATCGCTCAACATCGAAGATTGAGAGGATCCTGGATTTCTTCTTCTTATTATTATCTGTTTATCTGCTGCTCCTGACCTATGTGAGTAAACTTTATGTAACCAACCTCTGACCAGTTTGTACATTCTGGTGCAGCTTTCTTGCCCCAACTGTACTTTCTGTCACCACTCTAACAAAATTCACTGACTTATCCTGTTTTCCTACATCTGGCTTCCGAGTGCTTTTCCTGACCCACCAACACGTTCATTCTATATGACCTACTTTTTTTGCACTGAAAACAATGAAGCATTTTAACTTCTCTTTTCCCTTCAAGGATATACATTTTACCCTGTGATAGGTTATCCTTATGATCTTCACCGAGATCTACCTTTCCCTTTCTGCGTGAGGATTTCTCTTTCCCCAATTTCTGTCCCTCATGGATTGAAATTGATTTTGGAAGTCAAACTTTGATTTACGGACGAAATCATAACCATAGGCCTTTTCAGCTGCTAATCTCGCTGTTTGAACTCTTTACTCTTCCACGTGAGTTCTCACAACTTCAGGGAGTGATTTTTTTGAACTCCTCCAAAATAATTGTCTGTCTAAGAGCGTTGAGGTGAAAACGTGTTGCTGGAAAAGCGCAGCAGGTCAGGCAGCATCCGAGGAGCAGGAGAATCGACGTTTCGGGCATGAGCCCTTCTTCAGGAACCATTCCAGCAACACATTTTCAGCTCTGATCTCCAGTATCTGCAGTCCTCACTTTCTCCCCTAAGAGCGTTGAGGGTTTGCTCTATTTTTAATGCCATTATCCACCTATCAAAATGACTTCATTGGACCTTTCAAACTTAATCGGTTTGATCAGGGTCCCTCCTTCGATTCCTGAAACTCTGTCTGTAGCTTTCTGGCACAAGCCCATATGCACTTAAGATGTCTTTCTTCGCTTCCTCATACATCCCAGATACCTCGCCTGATAGTAATGCAAATACCTCACTAGCTCGACCAAAAGTTTTGTTTGGATCAGCAAAACCCACATGATCCCTGGGCACTTCATTTGTTTAGCCACCTTCTCAAGTGAGATGAAGATAGCTTTTACACCCTTCTCATCAAATTTAGGCAATGCATGAATATATGGAAACAGATCCTCACCAGGTCTTTGGCTGCATTGAGTTTGTGCATCATCACTCTCTTCCTCGCGAAGCTTACCTTCAGCCTTCGTCTTCATCTTTTTAAGCTGACTTTCCTTCCTAAGGGTCAATTTCCGTATCCTTTTCAGATTCTTGCTCATCAGCGCAATGTGATTTCTCAGTCATGTTGAAGCAATTGCATTCCTGGACTGTTCAGTTAACCTTCCCATACCATTCCTTTCTATTGGTTTATTATGCTTTCTGTATGAAGATGCAGAGGGCAAGTTGTATTCCAGGAGCAGTTATTGCTGCATTAACTTCACCTTTTGTTTTGAGATGCACGATGAGCATTTGGTTATCAGGTTCTGTGGCCCTTTCACATTTTCATTGATAACATTTTTGCATTATGTTACGAAACTATACCCTTTGGTTGAAACCTCATCGAGTGCAAATGAATTAAAAGTGAGACCTAATTAATCACAAACAATTTAAAGTCGTTCAATGCGTTCACTCTGAAATATACCATGGCAGAAAAATAATCTTCAGAGCTGACAGCAGTGTAACAGCAGCAGTCTGAATAATGTAGAAGGAAGAATTAATGCAACTGGACGTTTTGTTTTTCTTTTGTGGTCTCACTTTCCCTTTGGCGTGAATGATGTCTGTTGTGTATTATTTAAATTGGTCATTGATCAATCTCTACTGCAAATGAAAATATCGAGTAATTCAATACAGATTGCCCAGGAGTTTGGGTTCATGACGCTTTACTTCACTTCTTGCACAAATTTAGCAATTGAGGAGCAAAGTAGCAAATTCGTGAAATGAGACTTCATGTGAATTAAAACGTGGCAGCAGAATAGAAAGTGGAAAATTTAAGCCGTTTGACTCGCCTTTGTTCTCAACTGTACCAGTGTCAGATTGAAATATTTCCTGACAATATCCCTGGGCCCTCCCCTCCCCCACCCCCACCTTACTAGTTTAAATCCTCCCGAGCAGCTCGAACAAATCTCCCTGCCAGTATATTAGTCGCCTTCCAATTTAGGTGCAATCTGTCCTTCTTGTACAGGTCACTTCTACCCCAAAACAGCTTCCAATTATCCAAAAATGTGAATCTTTCTCCCATACACCAGCTCCTTAGACTTGAATTCACCTGCTCTATCCTCCTATTCCTACCCTCACTAGCTCGTAGCACAGGGAATAATCCAGATATTACTACTCTCCAAGATCTCCTTTTAAAATACCCGCCTAACTCTCTGTAATCTCCCTTCAGAATCTCAACCTTTTCCCTTCCTATGCCATTGGTTCCAATGTGTACAGTGATCTCCTGTTGGCCCCCTCCCCCTTCCGAACATTCTGCATCCTCTCTGAGACATTCAATTCATTGGGGGGAAAAAATTGTAAATGTGGGTAAATAACTAAAACTCTATTTATAAATGCAGGACTTTTGTCTTAACAGGAGAAATTACCGATAGAGACAATCAATTTAATTCCAGTTAACAATTGGCTAATTAATCAATTTGCTTTGCTATAATTGCAGACAGTCCAAATGATGCTGCAGAGATGGGATTTTGGCATTTTCAAAGTTGTGTTGACTGGAGTAATGACTGAGGAAACCTCCACCACCAGATGCCAGAGGAACACCAAAAGAAAATGGTAGACCACGTGAAACTTTCTTTTAGAATGGATATGTTTTTGAAAAATGTGTTGTCATTAATTGAAACTCAGTAAACAGATCTATGGTTTAAGTGTAAAACAACTGAATAATGCCAGTTCACATTGGGATCTGAGGTGAAAGGAGCTTAGAAGTCTCGGTATCTTAAATATTGTGTCTTGACTAGGAAATGAAGATATCGTCACACATCTGCAGGTGAAGGATAGAAGACTGTTCTTCAGATATTTTTTATAACAAATAATGAAATTTTATGGATATCACATTAACTTCCAATAGCAGGAGCCGTCAGAATGCGCAAGGATTGCTAAGCGGATATTTAACCAACCTGACATAGAGCACGTCTGAAAATCATGTTTGCTAGTGCAAATACATTGAAACGTAATAATTTTTTGCTCAGATGCAGGACAACGGGAGAATCTGTTTGAGTTACTTTAGAAATTGAAGAAAATGTGTAGAGAGGCATTAGAATATGACGTATTAACCGGATATAATGTAAACATTGGTGATTTGTACATAGTGCAACATCTGTATTGATAGCTCCCAGAACAATAGAAGCTCACGTGGAAGCAGAAATTCTGGAGAATCATTGGATTGAACTTTGGAAAAGCTGTGAGAGTTCACTAGTGGTTTTTTTTATTAGATTACTTACAGTGTGGAAACAGGCCCTTCGGCCCAACAAGCCCACACCGACCCTCTGAAGAGCAACCCACCCAGACCCATTCCCCTACATTTACCCCTTCACCTAACACTACGGGCAATTTTAGCATGGCCAATTCACATTTTTGGACTGTGGGAGAAAACCGGAGCACCCAGAGGAAACCCACGCAGACACAGGGAGAATGTGCAAACTCCACACAGACAGTTGCCTGAGGCAGGAATTGAACTCGGGCCTCAGGTGCTGTGAGGCAACAGTGCTGATCACTATGCCTCCGTGTTCTTTTTTTTTATATAGATATTTTTATTAGAAATTTAACATTTTTACAAGTTTACAAAAATAAACAAAACTCTCAGATATAAACATTGATATACAATTAGCTCAAATATACAATAGCCAAAATTTAACAAAAAAAAACAAAAAAAAACGAAAAAAAGAAAAAAAAAAAACAAAACTCAACTATCTACTAATTTAACCTACAACTAACCAGAGTGTATATTTAAGTCTCTTACATGCTCAGGATGTGTTAGCATCAGATATAATAAAACCCGTATTCATGCGGGGCCTCCGTGTCGTTAATTCCTAAACCATATGCATTGACTATATTCTGCATGTGAAAGTAAAAGCAACAACAAAGATAAGTTGACAACGATTTCCTCATTTAAAATAATGTATTGTTACATATTACCATGCTTCGTTTCCTTCTACGATTGATCTGTTGAAGATAAATGGTAAGTAATATGAAGTAATAAGCTGAGGATGCATTAGCACCTGTTACACTCAAAGGTTATGTTAAGTAGACTCATTCAAATAAGGTTTAACAATGCCCTAGCAACATACTGAAGACTTAAGCTCTAGTGCACAATTATGCAGGTGTAATATGCTGCAATACCTGAGAAAAATATGTATACCATCATAGTAACTGGTTAAACATTCTCAAGTCACTGACATCGTTGTATACTTCACTGAGTGAATTCACAAAAGCGATTGTAGGATATATTATCGAGCAAGGACGAATTTTGTGAAGTGTAGCTAAAATCAAATTTCTGTTAACGTTTCCAAATCCCACATTTCAATGCGATATCATGGGAATTTTGGAAACATATACATGAATCGACTGTTTTCAGATATACATAACTTGCAAACAATTGGTGTTCCTCGAACAAACGTGCGTTTAAGCTAGACAAAGTTGGCATGGCGACCACAGTGTTAAAGCAACATCCGCGAAGCTAAGGCAGTCCTACGAAATGAAAAAAAAAGTAGGTCCCTTGCCCCACAGAGTTTATGGAAACTTTTAAAAGGGAATTCATTCTATTAATTTGTGTTTATGTGACATCTAATCACAAATGTTGAATAAAGAACAGAAAAGGCACTTTCGGTCAGAAATAAAATTAAGATCAGAAGTGAATATTATTCGCTCTGTAACGTTGTGGCCTTGATGCCAATGGCAGTCACCTCTGAAATATAGCTCCATTTTGTTCTAAAATTAAAACACAGTAAGGTTTTGTGTTGTCCATGATTCTGTCATTTCATTAGCAATGTGTATCATGTCAATGAAGAGCATATTACTAGCTGAAAATAAATTGAAAATCAATACAGAGTATATTCTTTACAATTTCTGGAATGTGTTAAAAAAATAAGTAATTGGTGAAAAAATAAATAAAATCAGTCACTTACAAGTAGATGTGGGTGATATTTCTGTCCACAGAGTGCCCTTGAACACAGATCGCAAAAGGACATCACGCAGGTACAGGAAACATGGAGCTAAAAAAAACCCATTGTCATGATTGAAAAGGGTTTGGAATTTAAGCAACAAGACGACTTGCCGCCATTATAACTTTGCTGAGTCCACTTGGAATAATCCGTGCTGGCATGCAATTCAATGGGAACATGAACTTGTTGCTATTAGTTAATACGAATGCATTACTTTTGGAATGAGGATATTATATATTGTGGAGAGGTTGAATTTTAGCTGTGGGCCAAAGGGATTCCAACGAATTAGATTGGATTGCCTGAAGTATAAAAGCATCTGATCAAAGCTGATAAGGTTAGCAGGTACCTCCCCAGATCCATAATGTAGAATTACATTTTGTTTTTGTGCAAAAGAAGAACTCACAGTCAGCCATGTCTAATGTTAAAATTTCTTTATTAAGGACAAGTAAGTGAAAGATTCAAATTCTTCGTTCTTTCATTTTTAGGGTCTTCCACACTCTCTTTATCTCTCTCTCTCCCTCTCCATCCAATCCCCCCACCCCATCATCACCCCACCCCCCCCCCCCCACCCCACCCTCCGCCGCCTCAACGGCCCTCCTCTCTCTTTCTGTTTCTCTCTAAAATGAATAACAAGAACCACAACTTCATAAAATGTGGTAATCAACGGTAGAAATTTGCAACAATTCCAATCACTGGATATTTCACTATTTCCAATACCTGCTGTCTAAATTTAGTCTGGTGTACTGCATAAATAAATGTATTGGTGCAGCAGCTCAAAATCATAAGCATGTATCCACTTTCTTGAAGGATATATATGGGATCATTGTAACCTGCATAAGTATAAGCATTAGCAATTCTGAAATACATGTAATGGATTGCAAATGTCAACCATAATAACAGAAAATTACCAGATATACTGAACAGTAAAATCACAGACTTTCTTCTGTTCCTCATCTCAGGATCTGGACTTTTTTCAGTCCTGGTGCTAACACGAAGTGCTTTACGGGTTTTGCTTACCACGATTATATATCTCACAGTGAGGCCATTGAGCACCAGAACAACAAGAAATGGTAGAAATGAAGTTGCAATATGTCCAAAATATGAAAATGCGAGCCACAGGGGTGAAATATAATAGATTGATCTTATCTGGCAATACCAAGGCAAGTTGTTAATTATGTACATTGGTTCATACACAAAGTACCAGGGAATATCCTTCAAGCAACTGAGTGTGAACACCATCCCTACTACAATTGCTGCAGTTTTCTGTGTGCAATATTTGGTCTTCAGATTGTGACTACAGATGGCTATGAAACGATCAAACGTGAATGCAACAGTAAACCATACAGAGGAGTCTCTCGTTATGTAAACAAGGGCACTTTTGGTTCGACATACCGGAGTCAAAAATAGATAATTTCTGGGAAAGTAAATGCCCATGATCTGATTAAGTATAATACTAGTGATGACAACAAATAGATCTGCTAAAGCCACAGCCACCAAGTATTACGTGATGCATTTTGAAAGACCACACCTTCCCTGGACCAGGATTGCAATCGCTACTATATTAACTGTTGGAAAATGGAAACAGGTGAGGGACTTGATTAGTTCGATGTTAAGAGCAGTGAACTTTTTTCAATAAATGTGCATTTTTTCAGCGTATGTACCTTACAGATCCAAAGGGGTTGGATAGAGTAGGCATTCTCAGATACCAGGCAATGTAAAAACAATATGAGGCAAACAACCTTCTATGTCATGGAGGATATATCCTCCTTCAAATGAGTGTACATGTATATTTGACTTGAAGATAAATCATGTGAGAACTGATTTAGATTCCAACTGATCTGATCAAAATGTCTGTTTTGAGAAACTTCATTAAATCTTGTAATCATGAATCACAGGAGGACAGTGGTCCAGAACGGGATCTTTCATCCAGTTGTGTCTGCACCAATTCGCAAATGCACATACTGAATTGGAGCCAGAATCTTGCTTTTCATTTCTCTACCATACACTTCCACAACCTTTATATTTTAGTAATCATCTGTTGCCTTCCTGAATGTCTCATTTGGAACTTCCAGGCTTTGCATTCGAACATACAATATTTTTGGCGTTGTTACTGGAAGTTGCCTTTCACTCATTCAAATCAGTAGTCACATTTTACTGGAAGAGCTACTGCTCAATGAAAGTGTTTCCAAAATGCATTAGTGCAACATGTAGTCATGAAAATTGTTACTTTTTTTCTGCAATGTTTAACAATACAAAAGTGGAGAGTTGTTATAATGTATTCAAAAGTCATAAGGATAAGCATCAGAATCGTATATGAAAACTGGTAGAATTGTGCCTAAACCATGAACTGTGTAAACTTAGACTTTTTGTGTGATTTTGTATTTTGCATGACAAATTAATTTGAATAATAAACTTCCATATAACTAGTACTCTAATTGCAAAGGGTATCTATAAGAGCATTACATGCAATACCGAGGAAGAAGATTGAGATTAATGAACTATTAACATGAAAACTTCCAATAAAACAGGAAGTGTGAAGAACATCAAACAGCAGTGTCAACGCTGGCAGTGCAAGTGACCATTGACAAGTCTAGGTAGCTGGATGTGCCAAATTAAATCAATTAAAATTTAACATATGGAAGGTTTGTCTCAATCGGCTCTCCAGCTGAATGACAACAGGTATTCTCTAAACTTAAGAACATCATAGAAATCACAGATTTTTCCAAGGTAGAATTGAAAGCAAAATTCTGCGGAAGCTGGAAATCTGAAACCAAGTGAGCAAATGTTGGAGAATTTCGAGCTTCTTATGAAAAAGAGTAATCATACACAATGAAATCCCATTTCTTTCTCTACAGATGCTCCCAGATCTGCTGAGGTTTTCCAGTTTTTCTGTGTTATTCCAACCTAAAATCTAGTTTCTTACTCTGAGTTTATAACTAATTTATTCGCCCTCAATGTGCAAAACTGATGATAAAACTTTATATATGTTGATTTTCCCTTTGATATCAATGAACACATTTGTAATTTGCAATACTCCTTATTAGGCAGTGTAACAGAGCATTATTAGTAAATTTACACGTCAATGTAAAATATTTTCAATTCATGATATTTTTTAACTCACTGTATTTCGACATGGAACATGACGTGCAAGACTTGGAAGTTGAATGCAAGCTACATCAAATTCAAATGTATAATGGAACACTGTTGAGCCGAATCATAATTTATGCCTGATTGAAACGTATTTCATCGAGGACGAATTGATAAAAAAAAGTTATTCACTAAGGCATGGAAGTAATATTTCAACAAAACATTTTAAATAAATAATACAAATGATCCTTGCTTCGCCACTGAGTAGTCACTGCAGATTATGTGAAGATTTTTTAAGCATATTAACACAGGAGAATTACATAGCAGACGTGCAGCAACGAGATACTCACACATCGCTTTACACAACTCTTAAGATTACACATTACCTGGGACACCAACAGCAGCAAGAATTGAATAATAAATTGCATACGCCAGACCAGATAGTGGTTCATGCATGTTCAGTCAGATGTGTTAATCTACCAGGAACTACAAAATGATAGCGTGGTGAAACATTTATATATAATAGAAAAAAAAACCCAGGGGTACCATTTGATAACACATTTTATGATATCAGTACAAGTCATTCTTCACAATTGTCGATCAAATTGTTGTCCTCCTATTCTTGTGATGGAGTTACACTGCTGCTGTCAACGACAGAAAAAGAAACAGAATAAAAATAAATCTTTCTGTTAGCAATTATCCAACTGACTGAATTCACATTATAAGGTAAGCCAATTTTTTTAAAAAATGTATATTTCAAACTTGTGTTTCCAACACCTCTCGAATATTTCAAACATGCCATTGTACGAACTTCAGTCCTTTTCGATGCCCACTCTGTGTTGATGTGGAAATGCCGGAGTTGGACTGGGGTATACAAAGTTGAAAATCACATGACACCAAGTTATAGTCCAACAGCTTTAATTGGAAGCACTAGCTTTCGAAGCGCTGCTCCTTCATCAGGTAGTTGTGGAGTACACAATTGTAAGACACATAATTTATTGAAAAAGTTTGCAGTTTGATGTAACTGAAATTATACATTAAAAAGGACACAGATTATTTGTTAAGTCTCTCATCTTTTAGAATGAACATGTTCGTTTCAGTTCTTTCTTATGCAAATCACAGAACTTTTTAAAAGTTACATTCTCAAGTGAATTTTAACATTTGGTGTCATGTCCGCCCAGGTAATGCATTGAAGGTGTTGAGGAGCCCTGTGTGAGACTGTCTGTGCCCCAATGTTCTAACCTAAATAACCGGATTTACAGAATCTTGCATATGTGAGCGTATGAGAGAGAGCTTGTATATGCGAGAGAGTCTGCGTGAGTGTATGAGTTTGCAGGAGTGTGTTTGTGTCTGTAGGAGTGTGTGTATGTCTGTCTGTGAGTGTACGTCTGTCTGTGTGTGTGTGCATCTGTCTGAGTGTGAGTGCGTGCCTGTGTCTGTGCGATGGTCTGTGTTTAGTGCAGTGGGGTCACCTGCTCCCACATTCACACACATACACACTTTCTCACCCGTTTACACACACACATACACACTTTCACAGACACTCATAGCCCTTGTACACACACACCCATATGCACACACATTTGTCGGGTGAATTTGTACTTGCAGAATTACATTACGTTTTTGCTTAAAAACTGTATGAATCTATGTAAGGTTCTGTAAATCCATTTTTTAGATTAGAACCAGTCTGAACATTGTGGAACAGACAGTCTCACACAGGGCACCTCACACCTTCAATGTATTATCTGGGTCAACATGACGCCAATTGTTATCTCTCCATCCCCGAGGCTCTCAGCCTCATTCCTGTTGAAGGGCTTTTGCCTGAAATGTCGATTTTCCTGCTTCTTGGATCCTGCCTGACCTGCAGTGCTTTTCCAGCACCACTCTAACCTTGAATCTAATCTCCAGCATCTGCAGTCCTCACTTTCAACTTATTGTTAAAGTTCACTTGAGAATGTAACTTTAAGAAAGTTCTGTGATTTACATATGAAAGAACTGAAACCAACAAGTTCATTCTAAAAGATGAGAGACTTAACAAACAATCCGGGTCTTTTTCAATATATAATTTCAGTTACATCACACTGTAACCTTTTGCTATAAATTCTGTGTCTTATGATCTTTCACCCCACAACCACCTGACAAAGGAGCAGTGCTCCGAAAGTTAGTGCTTCCAAATAAACCTGTTGGACTATAACCTGATGCTGTGTGATTTTTGACTCTGTATGGAACATTATTTTCCTTGAAATTATGCAATGGTCCTCGATTAGTTCGCACAGTTGGCTGGATGACAAATTTGAGGAGAAAGTGAGGTCTGCAGATGCTGGCGATCAGAGCTGAAAATGTGTTGCTGGAAAAGCGCAGCAGGTCAGGCGGCATCCAGGGAACAGGAGAATCGACGTTTCGGGCAGAAGCCCTTCTGCTGGATTACAAATATACTCATCTTGATCAATAGCCCAAAGCATGAGTTCAATGCCATTAAGTTGAACATATTATGAATGTCCTATTCGCTCAGTCTTGACCATCACCTGAGGCTTGGTGATCCACTCATACCAACACTCGCCTACCTCTAGTGAGGGAGTTTGCTTTAACGCTGTCAGTTTAATAACATAATTTTGGGGATGATATTTCACTGGTTAAATTTCAAATGGTAACATGCAACCAGAAACACTTAGCAGCGTCTTATATGGTTAAATGACATGTTGAAATATAGTTTTGTATCATCATCCATAGAAACATTTACACAGGTTACTTTAAAACACTAGTCATTGCGAAAACGAGATGAAATGAAGAGCATAATCTTTTTTGAAACCATCTTTCTACAAATCATGATTTCCAGGCTGGATTGCAAAAAAGAAAGATAAAGCAGAGAGAAAGGAATTTCTGAAAGTGTCTATGCCCACCTAGATTTAGCCTCTATTAGACTCAGGCATTACTTAAACAAATCTTTCGTTCTTGAACTATTTAGTTACCAATAGTCAATATACATCACACGTTCATTGCAACATTTACTTATAAATTCATATACCTTAACTTCAACTCACTACATTTTAAATTCACTTCACCTCACTTTAAATTTATCTCTAATTTTATTTACACAAGTTGGAGTTGAAACAAGTACAATCCCCAATTCGAGTGAAATGGCCAATGTTTGGACTCGATGCAGTGCTGTCTCGTGGTTCATCATCTTCTCTGATGATGACTTCAGGGTACCTGCGTCTCAAATAGTAGTCTCAAGAGCACGCTTTTGTAAAATCCTTTTCTCGGTTAACATTAATCCCAAAATATGTTTACCTGTCTGAAAACCTCTGTGGCACTCAGCCAATGAATTGACCAAATCTGATCACGCTCCAAGCCAATGGAGTTTGTTATAAACACCTCCCAAATATTTACTCCAAGTCATAAACAGCCACAATCCATGCGCCATGTAAGATAATATGGTGCAGTTATATCGTGCAGACCATTATGTCACCTGCCTTTTTCAATCAATACAGGAACCTGCAGGTTACAGGACAAATCACCACATGCCCTAGCTGCAGTGTTAACTGAGGTCAAGGTAAATAAAATCTTGATGAAAGTTCCCAGCATGCTTCACTGTAGCACCTAACCAGGTTCATGCCATTTCTGCTTCTCACCACCTGACGATAGCTCCTCCTATTGATCTTGAAGTTCCAAGAGAAATGGCTGACAAACCATGACAGTGTTTGAATCCAGTCAAAATTCCTATTAGTGTTTAACTAATATTAGATGCCTACAACTTATTAAATTTTTGCATATAGAACTTCACTTTGACCTATAACTGTTGTATTATCACTCTTTGGTATTTAACAAATTGAATTTTCAAAAATATCAAAGTACACAATCTTTTTAAGGCTGCAACATGCGACAAGGGTGAGCCCGCACGTTCGTACAAAAGATTACAGCCACTGCTTTCAGGTGATCTCCTACAACTATCCCCACCTTAAGCATTGGAAGGAATATCCGAAATTAGACATTCAAAACCACCATGCTCCGTTGTGGTTTATTTGTTTCACACAGAACACTAAAATGTACACAAAATTAAACCGATAAGTTAGAATGACTCTGGGTCAGACTGAACTTGAATCATATTACATTAGGACCTATTGTACCACCTGAAAAAAGAATCTCCTGCGAACATCTGTCTACAATTGATGCGTTAAATTCAAGGAATAAATGTCAACGTTCAACATGTCCTGCAATTCGTAGAGTAAGCCAAAAATCTCTCATCTGCTCTTCCATATATTTATATTGAAACACCATTTCCAATGATTGTATTCTGGTCGTCAAAACGAGAATAAGAAATTCAGTGAAGTCCATCTTCAGTAATCTTATAATAGAATCAAGCTATCATCTTGTTCTTTTTTTAAATCATCTATTATATATTTAAATTACTTAATTTCTAGACACATTCGATCAACAAGCTTCGACAAGAATGTTTATATATTAACATGAATTTGTCACATTTATGAAGAATGAGGATAATGATTGAACAAGCGTACGCAAACAGTATCATAATGACATTAGAAAATTTCTTGGATGTCCACCCACGTGTGGACATCCACATACCAAATAGCTTGGCCAGTGATTTGTTCGGCAATTGGTTCAACTCCATCATTAGATTAGATTCCATACAGTGTGGGAACAGGCCCTTCGGCCCCACAAGTCTACACTGACCCTGCGAAGAGTAACCCACCCAGACCAATTTCCCTCTGACTAACACTATGGGCAATTTAGCATGGCCAATTCAACTGATCTGCACATATTTGGACTGTGGGAGGAAACTCACGCAGATACGGGGAGAACGTGCAAACTCCAAACAGAGAGTCTCCCAAGGCTAGAATTGAGCTTGGGTCCCTGGTGCTAACCACTGAGCCATCGTTCCGCCCCTAGCATTCTTTATCATGCTTCTGTCTTCCAAAATCTGAACATCTGTCAACTCATCACCTGTTCTGACATCTACCTCTACGAACTTTATTAATGAATTTTGATCATCTTCCATGTTCTGGACTCTTGTGGCCCATTTAATCAAATAAAAAAATCTTACTGACCATCAATGGAATTGTCTGAGTCACTATTTATCGGAATATCTCACTGTAAATTCAGCGTCGTAGAGTAGGAGTGTGTTTTGCAAAGATATCCAAGGAAATAAATCCGATTACGTGAAAAAGAAGTCTTGTCCGGAAAATTGCCTGAACATTTCTCTAGGACATTTTAAATCCTTGTTCTACTGACCTTTAAAGACTAAAAGCATTTGCCACTGGTCCCAATCACCCATGGTGTTTCTGATAAAAAAAAACACTGCAACATCTATTGCAACGAATTCTATTGCAAAAAGGAGGTTTGAGTCCAGCACCTGCAGCACGAGAGCTGCAGCTTAAAAGCTTGGTTACATTCTGAAACAATCTGCATGTGCTGTTCAGTCCACTGTCATGAAACACTCTTCTGCAAAAGATCTGGTAATGGACATGCTTCGGTAGCAAAACCACCAATGATCGCTCACTCGTCCCATTGAACATCAAACGGACTTACCAACTGAAGAGAGGGGCAATTGCTCAATGGATTCGACGTGTTTTCTTTCTCAATTTCACGCTTCCTTTGAGTTACCACAGAGTCAAAGTACACCATTGGAGTTTCTGGCAAGATGACCATGCAGTAGGGCTTCTGAGCTTGAGGCTTGCTCTCTTCATCTGTTGTTTTAAAATTGTATCTTCTCTTCTTTCTTCTTTGCTTCATCTTCCATTCTACTTAGGTCTTGTTGAAGAGCTCAGTCATGGCCATGTCATCGGAGGTCGCGAGTCAGCCGGGCAGGGATGTGAATGGGCTCTGCAGCGTGGACTTGAGTGGGATATGCGCGGGTCGTTGTGACAGTTGTCAGAGGCGAGTTTGCGTTCTTGGCGGTATCTCCATCGACAACGAGGCCCCAGCTCCAATTCAATGCTACTGCAGCAGAAGCCAGCTTGTGTGCCCGGCAGAGTCTGCATCCAATGCAAATTCACCGAGTTGATGGCAACAAACTTCAACCCAGAAGAAAACCCGGCAGAATCAGCAGCAGCTATATCAGCGAGTTGGGCAGGAAGCAGATTTATGACAAAAATGGAATTGAGTTTGGAACTTCGTGGTACCCGGTAGCATCGGTGACTTCTGCAATGGCGAGGTCCATCGAGGATGTTGTGATATTACTGAAAAAGTATCTATCAGGAAAGCATTATTGGCATATAAAACTAATTTTATCAATATGCACATGAACGTATTGATGAAATTGCATAATTGATGCAAGATCGTTTTTTTTTTCGCGTTATATTTTGTTCATGGGGCAGCACGATGGTACAGTGGTTAGCACTGCTTCCTCACGGCTCCAGAGACCCGGGTTCAATTCCCAGCCTCAGGCAACTGACTGTGTGGAGTTTGCACATTCTCCCCGTGTCTGCGTGGGTTTCCTCCCACAGTCCAACAATGTGCAGGTCAGGTGAATTGGCCATGCTAAATTGGCCATTGCCCGTAGTGTTAGGTGAAGGGGTAAATGTAGGGGAATGGGTCTGGGTGCGTTGCTCTTCGGAGGGTCGGTGTGGACTTGTTAGGCCGTAGGGCCTGTTTCCACACTGTAAGTAATCTAATCTCATCTAAAACAAAATGCACACCAATAAAGGTTTAGGATGGGAAACATGACAAGAGTTAACTTGGATACATCACAATTGCTCGCTGATGTGGGGAGAATGTTATGCGTACAATTTCTCATCTCCATACACTAGGTCACTGGATCACAAATTGTACTCTTTGGAAATTTGAAACAACGCAGATCAATATTCAATTCTGTAAATAAATCTGTTTAACCAAATTGGCAGTTGAAATTATTTTGGGGAATGGGTTTGAAGAACAATACAGTTACATGTTGTAGCAAAAAATATCAAAATTTTCTTAAGCTATTATATGAGATACATACCGTACAGCATGCTTCTTTAGCTACTGAGTCAGTACAACGGATTGTGTATTGCTTTTCAATGTGCATTAAAGCAGATGAATATTGCTTGTGGTTAAAGCAGCGTAACATGAGACTCCTGTAGTGTAATGGAATCACTCACCTATTGACCATGGAAGCCGAGTTTGAAGTCCCACTTTTTCAGGTTGTAATAATGTGTCTTAGCAGCTTTTATCTTAAATACATGTTTTTTAAAAAGCAATGTAATAGCAAAACAAGATTTTGACTGGCCACATTCTAACTATCTGGGATACCCACAGCAGCAACAAATGGATAGTAAATTGCAGAAGAGATGGTGGTTCGTGTATGTTGTTTCACAAATAATAATCTCTCTGCAACTTCAAAACAATCAAATGATGCAGCCTTTATATATATTACAAAATGCCACACAAACACTATTAGGTTACAGCTTTCATAGTGCCAGTAAAATTCCTGTTTAACTGTGATTGGGAGCATTGTTTTCCTTCTATTCCTTGAAACGAATTATCACAATGTCATCAAGCAAAGAAAATGAACCAAAAGGTTGCTTTGGAAAGAGGCTACCTATTTATTTCTTCACACTCTAGAGTAAACAAAGGTAAACTTTGCAAATGGCGTGATACATTTTGAAAAATGTCTGTCCACTGTCTATAAGACCCCTTGGTTATGTCCACGCTCCCCTGAGGAACACACTAGCTTTCATCACTGTTACCAGTCCAAATGTATAAACTTGAACGCAGTTCTTTCTTTTATAGCATGGAGTAAATAACAAGGACTTACCTATTACAAATGATAAAAGCAATATTGGCATCTTTGCCTTATTTACAACTGGCACTGCAGTTTCTATACTTGTCATAATTCTTTAACGTTTCAACCAACCTGTGCCTCTTTTGTAGGGCATATTAGGGTCGAAGATATATTTTCCTTTCCCAACTCTGAGGATATGACGCTCTCAATATAATAACAGAGCTTAAAGGATCACGTGACGTTTGCTAGAGTAAAACTAAAAACATACTTCCATAATCTTATGGCGTTTAATATATTTTGAATGAGACTATGGAATGTGGAATGATGTGTCAGGCATGTGATCATAGCATCATTTGCTCAGGCAACCAAAAGGCTTGTTGCCTAACTGACTTCGAACTGCATTTCGCTGAGTGAATTCAGGAAAGTGAGTTTAGCTTATATTATGGAGCAAGGAGGAATCTTGTGAAGATTGGCTGAAATGAAGTTTCTTACATCATTTCCAAACCTTGCATTTACATGCGATATCAAGAGATTTCTAGAAATATATGTAGGTATTGAATATTTTCGGATATATTACCACTTCCAAACAATCGCTGTTCCTCACAGTAAACCATGGTGTTGCCCAGGTTTCTTTATACAACAGGTAAAGTTGACATTGTCGCCATCGTGTCAGGCAAACGTCAAGAAGCTAAGGCAGTTCTATCAAATGACAGGAGTTCCTCCCTTCCCCTCCAAACTTCATGAAAACGTTTAATTGATTGTATTAGTTTGAGTTTAAGTGCTGTCTAATCACAAATGATGAATCAGGAGCAGAAAATGTTTGTTTCTTTTAAACCAGAAATTAAACCAAGACCATAAGATGTGGCAAATATTACTTTGGCAGTGTTATTAGCTCTTTAACATTGTGGCTTTGATTTCAAAGGCAGGCATCTCTGGAACTCATCTCTTTTGTCCATTTTGGACCAATATTGAAATGCAGAAAGCTTTGCTGTTGTCCATATTACTGTAGTTCATTAATTATAAGTATCAGGATGATGAAGAAAACAGTAAATAATGAAAATAAAATTAGAAATGAATACAAAATATATCCTTTGCGATTTTGGGGAGTATGTGTAAAAATGAAGCTATTTGTAACAATAAAATCAGTCTTTTGTAGGCAGATGTAGTTGATATTTCTGTTGATAGAGTGTATTTGAACACAAATCGCACAAGGAGAGCATGCAGGTACAGTAAATATCGAACTGAGCAACTCTGGTCCTGATTGATAAAGATTTGGAATACAAGCATCAATATGAGTTGTTGTAATCATGGGTTTACCGCATCCACACTTAAAATAGCCCGCACAGGCGTACAATCCAATGGGAGCATGGATGCATTGACATAATTATTGTGAATGCAAGTATTGATGTCACTTGTGGAATGTATTTGGTGGAGAAGTTACATTTTAGCTGAGAGACAGTGGATTGTCAGGAAACTAGAGTGGATAGTCTGAAGTACGAAGATGTGTGAGCGAAGCTGCCATGATGAGAACTGATTGTTTGGCTCCAGAATGTAGAATTGCAATTTGTTTTGGGGCAACAGAGAATCTCAGAGTCAGAGGTGGTTAATGTCAAAATCTCTTTATCCGGAACATGCAGGTGAAATATCTAAACTCTTCAATCCTTCCCTTTCAAGATCTTCCACTTTCTCTCAACCGCTCCCTCTTGCTTTCTCTGAAAAATGGACAACACGCACAACAACCTCATAAAATGTGCTCACCAACTAAGAATTTGTTACAATATTACTCACTTGATATTTCACTATTTTCATTAACTCCTGTCTGAATTTCGCCTGAGTTACTGCATAAATGAATGTATTAGTGCAGCAGCTCAAAAACACAAGCATGTATCCACTTTCTTGAAGGATATATATGGTGTCATTGTAACCCGTATAAGAATAAGCATTAGCAACTCTAAAATACACATAATGGATTGCGAATGTCAACCATAATAACAGAAAATTGCCAGATATACTGAAGAGTAAAATTATAGACTTTCTTCTGTTCTTCATCTCGGGATCAAGCTTATTTTCAGCTCTGGTGTTAACGCAAAGTGCTTTACGAGCTTTGCTCACCGCTATTATATATCTCACAGTGAGAGTATTCAGCATCAAAACAAGAAAAAAATGGCAGAAATGGAGTTGCAATATGACCAAAATAAGAAAATGTGAACCACAGGGGTGAAATATAAAAGATTGATCTTATCTAGCAATACCAAGGAAAGTTGTTAATTATGTACATAGGTTCATACACAAAGTACCAGGGAATGTTCATAATGCAACTCAGAGTGAGTACCATCCCTACGACCAGAGTTGCAATTTGTTTTGTGCAATAGTGGGTCTTCAGTTTTTGAAAACAGATAGCTATAAACCGATCAAAAGTGAATGCCACAGTAAACGACACAGAGCAGTCTCTTGTTAAATAAACCAAGGCACTTTTGGTTCGACACAGCGAAGTCAGTGATAGATAATTTTTGGGAAAGTAAATGCCAATTATCCGATTGAGTATCACACTAATAATGACAACCGAGAGGTCCGCTGCAGCCATAGCCATCAGATAGTAAGTGATCCATTTAGAAAGACCACCCCTTCCCTGGGCCAAAATCGCAATCACCATGATGTTAACTGTTGGAAAAGTAAACAGATAAGACACTTGATTAGCTAGATGTTAAGAAAAGTAAACTGTTTTTTTCAATCAATACACATTTGTTTCAGTGTATGTTTATTGCAGGCCTTACAGAATCGTAAAACTTGGGTAGATTAGGCTTTTTCAGATACCAAGCGATGTACAAACAATATTAGACAGACAATCTTCAATGTCTTGGTATATATATCCTACTACAAATGGTGATCATATTCTTTTGACTGGAAGATCAACTATGTACAAACTGTTTGGATTCCAATTGCCCTGATCTACATTTCTTCTTTCATAAATTTCATGAAACCAAATAATCATGAATCACAGAAGGGCAGTAGTATAGAAGGGGACCATTCATCCAATTGTGCCTGCACTAATCCTCAAATGCACATGCTGACTTAGAGTCAGCCTCTTGTTTTCACTTCCTTGCCATAAACTTGCACAATGATTCTATTTTTATAATCATGTCGCACCATCATCATGTAGCACCATCCTTACTGTGTCAACTGAAGCTTCCTCCATCCCACTTTCAGACTTTGCATTCCAAGATAGTATGTTTGATGTTATTTCTGGAAGCTGTCTGTCGCTACATCACTGCTGTACTCATGTTATGCTGAAACACTTGCTGATAAATAAAAATGTTTCCAAACTACATGCATGCAACCTGTGATTCTGAAAGTTGTTACAATAATTTTCTTAAAAATTTAATAATAAGAAAGTCGTGAATTGTTAGAAGTCATAAGGGGAAGCATCAGAATAGGGCATGATTCTGGCAGATCCGTGCCTTAGCGTGAAATTTGAAAACATTTTTCATGATATTATAGGTTTGGTACCACAAATCAATTTGAATAATTAACTTCTACATAACTAGCACAAAACTAAACACAAATGGGTTCGTTAAGACCACGACGTGCATTTCACTAGAAAAACGTTTGAGAGTAATGAACTATTAAGATGGAAATTTCCAATAAATGCAGAAAGGGTGAAGCAGGTTGAACAGCAGTGTCCATCGAGTCTGGCAATGCAAGTGACCCATTCAGCAAGTCTAACTATCTAAATGGGCTGAATTCAATTAATTAGAATTTAACATGTTTGTGGCTTTAGCCATACAGTTGAATGACAACAGATATTGACTGACCTGAAGAAAATTGTGCGCATCACTGAATATTCCAACATGCAATTGAAATCAAAATACTGCAGCTGTTGGAAATCTGAAACCAACTGGGAAAATACAAGAGACATTCTGACCACTTGAGAACTAGATGCATTTCACAGGAATCGGAATGTTAACTCTGCCTTTCTCTCCACAGTTGCCCGCAGACCAGCTGAGGTCTTCCAGTATTTTTTATGTTCATTCTAACTTGCAATCTGGTTTTAGAACGAATTATTTTGCTGACGGTAGTGCACACCTGATTATAATGGATTACTTTGTATATGATGACTTTCCTTTTGAAATTAAAGAATAAAGTCATAATTTGCAAAACGCACTATTACACAGTGTGTAACAAAACATCATCAGTGACTTCAAAGGCCAATAGCACGCAGTTAGTGGCTCAGTGGTTAGCAGCTGCCTCACAGTATCAGGGTCCCAGGTTCAAGTTCAGCCTCGGGCAACTGTCTGTGTGGAGTTTGCACTTTCTCTCCGTGTCTGCGTGGGTTTTCTCCGGGTGCTCCGGTTTCCTCCTACGGTCCGCTGATGTGCAGGTCAGGTGAATTGGCAGTGCTAAGTTGCCCACAGTGTTAGGTACATTAATCAGAGGGAGAT
The DNA here is from genome assembly GCF_037043375.1 of Chiloscyllium plagiosum. Taxonomy (NCBI): domain Eukaryota; kingdom Metazoa; phylum Chordata; class Chondrichthyes; order Orectolobiformes; family Hemiscylliidae; genus Chiloscyllium; species Chiloscyllium plagiosum. The sequence goes on from NW_028270176.1 coordinate 18,359,797, forward strand.
GGGTATGGGTGGATTGCTCTTCTGAGGGTCAGTGTGGACATGTTGGGCTGAAGGGCCTGTTTCCACACTGTAGGGATTCTAATTCAGTGGCACTGAACAACAGATTTATGGAATGGGTGCCTTTGTGATTCAGCTGGCTCAACAATCTGAGAAATATTGACTTCAGCGTGAGTCTTTAGTATGACCAGAGCTGTTAAAGAAATGCATACCTATATTGAAGCAAATATTTAAAGTTTCATTTTGTCAATATTCAGAATGTTTCACAGATGTCAAACTAACAACTAATATCAGCATTTAGACAAGTTGTACATTGCAGATTGACAGGTTTACACAATAAATGCAATTGGAATTTAATGAAAATAATTTTCAAATTTGGGGTGTTGCTGTCTAGGAAATACGGATCAGATGGAATGAAACTTGGCTGGTTCAATGCTTTCCATTCATTGGTTTTCCTTCACCATGTAGATGATGTATATCATCCATAAGAAACCGAGTAAACTTCACTGACTGAAACATACTATCATTTTAAGCCAGATTCTCATTACTCACTGAAGTTTTGGAATGAAAATAAAATGTCACTATTCACTGAGCCTCACAAAATACAAGGGTTTCATGATTTTTTGCAAACTCACAGATTTTCCTTCTTTATTAACAGAAGGTTGAAAGGATATCTGACTGAGGTATCTGCACTTATCCATAATGGCTATTTCTCTCAAATAAATTAGTTTCATCTACACGTAAATAATTATGTACCTTCCACACATAACCCTATCTCTCCTTTTATTTCTCCACCCTGGAGGCTCCCTGCCTCCATTCCTGATGAAGGGCTTTTGCCCGAAACGTTGATTTCCCTGCTCCTCGGATGCTGCCTGACCTGCTGCGCTTTTCCAGCACCACTCTGATCTAAACTCCGGTTTCCAGCATCTGCAGTCCTCGCTTTTGCTTATGTAACCCTATGAGTTCATGCCCGAATCCACTTACGGACAGAGAAATATAGAAAATAGTCAGGCTTCAGGTATTTGGTTCTTCAGGATTACTGCTCCATTCAACTTGATCATGGCTAATTGCCCAACTCAGGAATTTTTGTTCTGCCCTCCGTATCAATGCGCTTTTATCTCTTTAATTCTCAGAGCTATACATCGAAATCTTTCTTGAAAACAATTAATGTTTTGGCCTCAACCACTTTCTGTGGCAGCGAATTCCGTAGACTCGTCACTCAATGGTTCAAGAAGACTCCCCTGTACTCACGTGCAGACAGATGGGTGAAATACATGGTTTTATGAGTGACAGTTAAAACTGGAAATAAACTTCATTGTCCTTGTCCATTGTGTTCACTGAGATAATCATTTGTCATGTGAGACCTTCTTTCTCCTCTATCTCTCTTGGACACATACTTTCCGTCTAGCAGGAAGGGACAGGGGACTGTTTCACAACGTGTAAAGTGCCATGTTAAGAGCAACAGCTTACAACAAATAATACAAACAGATAAATTGCCTTTCTTCAGGCTGTGGTTCTGTTTTAGTGGAGAGAATGGGACGGCAGCTCTATTACCAGCTGTCTGGCTATCTTATTCTTATCCCAAAGCTCTTCAGCTACTTAGAAGCAAATCACATAGCTTGCAGCCAGAAGCTGTTTGTCACGAACAGCATCAACTCTCCACAGATCAATTAACTAATTTATGATGGTCATATCTCATTTTGTGCATATTTCATGCTGCTTTTGCATCTGCAACTAAACTGTCATATTGTCAAACAATGAACAACGTAAACTAAATGCTGTTAATTAAAACAATTGCTAGTTAAGTTGCAAATCATTCCACAATCAGTTTTAAATCAGACCTTTGTCCTGGCGACGTACTTTTTCCGTCAGGTGTGTAACCTCAACTACGACACGTAGCTCCTGTTCGTCGACCGTGACGGTTTGGAGGTCGCCCTCAAGACGCTGCCTGTCTTTTACCAGGACCTGATCACTGTCTGGAACATGGTCGAATCGCGTCACGCCTACCCTCCGGCTGGAGTAGCGGCTGTCGTCAGGGAGCCGTTGCTCAGGAATCCGCACCTCCGTACTCGCGGGTTCGAGTGGCTGTCGGAGGGGAGGGCCGCGGCGGCGAGGGTGACCAGGGTCGGGGACGTGCTGGGTACCGGGGGCCTGGGCTGGACGCTGCCGCAGGACATAGCAGGCAGGGCAGCAGTAGACGTCCGGTACGTGGCCACCGCCATCCGACGCCTTAAAACGGCGGTGCTCGGACCCGACGTAGTGCACTAGTTGGAGGACGCTCAGGTGTGCGGTGGGATCCCATCCGCGCTCACCCCAGCCCGGACGGAATTTCACATTGGCCCCAAGGTCCCGGACTTCCCGCGGGAGCCTGTGCCCCACAACCTGAGCCGCCTCCGAAATTTTAACTTTGTTCCCTTCCAGGGGGTAAAAAGTAGGGCCCTGTATAGACTGCTGCTGCACACCGTCCACCTCTTCTCCCTCATCCACCGTCCGGACACGCCTTGGCGTGCCCATTTGCCACCGGGCGGTGGGGATTCCCAGTGGAGGGCTCTCTACGCGGGAGTCCTCCCCCTTTCTCTCGGGGATCTGGGGTGGAGGGTGCTGCACGCAGCAGTCCCCTGCAACCGCAGATTGTGGTGGTTCACGGACTCCCAGCCCAACTGCTTGTTCTGTGGCGCTGTGGAGTCCATGGACCACGTATATATTGGGTGTGGGCGTTTGCACTCCCTTTTTGATTTTCTGAAAAACCTCCTCCTATGCTTTTGAATGCACTTCAGTCCCACGCTCCTGATCTTTGGGCACCCGGTACGGAGGAGGGAGGGCAGGTCTGAAGACCTCCTCGTGGGTCTGCTCCTGGGTCTGGCCAAACTGGCCATCAACAGGTCCAGGCAGCGGGCCGTGGAGGAGGTCGTTCGGGCCGACTGCCTGCCCCTCTTCCGCGGTTACGTTAGGGCCCGGGTGTCCTTGGAGAAGGAGCACGCGGTGTCGACCAACACCCTGGAGTTGTTCAGGGAGAGGTGGGCGCCGCAGGGAGTGGAGTGCATCATTTCTCCCTCCAACTCTATTTTGATTTAGTCCCTACCCTCCCCTTCACTGTTTTGATCACACGGCACTGCCCTTTGATGTGAAGGGCAGTGTTTGTCACTGGCCACTCGGGTGTTTTCCTATCTTCCTGGTGGTGGAAATTGAATAAAGATTCGTGCACTTTGTGTCTCTCTGTGTCTCACACCTGCACACACACACCATGGGTGCTGGGGAAAAAATAAGCACCACCACAGTTAGGTGGTAGTGTGGTGGGGGGGGGGGGGGGGGGGGCAGGGGGTTTAAAATAAAGAAAAAAAGAAAAAAAAGAAAAACATTAAATCAGACCTCTTCCTATTTCTGTCTGCAATCAAAAATAAGCAATTGCAATCGAACATTCTGTACATCTTAAATATGACATCGATATTACAAGAAATTGGAAGAGATAAAAACAGAGAGAAAAAAAAGTGAATGCGAGCCAGGGAAAGAAAACCGGCCAAGTGATACAGGAGCAGAATAGTGGAAGAAAAAAAATACAGATCATGGCGGAAGTCGATCAAAGAATATTGCGAGTAAAAGCATAATCTGCTGGAGAAAGTCAACAGGTCTGCCAGCATCTGTCAGAAGTGAAATAAAATTAACATTTCAAGTCAATGACCCTTCAGAATGGATCCGTTCTGATGAGAGATCACTGGCCTGGAACGTTACCTTCTTGTCTCTCTCTCTCTCTTGACAGATGTTGCATGACCTGCAGAAACCAGCGCTTTCTGCTTTGTTTCAGATTTCCAGCATTTGCAGTTCGTCATGTTTATCTTAAAGGATGTTGTGATATTATTGAAACAATTACCTGTGGAATAAACTTGATTGATACACGTGACAAGTGCATGAACACTGGCATTGATAAAACTAAATCGTACATACAATATCATTTTGGATTCGTGTTATATACTGTTTATAAAGTGCACACAAATAAAGGGTTAGTATGGAAAACATCAGAACAGTTCAGTTGGAGAGATCACAGTTGCTCGCTGAATTGGGAGGATGTTAAGCGCATAGTATTTCTCACCGCCATACAATACTGGATCACAGTCTGTACCCTTTGGAAGTTGAAAGCAAGACATATCGATAATCAAATCTGCAATTAAATCTGTTTACCCAAATTGTCAGTTGAAAAAGAAATGCAGTTACACGCTGAAGCAAAGAACCGCCAAAAGTCCGCACAATGTTGTTTAATGAAAATAATATAAGATAGGCTTGTTTAGCTTCTGAGTCATCGCCACAGATTGTATGATGATTTTGCATGTGCATTAGTCCAAGTGAATCATATAGTAGAAATGTGGCAAAAATCAGCGTAACATGGGGCTCCTGTGGTGTCGGGGTGGTTCACTCGCCTCTTGGCCATGGCAGCTGAGGTTGAAGTCCCACTTATTCAGATGGTGTGTAATCAGTTGTCTGAGGAGGTTGCTTTAGAAATGTCGGTCAAACAAAAAAAATACACACAATGTGAATGCAACACAGGATTTAACTTACAATTCAATTTACCTGGGACACCCACAGCAGCAAGAAATGGGTAGTAAATTGCATATACCAATACAAATGGTGGTTAGTGCATGTTGTTTCAGAAATGATAACCTCTCTGCAACTTCCAAACGACCAGATAGTGCAGTCTTTATATAGAACACAAAATCCCACACGAACACCATTAGGAAACAGGTTTCGTAGAGTGAGTACCACTCCTCTTTAACAATGATTGGGAGCATTGCTTTCATTCTATTCCTCTATATTAATCATCCGAGCGCCATCAAGCCAAGGAAAAGAGCAAAATGGTTTCTTTCTTTATTTGGAAAGATGCAACTTATTTGTAAATCCGCATTGTAGAGTCAACAAAGGTGAACGGTGCAAATGAAGCGGTGCATTTTGAAAACAAAAGAAATTCTGTCCTCTGTTTATTATATTCCGTATTTAAGTCAGCACTCCTGAAGGACACATTAACTTGCGCCACTATCACCAAGTCAAATGATATAAATTTGATCAGCATTCTGTGTTTTATGGAGAGAAACAAATAACAAGGACTTACCTAATATAAATGATAAAACAAACAACTTGACAATTCAATTATTTTCCTTGTTTGCAACTCACAGTGCAGTTTGCTGTGCTGCACATCTGTTTTAAAGTTTTCAACTGCAACGTGCCCTCCTTTTCTAGAGGGCAGGTTGCAGTTGCACATTGGTTCACCTATTCAAAATCTCAGGATCTTATGATCTCAATACAGCAACAGAAGGATCACGTTGCGTTTGCTAAATTTCAATGGGAATCATAATTCCAGAATCTTATGGTGTTTAATATGTTTTGAATTTGATGTCAGAATGTGGGAGGATGTATCAGGTGTGTGACCGTAACAGTATCAATGTGCTCCGGCAACACCAAAAATCTTGCAAGTGTGGGGTAGCTGTCAAAGAAAGATGTTTTTGCATTCAAACGCCTTTGACATGCTATCTTTCCCAAATCGATGGCAAAGTGAAGAGGAAATGCAATGAATTTCCATAAAATCTGCCACCTTCGGCATAAGCTTATGTCAATATCAGTAAAGCACCGCGCAAACACTATGGGGACCACTACTTATCTTCTATGTTTCTCATTTCTGCTGTGGATCTGTGTTTTGCAGTTAAGGAGTGAGCTTAGAAATTTGAAGAGAAGCTTGCTTAAAAAAATGGAGGGAACAAAATACTGCTGTGAAACTGACTTGGAAAGGTGTTGCAGGTTAATTATTTGTCTGAAGAAACTGTAAATGATTCAGCACTTAGATGCTGTTAGGCTCAGGGTCTGGCAGCTGGTGGGTGTTGCATTGGTCTCTCAAGTGAGAACCAGTAATGGCCAACCAATAATAGTGAATGTTGGAAAAGAAAGACAAGAGAAGATGGAACTGGTTTCATTTGAATTACGAGCGGGAGGTAGATTTGCCTCGGAAGTTGCTAATTTGGGATGTGCTTTCCCTATTTATTCCCATCTATTGTCTTGTTGAAGGTTTCGAAAAAGAAACCCAATCTATTAGGAGGAAGTAAAACTCTCCAGAATACCGTGGAAGGTATTTGCATTGACCAGTGATGCCAGAATTTAAGTTCAATATTCAGTCTGCATGTTTGTTAAACATTTCACAAAGACCTGGTGTCCTTTGACGACAACGTTACGGAATTGGCAAATTACGATTATTTTATTGTCATTTTAACTTATCCCTTAACTGCATCCGTCTGTCTGTCTATCTGTCTGTCGGTGTGTGAATGGGTGTTTAAGATCCAAGAATGTTGCATTTATCTCAAAATTAATTAGATTGCCTTTGTCCATCGAAAGTTACATTTTCCATCATAACTTGTTACTGATTCTTTCAATTCTATAGTTGGTCCTCTTGTTTGTAAAGTCTGGTTGGGAACAATCGTTGACGTCACCAAATGCTTTCATTTCATTGGGTTGCAAATCCAGTGATTGCGAGGCTGAATTGATTTTTATTGTTACCCCTGTGCCATATATTTCTACCTATTTATATAGAAATTGAGAAACGGAACTGTTGTGTCAGAAGATATGAAATGGTTTAATTTGGCACCTAGAATATTGAAGTTGCTACCTAGAGGTACGCGTAAGACATTTGTCAGCTGAATCATCATCTGCACACATTGAAATAGTGACATGAGCATAATTTATTTAAAAAAATATAATAGATGCTAGTATTTTAATGAAAAGCAGGAAGCCATTTCACTGATGTATTATAACAGACCACTGAACAAATATCAGATACTGTTTTGCCCATCCGGTGTTTTGCCCACAACAGTTCCTTGTGACTGACGATTCCCCCGACTCACTAACCTCTGGGTACGAACAACATCCTCCTCCTGATCAGTCCTATATGGCCTACCTTGCATCTTATGCTGCGAGCATCTTGTTCTGGAATTTAAAACCACAGAGGATCTTTCTTTTTATCGGCTCTCTTTAATTATACTAGAAATTTATAGATTTCTGTGAGACCCTCCGCTCATTCCTCCAAACTTCGATGATCATAGTATTAACAGGGCCAATCTTTCTTCATACATCAGTATTGACATTCCACGTCTCAGTCTGGTAAAGCTTCATTGTTCTCCTTCAAAAGTCAGTACATCCTTCCTCAAACAATGAGACCAGAACTGCACACAATACTCAGATGTATTCTTACAAATAATTAATGATGCTCATGCTGAAAGGACAAATGGTAGAGTGGTGGAGATGCTGAGGAAGGGAGTTCCAGAGCCTTGATCATCAAATATGGAGAAAAAGCCCATCAGCATTGCTTCAAAAGAATTGCTAATTCACAAATGTTAAAATAAGCGTCATGTAACTTTCCTGTTACGATATAGAGATGTAAAAGCTTGTATAGACCAAAGTGGATGGGAATTTTGCAAATTCAAAACAAAGTATTAGAAATTTAATTGTGACACCGTTCTCCAGCACGCTTAAATGCAGTTAATTGAACGCTACACATAATGAATAAATTGACTTCATGTGATTTAGGCTATGGACAGCAGAAATTTGGGTGAGATTAAGACCCGTGATCGTGAAGGTCGCAGCCTGATTATGCCAGCATTGAAGCGGTGATAACTTCAGGGTAAAACATGGAAATTCAGCCATGACGGCTATGATAATGCTATTCTTTTAACAAGGTGATGTCCTTGGTTTCTTTCTCAGAGATTGTAAAAGACGCAGACTCTGAAAAGTCTAAGTTGAAGGATTTTAGGGCCAATTTGATTACAGCTAATAGATACTGCCTTTTAAGGCAAAAGGCTTTTAAGATGAAAAAACACAAACTTGTACAATGGACTTGTACTTCCGAGTCAGCTACTCTCTGGTTCGGTTTTTAATATTAACAGTACTGTTGTGAAGCTGCTGGACCAAAAGAAAAAGGTCCTGGCTGATACTCTCTCTATGTCTGACATCTCTCCTGTATAGCCCTGTGTTTGACTTTATATTTTGTACAAAATGGTGTTTATGGGGATTGTTGCAAGCAGTTGAAACAGCGTCATTAGTTTGGGGTAATGTGTTGGGCTTTTGGATCGTTTAAGTTGTTCAGTACTCTGTTCTCTTCTGTTTGTGTTTCATTTGGCCATCTTGGAAATAAATTCTGTATTATTTAAAACTATGTGGTTTGTTCAACTGCATCCTTCCTGGAATATCCACGGTGCTTAAAAGAATTAGCAAAGTTAGGGTCTGGGCTACTTTCTTGAAATGTTTTGAGGGGGGGCTGGGTTGGTCCATAACACTGCTGAAGATCCTTGTTTTTAAAACTTCCTCACTCATTATTCTATACCTGTGTAGGCTTTCAATTGACCAATATTGCATCAATTTGTTATTTCAGCGCTTTCTCAAACCATTTTTAATTATACCATTTGCTTGTTGCATTTCTGTAACTTCTGAAAACTTATTTTTTGTTCAGGCATTTAATGGCTTGAATTTCCATCCTCATTATTGACCATATGAATCGTTAAGCAATCAATTTAAATGTACTTTGGATTTCCTGTGAGTATACCATGAACTGAGACTTCATTCTTGAATTCTCCTTTTCATTTCCACTTTGGTACAACTTGCAGAAGTAATATTTAATTAATGTATTTGCTGGGCTCTATATACGTTAGCCCATTAGTAATTCACAGATTATGTCTTTACAGTGAATGTCCAATTTGTAACTATCTTTTCCATGATGGCTTTTTATAATTCCACTTTTGTCATCTCGTGTCTAGATTTTAATTAACATACTCACATCACTTTGTATGCTTGCATCAAAAGTGGGCTGTGTGCTCCTAATCATGGTTCTCTACACATATCTATCTGTAACATTGACCCATGAAGTTCTAAAAGCAAACTGAGAACAGGTAAGGGGAAGAAAGCAACAAGCCAATGAATTCGACCAGCTGCTACCCTGAATGGATATCCAATTTTTCCACACTAATTTTCTATGCATTCGCACTAGCTGACCAATTGATATACCAATTGTGTAGTGTAATCACAATTGATCACATTAGAATATGCAGGAGACAACGAAATTGTAGTTGACACACAAAAATATTTTGAACTGTTCTGATGTTATCCGCCTTTTTGACTATTCATGACTTAGCTTGTTGGCGATTATCATTTTGTTCTCAGTAAAGTGCAGTGTCTCCCAAAGTATCAACTTCGTTGCTTTGGCAGCTGCTGTACACTGGCAGTTAACATTTTTGTTATATTGAAACAGCCTTATAAAACATGTATCCTATTCAGATCCTTGCTCATCAGTCTGACATGAGTTCTCAGTCGTAACAAAACAATTGCTTTCCGTGATAGTTCAGTTAACCTTCCCAAACCACTCCTTTGTATTGCTTTGATTTGATTTTCTGTATGAAGTTGCAGATGATAAGTTGCATTCCAGAAGCAACTATTGTTGCGTCATTTCCATCTTTTGTAATGAGATGTACGATGGGCATTTAGATTTCAGGTTCTGTTGGCCTTTATATTATAATTGATAGCATTTTTGGTTTATGTTACAAAAATATACTGCTTTGTTTAACTTTATGGAATGTAAATGAATTAAAAATGCTGACTAAATAATAATTAACAAATTTAAAGTCGTTGTTCAATTCATCAACTCAGAAATGTAGCATGACAGAAAAATAACCTTCAGAGCTGACGGCAGTGTAACAGTACCAATCAGAATGATGCAGAGAGGAGAATCAATGCAAGTGCATGGGTTTGCTCTTTCATACCATCTATTTCACTTTTGTGTAGAAGACGACTGTAGTCTGGTCCTTAAATTGGTAGCTCAAAAATCTCTATTGCAAACGAAAATATTGAGAAATGCAATATAGCTAGCCCAGGAGGTTGGGTTCAAGATTTTTTTGCACAAATTCGTGTATCCATGGAATGACACATATTGAGCGAAGGTGGTGGTGGTGGTGGGGGGGGGGGGGGAAGGGGGGGGGTGTTGAAGTAACAAATTCGTGAAATGAAAATTCATATGAAGAAGAATGTTGCAGTAGATCCATAAGTGGAAAAGGAAAGTATCTATTCAAGAAGAGGGCAAGGTGGAAAACAGGAAACTATGAGCTAGTTAACTTGTTGTCTGTCAGTGGGAGAGTATCAGAATTAGTCATTAAAGGCAATATTGGCTGCATGCTAAGATAGACAGGAAGACCTGATCTGTTTCCTTCGCCAGGAAATCATATTTAAGCAATTGATTGAAGGCCTTTAAATGAGTAAAGTGTGTTTTGGATAAAGCAAAACCTGAAGTAGTTCTGATTTCAATTTCCAGAAGGCATTGGATAACACATCTTATCAACGGGCAGTGTCGAAAATAAAAGTTAATATTGTGGGTAACACATCCAATCAACTCGATACAATACAGCACTGGAACAGGCTCTTCAGCCAATTCCTCACCGTTATTTAAAACACATAATTATTGAACATAAATAGTTGTTATCCCTCTGTTCAACTCCCTTCCCCATGTTTATCAAAATATACCTTTAACGTTGCTGACGTGCCTGCTTCCAACACCTGCAGTGGCAGGGCTTTCATGCACCCACTAACCCTGTGTAAAATATTTTCCCCGCACTTATCCCTTAAATTTCCCTCCTGTAACGTTGAGCATGTGTCTTGTTGGAGTTGAGCTTTTCACCCTGGTAAAACCTTCTGACTATACACATTATCTATGCCTCCAATAAATTTGTGGCCTGTCCTAGGAAGTAGTTTACCGACCACAGATGTTACGCTTCCTGGTCTATAGTTCCCAGTTTTTTTCTTTGCAGCCCTTCTTGAATAATGACACAACATTTGCTACACTCCAGTCTTCCGGGACCTCACATGTGACTAACGATGATGCAAAAATACCAGCCAGGGCCACAACAATTTCTTCTCTAGCCTGTTGCAATGTTCTTGGATATAGTTGTTAAGGACCAGGAGATTTATTCACCTTCATAGATTGAAATATGTCCAACACCTCCTCGACTATGGCATGGATTACTTGAAGCCTTTGTAAGGTTAGATCAAGACAAATGAATATTCAAATGTACAAGGAAATACTGTTCATCCGAATCATTCTTTATTCCTAATGGAAATATGATTTAGGGAGTACAATTTTTAAAAAGCCATTGACGCAGGGAAAATAAATTTCAATGAAACATATTAAATACATCACATAATATATGTTTGTTTAACTATTAAATAGTTAACACAGATTATGTGACGATTTTTGTCAAGACCGAGTCAATGTTGAACTTCATTTTCCTATGACTAACACAATGCTCCTTGATTGGTTCGCAGAGTTGACTGAATGGAAGATTAACTCATCTACAGTAGCAACCCAGAGCACGAAATGAATCCCAGAAGAGGAAGTCATCAAGACAGTCCTGCCCTATCATGCCATCATTTGAGGCCTTGTGACACTCAGGTTAAACTCAATAACCTCTGTCTGTCTTTAGTGAGCGAGTTAAAAGCTACTCTTTAAACGTGATAACTCAATTCAGAGGACAGTATTACTCTGTTTTAAAGTTCAAATGGTAGTATCTAACTAGAATCCTTTCATCTTATTGTGTCTAATATGCTTGCGTTGGATGTGAGACAGTGTGAAGATGTAGTTTTATGTCATAACCCTTGATCACAGCAATATTTGTACGGACTGACAATTATGGAAACTTTATGAAATGCATAGGTTTATTTCTTTGAACATCTTGGATAAAAGAACGGTTTCCAGAATTGATCACAAAGTAGAAGTGAGTTGCAAAGAGAAATGAAAATAAAAAATTCCCATTTCCAAATTCAAGCCTTTATTAATCTCAGTGAAGGCTATGAAGAAAATTTAATTAACAATAGAAAAGTCCAAGCAAGTCCCAGTGACAAATGGGCTAATGTACACACTGAAGGTGAAACTTTCCACCGAGAGCTGTGTGTACCATTTTAACTCTGAATCATTGTCATTATGTATGAAAATAGTAACTGGAATTCTGCCAGAGTGAGGCGTCTGCGTGGATTGGAGGTGAGGCCCCAGCACGTGGATAAGAGGCAAGTCCCCAACATGGACTGCAGGCGAGACCCTGGTACAAAATGGAGACAATGTCCTGTTGTGGCCCCGTCCAGCGCAGACTGACTGGGATGGGAGGACTGTAAATTATACACTGTTTGTTTCTTGATTTTTCTATTTTATTCCTATGCTGCACTTTTTATTGCTTTGTTTTGTATTTTATATCAAAGAATCTGTACTTGATCATGTGTATCTGTGTAAATCTATATGTAAGATGGCGCCATAAGTGGTGACTTGTAAATTTTTCACTGAACTTATGTGAGTGTTTGTGACAATAAAGCTATACCTAATTCTAGATTACAGACATGGGATCACTGCAACACTTCAAAAGAGTGTTCAGCCCTGCCTAATGCTTCTTATAATAAGCTTAGCAACCATAGTAACATCATCGCCAGCATCTCATCCATCATTTACTATTTCCTGCATATTGTGACAATGTTTCAAAGTTAGAAAGATGTGACACAATTGAGAGTGGTGATTATTAAATTAATAGATTGTATTGAAAACATGTTCCATTGGGGAATAAAGACATGAGGGGACGAGGCAAGAAATCCGATGTGAGCAAGGTATAGAAGTCATTGGCTTGATATTGCACGTCAGACAAGACAATACATATGGATTTCTCGGTATACTTCACCTCAAATAGAATGACAAGCTAAATAAACTCATAAAATGTGCTAATTATCTAGCAGAAATTTGTAACAAATTGACTTGCTGGATGCTTCACCATTTTCATTAGCTCTTGTCTAAATTTAGTCTGGGTCACTGCATAAATAAATGTGTTTGTGCAGCAGCTCAAAAGCACAAGCATGTATCCAGTTTCTTGAAGGATATAAATGGGGTCATTGTAACCCATGTAAGAATAAGCATTAACAATTCGATAATACATATAATGGATCGTGAATGTCAGCCATAATGACAGAAAATTGCCAGATATACTGAACAGTAAAATTATGGACTTTCTTCTGTTCTCCATCTCAGGATCTTGATTATTTTCTGACCTGATGTGAACACGAAATGTCTTACGTGTTTTGCTGACCAGCAAGATGTATCTCACGGTGAAAGCATTGAGCACCAAAACAATCAGAAATGGTAGAAAAGGATTTGTTATGCAGCCAAAGTAAGAGAATCCAAGCCACAGGTGAGATATATAAAAGCTTGACCTTATTTGGCAATACCAAGGCAAGTTGTTAATTATGTACATAGGTTCGTATACAAAGTACCAGGGAATGTCCTTCAAACTACTAAGGGTGAATACCATCCCTACTACCACCGCTGCAGTTTTCTGTGTGCAATATTTTGTCTTCAGCTTCTGACAACAGATGGCTATGAAACGATCAAAAGTAAATGCAACAGTAAACCAAACAGAGCAATCTCTTGTTAAGTAAACTAGGGCACTTTTGGTTCGGCATACCGGAGTCAGCAATAGATAATTTCTGGGAAAGTAAATACCAATGATCCGATTCAATATAACGCTAGTGATGACAACAGATACGTCTGCAAATGCCATAGCTATCAAGTAATATGTGATACATTTCGAAAGGCCACATCTGCCCTGGACCAGGATCACAATCGCCAGAATATTAACTGTTGGGAAATGTAAACAGATTAGGCATAATTAGTGAGATGATATGAAAGGATAAAAATTTATCCTTTCCATTCCATATCCATTGTGTCGAGATGCATATAATGAATGCTATTCGGATTCCTAACAATTTATCCAAAAGCAAATCATAAAAGTTTCTTCTGCGCTGTGGTTCTGTTCGCCGAGCTGGAAGTTTCTGTTGCAAACGTTTCGTCCCCTGGCTAGGCGACATCATCAGTGCTTGGGAGCCTCCTGCGAAGCGCTTCTTTGATGTTTCCTCCGGTGTTTATAGTGGTCTGTCCCTGCCGCTTCCGGTTGTCAGTTTCAGCTGTCTGCTGTAGTGGTTAGTATATTGGGTCCAGGTCGATGTGTTTGTTGATGGAGTTTGTGGATGAATGCCACGCCTCTAGGAATTCCCTGGCTGTTCTCTGTCTGGCTTGCCCTATGATAGTAGTGTTGTCCCAGTCGAATTCATGTTGCTTGTTGTCTGCGTGTGTGGCTACTAAGGATAGCTGGTCGTGTCGTTTCGTGGCTAGTTGATGTTCATGTATGCGGATTGTTAGCTGTCTTCCTGTTTGTCCTATATAGTGTTTAGTGCAGTCCTTGCATGGTATTTTGTACACTACATTCGTCTTGCTCATGTTGGGTATCGGGTCCTTCGTTCTGGTGAGTTGTTGTCTGAGCGCGGCTGTTGGTTTGTGTGCCGTTATGAGTCCTAGGGGTCGCAGTAGTCTGGCAGTCAGTTCTGAGATGCTCCTGATGTATGGTAGTGTGGCTAGTCCTTTTGGTTGTGGTATGTCCTCGTTCCGTGGTCTTTCTCTTAGGCATCTGCTGATGAAGTTGCGCGGGTATCCGTTTTTGGCGAATACCTTGTATAGGTGTTCCTCTTCTTCTTTTTGCAGTCCTGGTGTACTGCAGTGTGTTGTGGCCCTTTTGAATAGTGTCCTGATGCAGCTTCGTTTGCGTGTGTTGGGGTGGTTACTTTCATAGTTCAGGACTTGGTCTGTGTGTGTGGCTTTCCTGTATACTCTTGTAGTGAATTCTCCGTCTGGTGTTCTCTGTACCAGTTTCTTCTGCATCTGCCATTTACATCAGTTCATAAAAGTGTCAGTTCTATTTCTCGGCTTGCACTTTAACCATCTGGCAACAGGCTTAGTTTCCCAATGACCTTGCCAATATTTATTTTTGAATCGACTTCATTGAATCCAATAATCACAGAAACAGAAGGGTTCAGGCACAGAAAGAGACACTAAAAAGCCATTTGGTTCTTTGTGTATGGATTAGCTCTCCAAATATGCAAGGATTATTGTCATTTTTCCAAACTTTCTCCAAACGCTTGCACATTGTTTTGAATTAAATAATCATTGAGTGCATTCTTGGATGCCTCGCTAGAACCTCCCTCAACCCAATTTCCAGACATTCTATTCCAATGTAATAAATTAATGGTTTTTCGTAGAAGCTTCCTGGTGCTAATTGAACCATAATTCTGTCATGCTAAAATAGCTGTTGCTCCTAACATTGTCTGCAAACGAACTTAATGCAAACCATCATGCTGAATCATCTTAGAATAAACAATTTGGCAATTGGTAATGAGGAATTGGTTTGTTTTGTAACAGATATGACAGTCAGGAGAAATATGACATGTTAGGCTAAAACAGACTAACGTCATATATGATATATCACATTTTGTATCACAAATTATTTTCAGTGGTTAACTTCCATATAAATAGCATAATAAATACAAATAGATTTGTTAAGGGAATTAAATGCAATTCTCTAGAATGGATATTCAATAAACGAATTATGAAGCAAAAAACTTGCATTAATAAATCGGAACCATTACTCAGGTTCAACAGAGACAAACCACAGTTAAGGCAGCTCAAAGGCTGGGGTCAGAAGATAAGAATTGACCCAGCGAGAAGCTTCATGGCATGTGGCGGATGTGGCTGATTGATCACGGGTGTTCTCAATTCACATCTTTTTAATACATTACTGATTATTCCAATTGATATTATCCGTACGAGTATACAAACCATTTCTCCTTGACTAGTGTTTTAGTGACCAAGAGAGTGATTAGCAGCTGTTATGGTATATTACTGGTATCTGTCTTTAATCCATGGAAGATTGTGTTCAAGTTCTATCTGCTGCAGAGCTGTATCGTACGTAGGCAGTTTGATTGAAATACATACAAACCGTTTTTTTTATCAGAGTCGCGCAAAACTAACGAAAAATCTTTAGAGATGTGTATTTTCCTTTTACAATTAAACTAAACAGAAGAGATTTGAAAGAAGTGCAGTCTCCTGAATTTTCCTATGTCTTTTCAGAAATTAGATTACCTACAGTGTGGAAACCAGCCCTTCGGCCCAAAAAGTCCACACTGACCCTCCGAAGAGCAACCCACCCAAACCCATTCCCCTCCACCTAACACTACGGGCAATTTAGCATGGCCAATTCACCTGACATCTTTGGAGTGTGGGAGGAAACCAGAGCACCCGGAGGAAACCCACGCAGACACGGGGAGAATGTGCAAACTCCACACAAACAGTTGCCGAGGTGGGAATTGAACCGAGGTCTCTGGCGCTGTGAGGCAGTAGTGCTAACCACTGTGCCACCGTGCCGCCCAACGTTACGGCATGAGCCTTTGTTTATGTTCAAGTGCACATCTATGTCATTTTTGTAGTTTGTGATACAGCGAATTTAGGTGGACTCACAGACACTGGTTGAAACATTGAAGTGAATCTTTGGTTTCTTTTTGCTATATCCAATGCCCGTAACTATTTCCAAAAAAGGAGTGGAAACCTCATGAATACCTGATTTTTTTGATTAACAATACCAGCTCGTCTGGATTTTTATTTCTATATTTATTGCTCAGTGAGCAGTTATCATATAGGGTCCAGAGTAGACCAGATGAGTTGTGGAGGTCAGTTTCCTCCCGCAATCTATATCAAAGAACTGGAAAACTGTGAGTCAGTTCAAGGAGTCTCCTGCTTCAGTTCAGATTTATAACCGAGTTATGATTTAATAAGTTGTCATATTTAGATGTGCACGCATCTGCCCAACAGAGCAGCAGGTGATGTGGATTATAAATACATCGCCACTGCGCCATGTCCCGATCAGCTTTCCTTTCTAATTATTTCACAAAATATGGATCGGAGGACTGGAAGAGGTAGTGGGGGTGGGGAGGGGGAGGGGGGGGGGTGTAATGCGTGAAGATGGAAGTTGAAAAGTACTGCTTATTATCTTTTGGTAATGTACTTAAGTCTTTACAAATCTGAAGACAATAGCTAATGTCAGCAATAATTTTGGCTAGTGAAGGTCGAAATTTTACTCAGTGGAATGGCACTTGAACCGAAATGGGAACAATTTGCAAGTGCGGACATACCAATGAGGTTCACGGGTAATCGGGCTTAATCCACATATTTTTGGCCATCCTGTTCAGATGAGTTATGGAGCAGATGGAACAATAACAGAGGTTTCTAACTGAGATGTGAGGAACACTCACTGAGCAACACGGCGCCCTTGGCTTCATTTTGTTGTTGTTGTTGTTTTAGTTGCTTTGTTTGAGGATTCACCAGTCATTAAACGACCAAAATAAACTTATTCACGCTGAGTTGAATGAAACATTGTCTTATTCTTCGGCTATTAAACATTTAACTTTACATTATCACTACATTAAGTTGTTTTTTTTATCATCACCAGCGTGAAAATAGAAGAGGGAAATACACAACCAAATTTGAGATTCTGTGGGTGAAATGTTCTTCCATATAAAACACTGCTTCACTATTTCGCTTTCGTTTAACAGTACACTAACGATGGTTTGCCTTTTAGAAGAGAGAAGAAGAGGTAAAGATAGGTTTAATAAGACGAGTCAGAAAGTGCAAAGAAGACAATTTGCACAAAACACTGGAGTGAAACAAGAAAGGTGAATATGGAATTAATGGCTACCGCCAGTCAAAGCATTTTGTGATCTTATGTAGAAGTAAAATTAAAGATGAACATGATTGACATGTTAAGCCAGAATGTCAATGTACAAAAATGTAAAAAATAAGTATTGCACGTACAAGATTATTTTTAATTAATTGAATTCTTACTTTATAAAATGGATAGAAATAAACCGTTAGGACAGAAAAACGGACAGTGATGCATTTAGATAGACTGTAATATCTCGCCAAAGTGGGGAGGATATTCAATATATGATATTCTTCACCTCCCTACAATCGGACATTAATAATGATATGCACCCCGTAGAAGTCTAAAGCAAGATATATCAACATTCAAATGTAAAATGAAGCACTGTGCACCCGATTCATTACCTTTAACTGACTAAATATATTTCATGGGGGACGAATTGAAAGAAAAGTTATTCACTGAAGCAGAAAAGAATATTTGAACAAAATATTTTAACTAAGTAACATCAATGATGCTTGTTTTTCCAAAGGCTAATTGCCACCGGTTATGTGACGATTTTGCAAGCACATTAACTTCGGTGAATTACACAGCAGAGGTGCAGCAAGTACAATGAGATAGTCACACACAGTTTTACACAATTCTCGAGATTGCACATACCTGGGATACCCACCGCAGCAAGAATTGGATAGTAAATTGCATACAGCAGACCAGATGGTGGTTCATGCATGTTCAGTCAGACGTGATAATGGCTTAGCATTTTCAAACTGCTAGTGTGGTAGAGTCTATAAATACAGAAGAAACTCTCTCAGGGCCCCCATGATGTAACGTCTTCCCTGATGTCAGTACGATTATTAGTTCACAATTCCTGGCATGTTGCTTCCATCTTTTTCCTGTAGTTGATTTTCTCCATTGCTCACAAGCAAAGACAAAGCAACAAGAAAATCCATCATTAATCATGATGCAACTTTGAAAAAAAAATCATATTGTAGCCTCAGTAAAATTCAAGTTAGCAAGGCAAGCATTTTTTTTTAATTCCAAAGCAAATGTCCTCTGCACATATAACACTCCTCGGGCAACCTGTGATCTTTGTCGAGGGTGACTCAAAGTTGAACATGGTTTTCTTATACTTTTCATGTTAGCTGTAGCTCAGTTGACTGCATAGCTAATTTGTGATAGTGAGTGCTGCCAGTTTGTGCGTTCGATTCCCATGTCCACTGATGTTACCATGAAGACCCACCTTCTTAACCTCACATCTGGCTTGAGGCCTGACACGCCATTGGTAAACATTCACCTGTCTATAACAAGGGATGAGAGGTAACTTTGCCAAAATAATACCAGAATTCTCTGTTTGGTATCATGCGTGTTGAACTGAACTACTAACATCTAAACAGAATTCCATAATCTTCTTTTGCGCAATATTGTTGGGTAACATGTTCAAATGTGTAAAGCTGTAATCTGTATTTGGTGTGTGATTTGACTCATATCCGAAATCCCTTGCTCACAGTGACAGTAGTCACTGTCATACTAATCAAGCACGCTTTGCAAGCACTACACGTGCATCTCCCACCCCATCCATAACCATAACCTCATTTATACTAACCCAACTACAATCCTATCTATTCAATTCATTCAAAATTAAATGCAGTTGTAAGTTATGTACCTCGTGGAACACCCGTGGATATCCAACAATATTTAGTTTTGTCATGCATTTGTTTATGGGCAGTGGATGTCGCTGGCTCAGTCAACATTCCTATGCATTTACAATGTTCCTGATGGTAGTACTAGTCCCACCTTCTAGAATGTCATCTCAAAACATTTTCACCTTTCCATGACTTCCTCTTTGCTCATTTCTGCCATTGTATACGTAGTTATTGTGATATCCATTTCATGCCCGTGGTGCACGCTGCTTCTCTGTGACATTACCGCTTTCCTGAGTCTGTGCAATGCAGCACAGAAGAGACTTTTCGGATGATCAAGTCTTTACAAGACGACTCGAAACCTACACCAGCCCCTCTTTCCAGCACTTGGCCAGAAATGTTACCGCTGCTTCTGAAATATTTTACAAACGATGAAGCGTTCAATGCTGTATTTAAAGTAAACAATATCTGATTGTTGTGGATTTAATTAGAAAGATTAATAACCTTGTGAGGTTTCAGTGTGGAAATGAGTTGTCTATCTCCAGATCTGCAAACGTGAGATTAATTTTGTAAATGCGAAATGAACTCAGATTGCAAGTTCTTACTTCTAAGTAATGGGCCCCAAATGCTGCCCTGGAACGGAGCGCCTAACTCCAGCAGTCTGTCAATTTCTTTCCCCTTTTAAGCTTCTTTCTCTATCTTATTCCTATTTTCTTCTGAATCTTGCATATCCCAAATCACTCATCTGGTGCGATAGCTCACGCGGTTGTATATGCGTGGCATGAAACAAAGCAAGTCTTGAGAAGGAGAATTTCATGTGCATCTTCCTATCGATTTGTTTAAGCATTTGTATTTATTCTAGATGCACGCAGTTCTTCATTTCCACCTTCCTCTTTCTACTGCCCTTAAAAGAATAAGGCAAATGCGAAAGAACTTCCTTTGCACATTTTAGGTGCCATCTATCTGGCAGAATACTTGAAACTCAGCTTTCCAAGTTAACGCTTCAGAAACAGTCCGGAATTTCACTGGTTTTCCTTGAGCAGTTGCAACGTCTTTTGACAACAAAGGAGTTAGATATCCATGTCGTCAGATAGTAACGTGTCAGTTTTAAAATATCATATTAAATCATCAAAGACTGTTCAGACCACGACTTTTTTCAAAGGGAAGGGAGAAGTTTAGTCTCGGTGATTGGCGCAGGTGGTGTGTACGTGTGTGTGTGGTGGGTGGGATCGAGTGCCTGAGTGGGGTTTTTCTCTATTATTTCTTCCTCTACTTTGACTCTTTAACTCTATTGCTGGCCAGATTAATAACCCCACATTTCATTTCCTAAATCACGCCAGTCAGCACATTTGTTGAATGTTGTAACAGTACATCACCCAATGTCATTGTATCTGACAGTGTGTCGACCCTTCTGCTCCTGCCATTGTCCACAAATAAGTATCTTTCCAAATCCTCATAGCTTCCATTTGCAATTTCATCATGCGTCTGTTCCTTGTTTACTCCCGTTCACACGTGGACACCGTCACAAAACCAAAATTCAACTCAAATAATTTGTTTTGCTTCCATTGTAGTTCATACAGAGAGGGTATAAGCAAATGAACACTCTTCAGGATCATGAATGACTGGCCTTTTCCATGAGCTTCAAGCACGACAGTCCACAAAAAATTGCTTGCAATTAAATTTAGCAGTGCGGGAAAAATGCAACCATATGTTTCCTACTATAAGAAGAAAACTTGCAGAATACATACGAATACATGAGTTGGAATAAGGTGATATATCTCCGAGTACTTCTGTTGTACCATTTGCATTATGTAAAGCATTTATAAAATATTAAGGACAATTGCGATATTATATATTACTCAAATATTAATGTATAGTCTACGGCAGCTGCTGCAGTGAAATAAGAATTGAACCACTTCTGCACACGCTTATTTTCCTTTTGGGTGAACCACATGCTAACCGTTAAGATGTAGAAATAAAATTGCAGCTTCTGTCCTACACAGACAAACAGGTAAACAGAGATTGGGTGGGTCAGTGGTTGGCAATGTTTTACACAGAAATGGGAGCATTACTTTTCCAGAGTCTAACCCATTTGTTATGAGGGGTAACATTAGACCATCACTTAAGAGTTGAAAATGTGTTGCTGGAAAAGTGCAGCAGGTCAGGCAGCATCCGAGGAGCAGGAGAATCGACGTTTCGGGCATAAGCCCTTCTTCAGGAATGAGGAAAGTGTGCCCAGCAGGCTAAGATAAAAGGTAGGGAGGAGGGACTTGGGGGAGGGGCGTCGGAAATGCAATAGGTGGAAGGAGGTTAAGGTGAGGGTGATAGGCCGGAGGGGGGGTGGGGGCGGAGAGGTCAGGAAGAAGATTGCAGGTTAGGAAGGCGGTGATGAGTTCGAGGGATTTGACTGAGACAAGGTGGGGGGAGGGGAAATGAGGAAACTGGAGAAATCTGAGTTCATCCCTTGTGGTTGGAGGGTTCCTAGGCGGAAGATGAGGCGCTCTTCCTCCAACCGTCGCGTTGCTATGGTCTGGCGATGGAGGAGTCCAAGGACCTGTATGTCCTTGGTGGGTCAGAGCGTGAGTTGAAGTGTTGAGCCACGGGGTGGTTGGGTTGGTTGGTGCGGGTGTCCCAGAGGTGTTCTCTGAATCGTTCCGCAAGTAGGTGGCCTGTCTCCCCAATATAGAGGAGACCACATCGGGTGCAGCGGATGCAATAGATGATGTGTGTGGAGGTGTAGGTGAATTTGTGGCGGATATGGAAGTATCCCTTGGGGCCTTGGAGGGAAGTAAGGGGGGAGGTGTGGGCGCAAGTTTTGCATTTCTTGCGGATGCAGGGGAAGGTGCCGGGAGTGGAGGTTGGGTTGGTGGGGGATGTGGACCTGACGAGGGAATCACGGAGGGAGTGGTCTTTTTGGAACATTGATAGGGGAGGGGAGGGAAATATATCCCTGGTGGTGGGGTCCGTTTGGAGGTGGCGGAAATGACGGCGGATGATCCGCTGTACATGGAGGTTGGTGGGGTGGTAGGTGAGGACCAGTGGGGTTCTGTCCTGGTGGCGGTTGGAGGGGCGGGACTCAAGGGCGGAGGAGCCGGAAGTGGAAGAGATGCGGTGGAGGGCACCGTCGACCAAGTCTGGGGGGAAATTGTGGTCCTTGAAGAAGGAAGCCATCTGGGTTGTATGGTATTGGAACTGGTCCTCCTGGGAGCAGATGCGGCGGAGACGAAGGAATTGGGAATATGGGATGGCGTTTTTACAGGGGGCAGGGTGGGAGGAGGTGTATTCTTTTCCTCCGCTACATCGATGACTGCATCGGCGCTGCCTCGTGCTCCCACGAGGAAGTTGAACAGTTCATCCACTTTACCAACACCTTTCACCCTGACCTCAAATTTACCTGCACCGTCTCAGACTCCTCCCTTCCCTTCCTAGACCTTTCCATTTCTATCTCAGGCGACCGAATCAACACGGACATTTACTATAAACCGACCGACTCCCACAGCTACCTAGACTACACCTCCTCCCACCCTGCCCTCTGTAAAAACGCCATCCCATATTCCCAATTCCTTCGTCTCCGCCGCATCTGCTCCCAGGAGGACCAATTCCAATACCGAACAACCCAGATGGCCTCCTTCTTCAAGGACCGCAATTTCCCCCCAGACGTGTTCGACGATGCCCTCCACCGCATCTCGTCTACTTCCTGCTCCTCCGCCCTTGAGCCCCGCCCCTCCAACCGCCTTCAGGACAGAACCCCACTGGTCCTCACCTACCACCCCACCAACCTCCATGTACAGCGGATCATCCGCCGTCATTTCTGCCACCTCCAAACGGACCCCACCACCAGGGATATATTTCCCTCCCCTCCCCTATCAATGTTCCAAAAAGACCACTCCCTCCGTGATTCCCTCATCAGGTCCACACCCCCCACCAACCCAACCTCCACTCCCGGCACCTTCCCCTGCATCCGCAAGAAATGCAAAACTTGCGCCCACACCTCCCCCCTTACTTCCCTCCAAGGCCCCAAGGGATACTTCCATATCCGCCACAAATTCACCTGCACCTCCACACACATCATCTATTGCATCTGCTGCACCCGATGTGGCCTCCTCTATATTGGGGAGACAGGCCGGCTACTTGCAGAACGGTTCTGAGAACACCTCTGGGACACCCGGACCAACCAACCCAACCACCCCGTGGCTCAACACTTCAACTCACCCTCCCACTCCACCAAGGTCCATGCAGGTCCTTAGACTCCTCCATCGCCAGACGATAGCAACACGACGGTTGGAGGAAGAGCGCCTCATCTTCCGCCTAGGAACCCTCCAACCACAAGGGATGAACTCAGATTTCTCCAGTTTCCACATTTCCCCTCCCCCCACCTTGTCTCAGTCCCAACCCTTGAACTCAGCACCACCTTCCTAACCTGCAATCTTCTTCCTGACCTCTCTGCCCCCACCCCACTCCAGCCTATCACCCTCACCTTGACCTCCTTCCACCTATCGCATTTCCAACGCCCCTCCCCCAAGTCCCTCCTCCCTACCTTTTATCTTAGCCTGCTGGGCACACTTTCCTCATTCCTGAAGAAGGGCTTATGCCCGAAACGTCGATTCTCCTGTTCCTTGGATGCTGCCTGACCTGCTGCGCTTTTCCAGCAACACATTTTCAGCTCTGATCTCCAGCATTTGCAGTCCTCACTTTCTCCATCACTTAAGAGTGTATGGATAAGTACTAAAAATTGACCAAATGTCCTTTGAAGGAAATACCTTTCAAAGTCGTTTGAAATAACTGCAATATGGACGGGAGATGAAGTGTTGTAATTTTTTTCTCCCTCTCACCTTTTTTATGATTTGGACTATTGTGTAGCATGGAAGCAGCTTAGTTTCACTGCCATGTTTAATGCGTTGTTATTTCTTTAAGAACTGACAGAAAATAA
The DNA here is from genome assembly GCF_037043375.1 of Chiloscyllium plagiosum. Classification (NCBI taxonomy): domain Eukaryota; kingdom Metazoa; phylum Chordata; class Chondrichthyes; order Orectolobiformes; family Hemiscylliidae; genus Chiloscyllium; species Chiloscyllium plagiosum. The sequence goes on from NW_028270176.1 coordinate 18,383,943, forward strand.
TGATACAAAAATCCGTTTTTACCATTCAATTTGCAATTTGAGCTTCGGTTGTTGAAGGAGCAATATTATTCCTTGTACCTTAGCAGCTCCCCTGCTGTCATTCCACAACACTTTTGATTCACTCACAGTAGATATACATTACTCTGGTCAAAGACAAGATGCAATCGTAGCCTTGACTCTGAAAGCCCTGAGCTCCTCCAGTATCATAAGTCATTGCCCGGACATCCCGCAGTAAAACATTGTCATTTCTCTGTGATACATCTTACAGGAGAACAACCAAATAAAAAGAAGAAAAAGTAACATTTTCGCAGTTAGGGTTTGAAATTTATTCTGAAAAGTAGATTTCATCACAGGTTGCAACTTTTATATTCCAGGTAGTTGTCAGTGCATCCAGATAGTGACAGTAAGGTAAAGGTGATTTGAGAGGAAGGCCACATTTGACACGGTGAGGTTAGATTAGATTCCCTACAGTATGGAAACAGGCCCTTTGGCCCAATACATCCACACCGACTCTCCGAAGAGCAACTCACCCAGACTCATTCCCCTACCCTATATTTACCCCTGACTAATGCACCTAACAGTATAGACAATTTAGCATGGCCAATTCACCTGACTTGCAAATCTGTGGACTGTGGGATGAAACTGGAGAACCCGGAGGAAACCCATGCAGACATGGGGAGAATATGCAAATGCCACACAGACAGTAGCCTGAGGCAGGAATCGTACCCTGGCCCCTGGCGCTGTGAGGCAGCAGTGATAACCACTGACCCACCATGCCATCCTGTGGTATCAAGGTTCCATTGCAAAACTGGAGTCAATGAGAATCAAGGGACAACTCCGTTGATTGTGTTCATATCTGGCACATAGAAACATGGTTACAATTATTTCAGGTTCATCACCTCAGGACATCTGTGCAGGTGCTACTTAGGATCGAATCCTATGGCCATGGATCCTCAATTTCTTCATCAATGACCTTTCCTCCATCATAAGGTCAGCGTTGCTGTTTGACAACCTCACAATGCTCAACACCATTCAGAACTCCTCAGATACTGAAGCAGCTATGGTCAAGTGCAGCATAACCTGGACAGTATTCACACTTCCGATGAAAAATGGCAAGTAACGTTAGAGAAAAAAAAGAATGTTAGCCAATTACTATCTTCAACAGGAGCCTATCCAACTTTGATATTCAATTATGTTACCACGTTCAGCATCCTAGTCAGTTACTATTAAGCAAAAGCTGAACTTAATTCGCCATATGAATACAATTCCCACAAGGGCTGGTCAAAGGCTCAGAATAATGCAGCAAGGAACCCACCTCCTGACTCTCCAAAACCTGCACTCAAGGTTAAGTGAGGCGCAGGATGGAATATTCCTGACTTGCCGAGATGGCTGAAATTTCAGCAGTACTGGAAGTGCTTGACGCCATCCGGGCAAAGCATATTGTTGGTTAGCACCACAGCCACAAGCATCCAATCTGTCCACCAACGACACTCAGCAGCAGCACTGTTTACCATCTGCAGGGGGATCTGCAGAAATTCGCCAACAATCTTTAGACTGAACCTTCCAAAACCGTGACCATCATTACCTGGAAGGGCATAGATAGGAATATGACAACGTGTAATTTCTCCACCAAGCCACTCGCCATCTTGACTTCATTCCATCATCTACAATTATATCACCGCTTCTTCAGTGGAATTCCCTGGAACTGCCTCCTTAAATGAATTACCAAGAGCACAGTGCTTCAGGACGGCAGCTCACCATCACCCTGTCAATAGCAACAAGGGCTGGGCAATAAATGCTATCCCAACCTGTGGCCAATGAACCCCCCTCACCCAACCCAAACCGCCCACCCCCACCCCCACTCCAGTCCCACAAATGAATGTACACATATAAATATATACGTGATATTTAGGGAAGCAGGAAAGATTCAGATTAAAAGTTGCTGGGTGACAATCCTTTTCGGTGCTCTGGCAAGTAAACGGTAGTGGTTTTTAAAGCTTAACTTTCTCTGAAGCTCATACTGATACCCCTCTTATAGACAAGCAACACAGATGGTTGCCACCCATAAGGGGCCCACTTGATGCATCATGTCTCTCCTTGCCCTCAGAAATAACAATTGAAGAAGAGTCTTTCAAGACCATTGCTTCACATCCTGCAGATATTTCATTTCAGATAATGATTCTACTTTCTTTCGAACACCATGACTGGACATCGCTCCTCTATACCCTTGGGTAGGACAGAGCAGATGGCAACGAGGCATTCTGTAAATAAACTTTTCTTCCAGTCTCCATTGTCTCTTTTGTCAATTTCAAATGTTGGTTATTTCTTTCTCCTTCGATTCTTCAAACGTTAGAAAGAGATTTTCCAGAAAATAACAGTAAAGGTTACGCATTTACAATGAGTTGTAGAAGGCTTGATAATGTGCTGTACTGCTTATGAGGATACGATAGACTGCTACGATAGTGCATTGCATTTAATTTGGCTGGTTATCTTTCAAATCTAACAGATGACTTATCCCAGATAACGTTCTTTATTCTCAGTTGTCTATATCCAGGCATGTCCAGAATACTGCATCAAACATTGAAATTGTAAATCATGAGAAGTCTTTGCATTGACGAAGGATGGTACATTAACAATTCACTGATCACAGCGTGATTAAGGGATGTCCATGAACGTTTCTGTTCAAGGATGGCCACCATGCTGCTGAGAGAGGAAGGCGAGAGAGTTGATAATGCCACTGAAAACAACGCACGGCTTTCACTTTCAGGATTCAATTGGAATTGTCTGATTCTTCTGCTGGATGAATAATTGTAGCTATCCTTCAGTACAGGCCCTGAAGCTGCCCAGATCCAGCTGCATTAGATTAAATTCCCTACAGTGTGGAAACAGGTCATTCGGTCCAACCAGTCCACACCGACCCTCCGAAGAGTAACCCACCCAGACCCATTTCCCTCTGACTAATGCACCTTACACTCTGGGAAATTTAGAATGGGCAATTCACCTGATCTGCACATCTTTGTGATTGTGGGAGGAAACCGGAGCAAACCCACACAGACACGGGGAGAATGTACAAATTCCACACAGACGGTCCGACGCTGGAATACGAACAGGGGACCCTGGTGCTGTGCGGCAGCAGGGCTAACCACTGAGCCATCGTGCCATGATTGATGACCTGCGAATGGACCTGAGCACCATCCACAAAGACCTGGCACAAGCATCTAACATGGAAATTGAACCGAGCGAGTCCCAGCTGCGGGATGAATAGTGCTCAGAATGACACGACTACGCAAAAGATGAGTAACATTTCGATTTCTGACCGAGTGGGAGTCTGGTTGCTCTGTAATTTTTTGTCACTCACTATTAACCACTCACCATACTTTCGGCATTTGTTTCCTGTCAGATGACCAGAATTCGGAGCAATTAATATTCCCTCTTATGAAAATATGTTCAGTGACCTGTACCAGAACGGGTTTCTGAATGTAACAGAGACTGAAGGGCTGCATGGGGGATAGTGGGACTGCCACTTATCACCATCTCTGTTTGTTTATTAATGGCAGTAGGTGAGGTACACTCCTCTTACTAGCTATTCTAGATATTTTCGCACCACTTTTGCAGGAATGCAATCACATATCGCCAGAGAAGGTAAAACTTGTGCCTGGTATCCTTGATTCGGAGGGAGGAATGCTAACACAAGAACCGATTGTTAGAAGAAGGCAGTGACGTACAGGATTTGGGAGGAATACACATCGTCCGCAAGTCAGCACGCTGTGCTTGAAAATTTATATTCGGACACTTTGTCACCACACTAGGTGACATCATCAGCTGGTGGTATGTCCCGCCTCTCCATTTATAGATCTTGGTTTCTTAAGGTGAGTGATGTCATTTCCGGCTCTTTTTTTCAAGGCAAGGTAGATAGGGTCTAGGTCGATATGTTTATTGATGGAGTTCTGGTTCGAATGTTTCTAAGAATTCTGGTGTGTGTCTTTGTTTCGCCTGTCCGAGGGTGTGTGTGTTATCCCGGTCAAAGTGGTCTCCTTCTTTGTCTGTATGCATGGAAACTAGTGACAGTGGGTCGTGTCTTTTGGTGGCCAGTTGGTGTTCATACATTGCTGGTGGCAAGTTTCCTACTAGTTTGTCCGCGCCAAGACCTATAAATAGAGAGGCAGGACATACCGCCAGCGCTTCACCAGAGACTCACTGATAATGTTACCTAGCATGGAGACGAAAACTAACTTACAGACTTATCATCAACCTGAGCTACAAATCTTCTCAAAAATATATATCGTGGAGAGCTTCTGTTTGTAACTTGCCTAACGCTTATTACTCCACTGGAGCCCCAGTCATTCAGGATCCAGACCGAGAACAGATGGGTTCGTGCAACTGTCGGGGGAAAAGGCATACATTTTGGTGAAACCACCCCGGTTGCTGGGAGAATTGGGAGCTGCGGTGTCAGTGTGAAAAGTGCTGGGTTGTAGATCGGTTGTCTACTTCTCTCACTAATGAATAGGAACCGTGTGCTGAGATTTTAACGCCAAGTGGATCACTGGAGTCAGTGACGTTTTCAGACAGTGGGGATTTACACTGTTACCACGGTCCCTGCAGCGGGCGGTCAAACATCAGCGACCCTCACCCTGCATGTACTTGGCAAGCTGCTTCTTCTATTGCTCTCTGCATGAGGTTGCGCGAAAAGGGAGGGGGGACATGAAGCTCAGGAATGGTTTGCTCTGTTCACAGTCGGGGTGGCGGGGCGGGGAAGCTTCAAACTCTCTCTGGGTTCCACCCACCCACCCTTAATATCACTGTCTCACATGGATCCCGAACAATGAAACAGGATTCTCTTCCATTTCCAACCTTTCCCATCAGGGGGACTGTGTCTGGGGTGGCAAACGTCAGATGGGATATGCAAAAGATTTCAGAGAAAGGGAAGGGTTTAACCTGGTCTCGGCTTTGGTTTGGCATTGGTTGGTGGGTTGGCAGGGGAGCATGTACGCAGGGGAGACAATATGGAGGGGAGACACCAGAAGATGATGGAAAATAGGTGAGTCTTAGAGATCTGGTGGGACAGGATGTCAGTGAGTGTATCTGAGCCGGCTTGCTTATCTTTTCCAACTTTAATGTAGACGTTATCTGCAATACCTGCGTTGTTTTTCGTCCTTAATTGTCCCTTTCGTGTTACGATCATTTCCTGGGAGGAGACCGCCTAATGGTATCATTGCTAGACTATTGTTGCAGTAAGGGATATCAAAGAGGTGTCCTACGTCCTGTGTTTCTTATTACAAGTGATCTTTATTCAGAGCTCTATTACCATATATATAGTTGTGGCCAGAGAACGCACCAAAAACGGGGGCCAAATCGCCCTCTTAATCACAGTTCAGATCAAAAGGTCAATCACGCACTCAGTCCGACAGCAAAATGCAAACTCTTAGTACCTTTCACATTACAAAAGTTTTTCTTTACTTTTTCTCTCTTTCTCTCTATTTCTCTCTTTTTCTCTCTCTTTTTTCTCTTTCACTCTTTTTCTCTCTTTCCCTCTCTTTCTCTCTCTCTTTTTCTCCCACTTTTTCTCTCTCTTTTCTCTCTCTTTTTCTCTCTTTTTCTCTATCTCTTTCTCTTTTTCTCCCTCTTTCTCCCTTTTTCTCTCATTTTTCTCTTTTTCTCTTTCACTCTTTTTCTCTCTCTTTTTCTCTTTCACTCTTTTTCTCTCTTTCCCTCTCTTTTTCTCTCTTTTTCTCTATTTCTCTCTCTTTTTCTCTTTCTCTCTTTTTCTCTCTCTTATTCCATTTTCTCTCTCTTTTTCTGTCTCTTTTTCTCTTTTTCTCTCTTTTTCTTTCTCTTTCTCTCTCTCTTTTCCCTTCTTCTCTCTTTCTCTTTTTCTCTTTCTCTCTTTTTCTCTTTCTCTCTTTTTCTCTTTATCTCTTTCTCTCTTTTTCTCTCTTTTTCTCTCACTTTTTCTCACTCTTCATCTCTCTCTCTTTCTCTTTTTCTCTCTTTCTCTCTTTTTCTCTTTCTCTCTTTTTTCTCTCTCTCTCTTTTTCTCTGCCTTTTTCTCTCTTTTTCTCTTTTTATCGCTCTCTTTCTCTCACATTTTCTCTCTCTTTATCTCTCTCTCATTCTCTTTTTCTCTCGTTCTCTCTTTTTCTCTTTTTCTCTCTCTTTTTCTCTATTTTTCTCTTTTTCTCTCTTTCTATCTTTTTCTTTCTCTTTTTTTTCCTTTTTCTCTTTTTATCTCTCTTATTCTCTCTTTTTCTCTCACTTTTTCTCACTCTTTATCTCTCTCTTTCTCTCTTTTTCTCTTTCTCTCTTTTCTCTCTCTTTTTCTCTTTCTCTCTTTCTCTCTTTTTCTCTCTCTTTTTCTCCCTCTTTTTCTGTCTCTTTTCACTCTTTTCTCACTCTTTTCCCTCTTTTCGTTCTCTTTTTCTCTTTGTCTCTCTTTTTCACTCTTTTACTCTTTTTCTCTTTTTCTCTCTCTTTTTCTCTCTCTTTTTCTCTCTCTTTTCTCTCTCTTTTTCTCTTCTTCTCTCTCTTTTTCTATCTTTTTCTCTCTTATTATTTCTCCTTTTCTCTCTCTTTTTCTCTTTTTTCTCTCTTTTTGTTTTTCGCTCTTTCTCTCTTTTTCTCTCTCTTATTCCTTTTTCTCTCTCTTGTTCTCTCTGTTTTTCCTTTTTCTCTTGTTCTCTCTCTTTTTCTCACTCTTTTTCTCTTTTTCTCTCTTTCTCACTTTTTCTCTCTCTTTTTCTCTTTTTCTCTCTCTTTTTCTCATTTTCTATCTTTTTCTCCCACTTTTTCTCTCTCTTTTTCACTCTTTTTCTCTTTTTCTCTCTTTTTCTCTATCTCTTTCTCTTTTTCTCCCTCTTTCTCCCTTTTTCTCTCATTTTTCTCTTTTTCTCTTTCACTCTTTTTCTCTCTCTTTTCCTCTTTCACTCTTTTTCTCTCTTTCCCTCTCTTTTTCTCTCTATTTCACTTTTTCTCTTTTTCGCTCTCGTTTTCTCTTTCTCTCTTTTTCTCTCTCTTATTCCCTTTTCTCTCTCTTTTTCTGTCTCTTTTTCTCTTTTTCTCTCTTTTTCTTTCTCTTTCTCTCTCTCTTTTCCCTTCTTCTCTTATTATTTCTCTTTTTCTCTCTCTTTTTCTCTTTTTTCTCTTTTTCTGTTTTTCGCTCTTTCTCTCTTTTTCTCTCTCTTATTCCCTTTTCTCTCTCTTTTCCTGTCTCTTTTTCTCTCTCTTTCTCTCTCTCTTTTCCCTTCTTCGCTCTTTCTCTTTTTCGCTTTCTCTCTTTTTCTCTTTCTCTCTTTTTCTCTTTATCTCTTTCTCTCTTTTTCTCTCTTTTTCTCTCACTTTTTCTCACTCTTCATCTCTCTCTCTTTCTCTTTTTCTCTGTTTCTCTCTTTTTCTCTTTCTCTCTTTTTTCTCTCTCTCTCTTTTTCTCTGCCTTTTTCTCTCTTTTTCTCTTTTTATCACTCTCTTTCTCTCACTTTTTCTCTCTCTTTATCTCTCTCTCATTCTCTTTTTCTCTCATTCTCTCTTTTTCTCTTTTTCTCTCTCTTTTTCTCTATTTTTCTCTTTTTCTCTCTTTCTATCTTTTTCTTTCTCTTTTTTTTCCTTTTTTCTCTTTTTATCTCTCTTATTCTCTCTTTTTCTCTCACTTTTTCTCACTCTTTATCTCTCTCTTTCTCTCTTTTTCTCTTTCTCTCTTTTCTCTCTCTTTTTCTCTTTCTCTCTTTCTCTCTTTTTCTCTCTCTTTTTCTCCCTCTTTTTCTGTCTCTTTTCACTCTTTTCTCACTCTTTTCCCTCTTTTCTCTTTCTTTATCTCTTTGTCTCTCTTTTTCACTCTTTTACTCTTTTTCTCTTTTTCTCTCTCTTTCTCTCTCTCTTTTTCTCCCACTTTTTCTCTCTCTTTTTCTCTCTCTTTTTCTCTCTTTTTCTCTATCTCTTTCTCTTTTTCTCCCTCTTTCTCCCTTTTTCTCTCATTTTTCTCTTTTTCTCTTTCACTCTTTTTCTCTCTTTTTCTCTTTCACTCTTTTTCTCTCTTTCCCTCTCTTTTTCTCTATTTCTCTCTCTTTTTCTCTTTTTCTCTCTCTTTTCTCCCACTTTTTCTCTCTCTTTTACTCTCTTTTTCTCTTTTTCTCTTTTTTGCTCTCTTTTTCTCTTTCTCTCTCTTTTTCTCTCTTATTCCCTTTTCTCTCTCTTTTTCTGTCTCTTTTTCTCTTTTTCTCTCTTTTTCTTTCTCTTTCTCTCTCTCTTTCCCTTCTTCTCTTATTATTTCTCTTTTTCTCTCTCTCTTTCTCCGTTTTCTCTCTTTTTCTGTTTTTCGCTCTTTCTCTCTTTTTCTCTCTCTTATCCCCTTTTCTCTCTCTTTTTCTGTCTCTTTTTCTCTTTTTCTCTCTTTTTCTTTCTCTTTCTCTCTCTCTTTTCCCTTCTTCTCTCTTTCTCTTTTTCGCTTTCTCTCTTTTTCTCTTTCTCTCTTTTTCTCTCTTTTTCTCTCACTTTTTCTCACTCTTCATCTCTCTCTCTTTCTCTTTTTCTCTCTTTCTCTCTTTTTCTCTTTCTCTCTTTTTTCTCTCTCTCTCTTCTCTGCCTTTTTCTCTCTTTTTCTCTTTTTATCACTCTCTTTCTCTCACTTTTTCTCTCTCTTTATCTCTCTCTCATTCTCTTTTTCTCTCGTTCTCTCTTTTTCTCTTTTTCTCTCTCTTTTTCTCTATTTTTCTCTTTTTCTCTCTTTCTATCTTTTTCTTTCTCTTTTTTTCCTTTTTTCTCTTTTTATCTCTCTTATTCTCTCTTTTTCTCTCACTTTTTCTCACTCTTTATCTCTCTCTTTCTCTCTTTTTCTCTTTCTCTCTTTTCTCTCTCTTTTTCTCTTTCTCTCTTTCTCTCTTTTTCTCTCTCTTTTTCTCCCTCTTTTTCTGTCTCTTTTCACTCTTTTCTCACTCTTTTCCCTCTTTTCTCTCTCTTTTTCTCTTTGTCTCTCTTTTTCACTCTTTTACTCTTTTTCTCTTTTTCTCTCTCTTTTTCTCTCTCTTTTCTCTCTTTTTCTCTTCTTCTCTCTCTTTTTCTATCTTGTTCTCTCTTATTATTTCTCCTTTTCTCTCTCTTTTTCTCTTTTTTCTCTCTTTTTCTGTTTTTCGCTCTTTCTCTCTTTTTCACTCTCTTATTCCCTTTTCTCTCTCTTGTTCTCTCTGTTTTTCCTTTTTCTCTTGTTCTCTCTCTTTTTCTCACTCTTTTTCTCTTTTTCTCTCTTTCTCACTTTTTCTCTCTCTTTTTCCCTTTTTCTCTTTTTATCTCTCTTTTTCTCTCACATTTTCTCACTCTTTATCTCTCTCTTTCTCTCTTTATCTCACTCTTTTTCTCTTTCTCTCTTTCTCTCTTTTTCTCTCTCTTTTTCTCCCTCTTTTTCTGTCTCTTTTCTCTCTTTTCTCGCTTTTTCCCCCTCTTTTTTCTCTCTTTTTCTCTTTGTCTCTCTTTATCTCTCTTTTACTCTTTTTCTCTTTTTCTCTCTCATTATCTCTCACTTTTTCCCTCACATTTTCTCTTTTTCTCTCTCTTTTTCACTCTCTTTTCCTCTTTTTATCTTCCTCTCTTTTTCTCTCTCTTTTTCTCTCTCATTTTCTCTCCCTTTTTCGCTTTTTCTCTTTCTCTCTTTATATCTCTCTTTTTATATTTTTCTCTCGTTCTCTCTTTTTCTCTCTCTTTCGCTTTTTCTCTTTCTCTCTTTTTCGCTCTCTTTTTCTCCTTTTCTCTCTTTCTCTCTTTTTCTCTCTTTTTTCTCTTTTTCTCTTTCTCTCTTTTTCTCTCTCTTTTTCTCTTTTTTCTCACTTTTTCACTTTTTCTCTCTTTCTATCTTTTTCTCTCTCTTTTTCTCTCTTTTGTTCCCTTTTTCTCTTTTTCACTCTCTTTTTCTCTTTTTCTCTCTTTCTCTCTTTTTTCTCTCCTTTTCTCTATTTTTCTCTCTCTTTTTCTCTTTTTCTCTTTCTCCCTTTTTCTCTCTTTTTCTCTTTCTCTCTTTTTCTCTCTCTTTCTCTCTCTCTTTTCCCTTCTTCACTCTTTCTCTTTTTCTCTTTCTCTCTTTTTCTCTTTCTCTCTTTTTCTCTTTATCTTTTTCTCCCACTTTTTCTCTCTCTTTTACTCTCTTTTTCTCTTTTTCTCTTTTTCGCTCTCTTTTTCTCTTTCTCTCTCTTTTTCTCTCTTATTCCCTTTTCTCTCTCTTTTTCTGTCTCTTTTTCTCTTTTTCTCTCTTTTTCTTTCTCTTTTTCTCTCTCTTTCCCTTCTTCTCTTATTATTTCTCTTTTTCTCTCTCTCTTTCTCTGTTTTCTCTCTTTTTCTGTTTTTCGCTCTTTCTCTCTTTTTCTCTCTCTTATCCCCTTTTCTCTCTCTTTTTCTGTCTCTTTTTCTTTTTTTCTCTCTTTTTCTTTCTCTTTCTCTCTCTCTTTTCCCTTCTTCTCTCTTTCTCTTTTTCACTTTCTCTCTTTTTCTCTTTCTCTCTTTTTCTCTCTTTTTCTCTCACTTTTTCTCACTCTTCATCTCTCTCTCTTTCTCTTTTTCTCTCTTTCTCTCTTTTTCTCTTTCTCTCTTTTTTCTCTCTCTCTCTTTTTCTCTGCCTTTTTCTCTCTTTTTCTCTTTTTATCACTCTCTTTCTCTCACTTTTTCTCTCTCTTTATCTCTCTCTCATTCTCTTTTTCTCTCGTTCTCTATTTTTCTCTTTTTCTCTCTTTCTATCTTTTTCTTTCTCTTTTTTTCCTTTTTTCTCTTTTTATCTCTCTTATTCTCTCTTTTTCTCTCACTTTTTCTCACTCTTTATCTCTCTCTTTCTCTCTTTTTCTCTTTCTCTCTTTTCTCTCTCTTTTTCTCTTTCTCTCTTTCTCTCTTTTTCTCCCTCTTTTTCTGTCTCTTTTCACTCTTTTCTCACTCTTTTCCCTCTTTTCTCTCTCTTTTTCTCTTTGTCTCTCTTTTTCACTCTTTTACTCTTTTTCTCTTTTTCTCTCTCTTTTTCTCTCTCTTTTCTCTCTCTTTTTCTCTTCTTCTCTCTCTTTTTCTATCTTGTTCTCTCTTATTATTTCTCCTTTTCTCTCTCTTTTTCTCTTTTTTCTCTCTTTTTCTGTTTTTCGCTCTTTCTCTCTTTTTCTCTCTCTTATTCCCTTTTCTCTCTCTTGTTCTCTCTGTTTTTCCTTTTTCTCTTGTTCTCTCTCTTTTTCTCACTCTTTTTCTCTCTTTCTCACTTTTTCTCTCTCTTTTTCCCTTTTTCTCTTTTTATCTCTCTTTTTCTCTCACATTTTCTCACTCTTTATCTCTCTCTTTCTCTCTTTATCTCACTCTTTTTCTCTTTCTCTCTTTCTCTCTTTTTCTCTCTCTTTTTCTCCCTCTTTTTCTGTCTCTTTTCTCTCTTTTCTCGCTTTTTTCCCCTCTTTTTTCTCTCTTTTTCTCTTTGTCTCTCTTTATCTCTCTTTTACTCTTTTTCTCTTTTTCTCTCTCATTATCTCTCACTTTTTCCCTCACATTTTCTCTTTTTCTCTCTCTTTTTCACTCTCTTTTCCTCTTTTTATCTTCCTCTCTTTTTCTCTCTCTTTTTCTCTCTCATTTTCTCTCCCTTTTTCGCTTTTTCTCTTTCTCTCTTTATATCTCTCTTTTTATATTTTTCTCTCGTTCTCTCTTTTTCTCTCTCTTTCGCTTTTTCTCTTTCTCTCTTTTTCGCTCTCTTTTTCTCCTTTTCTCTCTTTCTCTCTTTTTCTCTCTTTTTTCTTTTTTTCTCTTTCTCTCTTTTTCTCTCTCTTTTTATCTCTCTTTTTCTCTCACATTTTCTCACTCTTTATCTCTCTCTTTCTCTCTTTATCTCACTCTTTTTCTCTTTCTCTCTTTCTCTCTTTTTCTCTCTCTTTTTCTCGCTCTTTTTCTGTCTCTTTTCTCTCTTTTCTCGCTTTTTTCCCCTCTTTTTTCTCTCTTTTTCTCTTTGTCTCTCCTTATCTCTCTTTTACTCTTTTTCTCTTTTTCTCTTTTTCTCTCTCGTTATCTCTCACTTTTTCCCTCACATTTTCTCTTTTTCTCTCTCTTTTTCACTCTCTTTTCCTCTTTCTCTCTTTTTCTATATTTTTCTCTCTCTTTTTCTCTCACATTTTCTCTCTTTTTCTCTCTCTTTTTCTCTCTTTTTCTCTTTTTCTCTCTTTCTATCTTTTCTCTCTCTTTTTCTCTTTTTTTCTCACTTTTTCTCTTTTTCTCTCTTTCTATCTTTTTCTCTCTCTTTTTTCTCTCTTTTTTCCCTTTTTCTCTTTTTCACTCTCTTTTTCTCTTTTTCTCTCTCTCTTTTTTATCTCTTTTTCTCTTTCTCTCTTTTTCTCTATTTTTCTCTCTCTTTTTCTCTCTTTCTCTCTTTTTCTCTCTTTTTTCTCTTTTTCTCTTTCTCCCTTTTCTCTCTCTTTTTCTTTTTCTCTCTTTTTCTCTCTCGTTTTTTCTCTTGTTCTCTGTCTTTTTCTCTCTCTTTTTCTCTCTTTTTCTTTCACTTTTTCTCACTCTTCATCTCTCTCTCTTTCTCTTTTCTCTCTTTCTCTCTTTTTCTCTTTCTCTCTTTTTTCTCTCTTTTTCTCTTTCTCTCTCTCTCTCTTTTTCTCTCTCTTTTTCTCTTTCTCTCTTTCTCTTCTCTGCATTTTTCTCTCTTTTTCTCTTTTTATCTCTCTCTTTCTCTCACTTTTTCTCACTCTTTATCTCTCTCTCTTTCTCTTTTTCTCTCTTTCTCTCTTTTTCTGTTTTTCTCTATCTTTTTCTCTATTTTTCTCATTTTTCTCTCTTTCTATCTTTTTCTCTCTCTTTTTTCTCTTTTTTCCCTTTTTCTCTTTTTATCTCTCTTTTTCTCTGAAATTTTCTCACTCTTTATCTCTCTCTTTCTCTCTTTATCTCACTCTTTTTCTCTTTCTCTCTTTCTCTCTTTTTCTCTCTCTTTTTCTCGCTCTTTTTCTGTCTCTTTTCTCTCTTTTCTCGCTTTTTTTCCCTCTTTTTTCTCTCTTTTTCTCTTTGTCTCTCCTTATCTCTCTTTTACTCTTTTTCTCTTTTTCTCTCTCTTTTTCACTCTCTTTTCCTCTTTCTCTCTTTTTCTATATTTTTCTCTCTCTTTTTCTCTCACATTTTCTCTCTTTTTCTCTCTCTTTTTCTCTCTTTTTCTCTCTCTTTTGCTCTTTCTGTCTTTTTCTCTATTTTTCTCTCTCTTTTTCTCTCTCGTTATCTCTCACTTTTTCCCTCACTTTTTCTCATTTTCTCTCTCTTTTTCACTTTCTTTTTCTCTGTTTCTCTTTCTCTCTTATTCTTTTTTCTCTGTCTTTTTCTGTCTTTTTCTCTTTTTATCTCTCTTTTTCTCTCACTTTTTCTCCCTCTTTATCTCTCCCTCTTTCTCTTTTTCTCTCTTTCTGTCTTTTCTCTTTCTCTCTTTTTCACTCTCTTTTTTCTCTTCCTCTCTCTCTCTTTCTCTCTCTCTTTTTCTCTCTCTTATTCTCTTTCTCTCTTTCTCTCTTTTTCTCTCTCTTTTTCTCTCTCTTTTTCTCTCTCTTTTTTCTCTTTTTTTCCCTTTTTCTCTTTATCTCTCTTTTTCTCTCTTTTTCTCTCACTTTTTCTCACTCTTTATCTCTCTCTTTCTCTCTTTTTCTCTTTCTCTCTTTTTCTCTCACTTTTTCTCTTTTGCTCTTTTTCTCTTTTTCTATGTTTTTCTCTCTCTTTTTCTCTCACATTTTCTCTCTATTTCTCTCTCTTTTTCTCTCTCTTTTTGTCTCTCTTTTGCTCTTTTTGTCTTTTTCTCTATTTTTCTCTCCCCTTTTCTCTCTCTTTTTCTCTCTTTTTCCCTCTCTTTTTCTCTCTCGTTATCTCTCACATTTTCCCTCACTTTTTCTCTTTTGCTCTCTCTTTTTCACTCTCTTTTTCTCTTTTTATCTTCCTCTCTTTTTCTCTCTCTTTTTCTCTCTTTTCGCTCACTTTTTCTCTTGTTCTGTCACTTTTTCTATCTTTTTCTCTCTTATTATTTCTGCTTTTCTCTCTTTTTCTCTTTTTTCTCTCTTTTTCTCTTTATCCCTCTTTCTCTCTTTCTCTCTCTCTTATTCCCTTTTCTCTTTCCCTTTTTCTCTTGTTCTCTCTCTTTTTCTCACTCTTTTTCTCTCTTTCTCACTTTTCTCTCTCTTTTTCTCTCTCTTTTTCTCTTTTTCTCTCTCTTTTTCTCTTTTTCTCTCTTTTTCTCTCTCTTTTCCGCTTTCTTTTTCTCTTTCTCTCTTTTTCTCTATTTTTCTCTTTCTCTCTTTCTTTCTTCTTCTCTCACTTTTTCTCTCTCCTTTTCTGTCTCTTTTTCTCTTTTTCTCTCTTATTCTTTCTCTTTTTCTCTCTCTCTTTCTCTTCTTCTCTCTTTCTCTTTTTCTCTATCTCTCTTTTTCTATGTTTTTCTCTCTCTTTTTCTCTCAATTTTTCTCCCTCTTTATCTCTCTCTCTTTTTCTTTTTCTCTCTTTCTCTCTTTTTCTCTCTCTTTTCTCTTTCTCTCTTTCTCTCTTTTTCTCTGTCTTTTTCTCCCTCTTTTTCTGTCTCTTTTCTCCCTTTTCTCGCTTTTTTCCCCTCTTTTTCTCACTTTTTCTCTTTTTCTCTCTTTTTCTCTGTTTTACTCTTTTTCTCTTTTCTCTCTCTTTTTCTCTCTCTTTTTCTCTTCCCTCTTTCTCTTTTTCTCTCTCTTTTTCTCTTTCTCTCTTTTTCTATATTTTCTCTCTCTTTTTCTCTCACATTTTCTCTATTTTTCTCTCTCTTTCTCTCTCTCTTTTTCTCTCTTTTTCTCTCTCTTGCTCTTTCTGTCTTTTTCTCTATTTTTCTCTCTCTTTTTCTCTCTTTTTTCGCTCTCTTTTTCTCTCTCGTTATCTCTCACTTTTTCCCTCACTTTTTCTCTTTTTCTCTCTCTTTTTCACTCTCTTTTTCTCTTTCTCTCTTTTTCTCTTTTTCTCTCTCTTTTTCTCTTTCTCTCTTTTTCTATATTTTCTCTCTCTTTTTCTCTCACATTTTCTCTATTTTTCTCTCTCTTTCTCTCTCTCTTTTTCTCTCTTTTTCTCTCTCTTGCTCTTTCTGTCTTTTTCTCTATTTTTCTCTCTCTTTTTCTCTCTTTTTTCGCTCTCTTTTTCTCTCTCGTTATCTCTCACTTTTTCCCTCACTTTTTCTCTTTTTCTCTCTCTTCTTCTCTCTCTTATTCTCTTTCTCTCTTTCTCTCTTTTTCTCTCTCTTTTTCTCTCTCTTTTTCTCTCTCTTTTTTCTCTTTTTTCCCTTTTTCTCTTTATCTCTCTTTTTCTC
The DNA here is from genome assembly GCF_037043375.1 of Chiloscyllium plagiosum. Taxonomy (NCBI): domain Eukaryota; kingdom Metazoa; phylum Chordata; class Chondrichthyes; order Orectolobiformes; family Hemiscylliidae; genus Chiloscyllium; species Chiloscyllium plagiosum. The sequence continues at coordinate 18,399,223 of NW_028270176.1, forward strand.
TCTTTTTCTCTCACTTTTTCTCACTCTTTATCTCTCTCCTTCTCTCTTTTTCTCTTTCTCTCTTTTTCTCTCACTTTTTCTCTTTTGCTCTTTTTCTCTTTTTCTATGTTTTTCTCTCTCTTTTTCTCTCACATTTTCTCTCTATTTCTCTCTCTTTTTCTCTCTCTTTTTGTCTCTCTTTTGCTCTTTTTGTCTTTTTCTCTATTTTTCTCTCCCTTTTTCTCTCTCTTTTTCTCTCTTTTTCCCTCTCTTTTTCTCTCTCGTTATCTCTCACATTTTCCCTCACTTTTTCTCTTTTGCTCTCTCTTTTTCACTCTCTTTTTCTCTTTTTATCTTCCTCTCTTTTTCTCTCTCTTTTTCTCTCTTTTCGCGCACTTTTTCTCTTGTTCTGTCACTTTTTCTATCTTTTTCTCTCTTATTATTTCTGCTTTTCTCTCTTTTTCTCTTTTTTCTCTCTTTTTCTCTTTATCCCTCTTTCTCTCTTTCTCTCTCTCTTATTCCCTTTTCTCTTTCCCTTTTTCTCTTGTTCTCTCTCTTTTTCTCACTCTTTTTCTCTCTTTCTCACTTTTTCTCTCTCTTTTTCTCTCTCTTTTTCTCTTTTTCTCTCTCTTTTTCTCTTTTTCTCTCTTTTTCTCTCTCTTTTCCGCTTTCTTTTTCTCTTTCTCTCTTTTTCTCTTTCTCTCTTTCTTTCTTCTTCTCTCACTTTTTCTCTCTCCTTTTCTGTCTCTTTTTCTCTTTTTCTCTCTTATTCTTTCTCTTTTTCTCTCTCTCTTTCTCTTCTTCTCTCTTTCTCTTTTTCTCTATCTCTCTTTTTCTATGTTTTTCTCTCTCTTTTTCTCTCAATTTTTCTCCCTCTTTATCTCTCTCTCTTTCTCTTTTTCTCTCTTTCTCTCTTTTTCTCTTTCTCTTTTTCTCTCTTTTTTTTCTCTTTCTCTCTCTCTCTTTTTCTCTCTCTTTTTATCTCTCTTTTTCTCTTTTCCTCTTTATCACTCTGTCTTTTTCTTTTTCTCTCTTTTTCTCTTTTTATCTCTCTTTTTCTCTCTTTTTCTCTCACTTTTTCTCACTCTTTATCTCTCTGTCTTTTTCTTTTTCTCTCTTTCTCTCTTTTTCTCTCTCTTTTCTCTTTCTCTCTTTCTCTCTTTTTCTCTGTCTTTTTCTCCCTCTTTTTCTGTCTCTTTTCTCCCTTTTCTCGCTTTTTTCCCCTCTTTTTCTCACTTTTTCTCTTTTTCTCTCTTTTTCTCTGTTTTACTCTTTTTCTCTTTTCTCTCTCTTTTTCTCTCTCTTTTTCTCTTCCCTCTTTCTCTTTTTCTCTCTCTTTTTCTCTTTCTCTCTTTTTCTATATTTTCTCTCTCTTTTTCTCTCACATTTTCTCTATTTTTCTCTCTCTTTCTCTCTCTCTTTTTCTCTCTTTTTCTCTCTCTTGCTCTTTCTGTCTTTTTCTCTATTTTTCTCTCTCTTTTTCTCTCTTTTTTCGCTCTCTTTTTCTCTCTCGTTATCTCTCACTTTTTCCCTCACTTTTTCTCTTTTTCTCTCTCTTTTTCACTCTCTTTTTCTCTTTCTCTCTTTTTCTCTTTTTCTCTGTCTTTTTCTGTCGTTTTCTCGTTTTATCTCTCTTTTTCTCTCTCTTTTTCTCTTTCTCTCTTTTTCTATATTTTCTCTCTCTTTTTCTCTCACATTTTCTCTATTTTTCTCTCTCTTTCTCTCTCTCTTTTTTGCTCTTTTTTCTCTCTCTTGCTCTTTCTGTCTTTTTCTCTATTTTTCTCTCTCTTTTTCTCGCTTTTTTCGCTCTCTTTTTCTCTCTCTTTTTCTCTCTCTTATTCTCTTTCTCTCTTTCTCTCTTTTTCTCTCTCTTTTTCTCTCTCTTTTTTCTCTTTTTTTCCCTTTTTCTCTTTATCTCTCTTTTTCTCTCTTTTTCTCTCACTTTTTCTCACTCTTTATCTCTCGCTTTCTCTCTTTTTCTCTTTCTCTCTTTTTCTCTCACTTTTTCTCTTTTGCTCTTTTTCTCTTTTTCTATGTTTTTCTCTCTCTTTTTCTCTCACATTTTCTCTCTATTTCTCTCTCTTTTTCTCTCTCTTTTTGTCTCTCTTTTGCTCTTTTTGTCTTTTTCTCTATTTTTCTCTCCCTTTTTCTCTCTCTTTTTCTCTCTTTTTCCCTCTCTTTTTCTCTCTCGTTATCTCTCACATTTTCCCTCACTTTTTCTCTTTTGCTCTCTCTTTTTCACTCTCTTTTTCTCTTTTTATCTTCCTCTCTTTTTCTCTCTCTTTTTCTCTCTTTTCGCTCACTTTTTCTCTTGTTCTGTCACTTTTTCTATCTTTTTCTCTCTTATTATTTCTGCTTTTCTCTCTTTTTCTCTTTTTTCTCTCTTTTTCTCTTTATCCCTCTTTCTCTCTTTCTCTCTCTCTTATTCCCTTTTCTCTTTCCCTTTTTCTCTTGTTCTCTCTCTTTTTCTCACTCTTTTTCTCTCTTTCTCACTTTTTCTCTCTCTTTTTCTCTCTCTTTTTCTCTTTTTCTCTCTCTTTTTCTCTTTTTCTCTCTTTTTCTCTCTCTTTTCCGCTTTCTTTTTCTCTTTCTCTCTTTTTCTCTATTTTTCTCTTTCTCTCTTTCTTTCTTCTTCTCTCACTTTTTCTCTCTCCTTTTCTGTCTCTTTTTCTCTTTTTCTCTCTTATTCTTTCTCTTTTTCTCTCTCTCTTTCTCTTCTTCTCTCTTTCTCTTTTTCTCTATCTCTCTTTTTCTATGTTTTTCTCTCTCTTTTTCTCGCAATTTTTCTCCCTCTTTATCTCTCTCTCTTTCTCTTTTTCTCTCTTTCTCTCTTTTTCTCTTTCTCTTTTTCTCTCTTTTTTTTCTCTTTCTCTCTCTCTCTTTTTCTCTCTCTTTTTATCTCTCTTTTTCTCTTTTCCTCTTTATCACTCTGTCTTTTTCTTTTTCTCTCTTTTTCTCTTTTTATCTCTCTTTTTCTCTTTTTTTCTCTCACTTTTTCTCACTCTTTATCTCTCTGTCTTTTTCTTTTTCTCTCTTTCTCTCTTTTTCTCTCTCTTTTCTCTTTCTCTCTTTCTCTCTTTTTCTCTGTCTTTTTCTCCCTCTTTTTCTGTCTCTTTTCTCCCTTTTCTCGCTTTTTTCCCCTCTTTTTCTCACTTTTTCTCTTTTTCTCTCTTTTTCTCTGTTTTACTCTTTTTCTCTTTTCTCTCTCTTTTTCTCTCTCTTTTTCTCTTCCCTCTTTCTCTTTTTCTCTCTCTTTTTCTCTTTCTCTCTTTTTCTATATTTTCTCTCTCTTTTTCTCTCACATTTTCTCTATTTTTCTCTCTCTTTCTCTCTCTCTTTTTCTCTCTTTTTCTCTCTCTTGCTCTTTCTGTCTTTTTCGCTATTTTTCTCTCTCTTTTTCTCTCTTTTTTCGCTCTCTTTTTCTCTCTCGTTATCTCTCACTTTTTCCCTCACTTTTTCTCTTTTTCTCTCTCTTTTTCACTCTCTTTTTCTCTTTCTCTCTTTTTCTCTTTTTCTCTGTCTTTTTCTGTCGTTTTCTCGTTTTATCTCTCTTTTTCTCTCACTTTTTCTCCTGCTTTATTTCTCTCTCTTTCTCTTTTTCTCTCTTTCTCTCTTTTTCTCTTTCTCTCTTTTTCTCTCTCTTTTTTCTCTTTCTCTCTCTCTCTTTTTCTCTCTCTTTTTCTCTTTCTCTCTTTCTCTCTTTTCTCTGTCTTTTTTTCTCTTTTTCTCTTTTTATCTCTCTTTATCTCTCTTTTTCTCTCACTTTTTCTCACTCTTTATCTCTCTGTCTTTTTCTTTTTCTCTCTTTTTAACTTTTTCTCTCTCTTTTTTCTCTTTTTTTCCCTTTTTCTCTTTTTATCTCTCTTTTTATCTTTTTCTCTCGTTCTCTCTTTTTCTCTCTCTTTCACTTTTTATCTTTCTCTCTTTTTTGCTCTTTTTTCTCTTTTTCGCTTTCTCTCTTTTTCTCTCTCTTTTCTCTCTTTTTCTCACTTTTTCTCTTTTTCTCTTTTTCTCTCTTTCTCTCTTTTTTCTCTCTTTTTCTCTTTCTCTCCTTTTCTCTATTTTTCTCTCTTTTTCTCTCTCTTTTTCTCTTTTTCCCTCTTTCTCTCTTTTCTCTCTTTTTCTTTTTCTCTTTCTCTCGCTTTCTCACTTTTTCTCTCTATCTATCTTTTTCTCTTTCTTTTTTCTCTCTTTTTTTCCCTTTTTCTCTTTTTCACTCTCTTTTTCTTTTTCTCTCTCTTTTTCTCTCTTTTTCTCTTTCTCTCTTTTTCTCTATATTTCTCTCTTTTTCTCTCTCTTTTTCTCTTTTTCTCTCTTTCTCTCTTTTTCTCTCTTTTTCTCTTTTTCTCTCTCTTTTTCTCTCTATTTTCTCTCTCTTTTTCTCTTATTCTCTCTCTTTTTCTATCTTTTTCTCTCATTATTTCTCCTTTTCTCTCTCTTTTTCTCTTTTTTCTCTCTTTTTCTCTTTTTCCCTCTTTCTCTCTTTTTCTCTCTCTTATTCCCTTTTCTCTCTCTTGTTCTCTCTCTTTTTCTCACACTTTTTCTCTTTTTCTCTCTTTCTCACTTTTTCTCTCTCTTTTTCTCTCTCTATTTCTCTTTTTCTCTCTCTTTTTCTCTTTTTGTCCCTTTTTCTCTCTTTTTCTATCTCTTTTTCGGTCTATTTTTCTCTTTTTCTCTTTCTCTCTTTTTCTCTCTTTTTCTCTTTCTCTTTTTCTCTCTTCTTCTCTCACTTTTTCTCTCTCCTTTTCTCTTTTTTTCTCACTTTTTCACTTTTTCTCTCTTTCTATCTTTTTCTCTCTCTTTTTTCTCTTTTTTTCCCTTTTTCTCTTTTTCACTCTCTTTTTCTCTTTTTCTCTCTTTCTCTCTTTTTTCTCTCGTTTTCTCTTTCTCTCTTTTTCTCTATTTTTCTCTCTCTTTTTCTCTCTTTCTCTCTTTTTCTCTCTTTTTTCTCTTTTTCTCTTTCTCCCTTTTCTCTCTCTTTTTCTCTTTCTCTCTTTTTCTCTCTTTGTCTCTCACGTTTTCTCTCTCATTTTTTCTCTTGTTCTCTCTCTTTTTCTCTTTTTCTCTCTTTTTCTCTCACTTTTTCTCTCTCTCTCTTTCTGTTTTTCTCTCTTTCTCTCATTTTCTCTTTCTCTCTTTTTCTCAGTCTTTTTCTCTTTCTCTCTTTCTCTCTTTTTCATGCTCTTTTTCTCCCTCTTTTTCTGTCTCTTTTCTCTCTTTTCTCGCTTTTTTCCTTCTTTTCTCTTTTTCTCTTTGTCTCTCTTTTTCTCTCTTTTACTCTTTTTCTCTTTTTCTCTCTCTTTTTCTCTCTCTTTTCTCTCTCTTTTTCTCTCACATTTTCTCTCGTTTTCTCTCTCTTTTGCTCTTTCTGTCTTTTTCTCTCTTTTTCTCTCTCTTTTTCTCTCTTTTCTCTCACTTTTTCTCTTCTCTCACTTTTTCTATCTTTTTCTCTCTTATTATTTCTGCTTTTCTCTCTTTTTCTCTTTTTTCTCTCTTTTTCTCTTTATCCCTCTTTCTCTCTTTCTCTCTCTCTTATTCCCTTTTCTCTCTCTTGTTCTCTCTCTTTTTCTCACTCTTTTTCTCTCTTTCTCACTTTTTCTCTCTCTTTTTCTCTCTCTTTTTCTCTTTTTCTCTCTCTTTTTCTCTTTTTTTCTCTTTTTCTCTCTCTTTTCCGCTCTCTTTTTCTCTTTCTCTCTTTTTCTCTATTTTTCTCTTTCTCTCTTTCTTTCTTCTTCTCTCACTTTTTCTCTCTCTTTTTCTGTCTCTTTTTCTCTTTTTCTCTCTTATTCTTTCTCTTTTTCTCTCTCTCTTTCTCTTCTTCTCTCTTTCTCTTTTTCTCTATCTCTCTTTTTCTATGTTTTTCTCTCTCTTTTTCTCGCAATTTTTCTCCCTCTTTATCTCTCTCTTTCTCTTTTTCTCTCTTTCTCTCTTTTTCTCTTTCTCTCTTTTTCTCTCTCTTTTTTCTCTTTCTCTCTCTCTTTTTCTCTCTCTTTTTCTCTCTCTTTTTCTCTTTCCCTCTTTATCACTCTGTCTTTTTCTTTTTCTCTCTTTTTCTCTTTTTATCTCTCTTTTTCTCTCTGTCTCTCACGTTTTCTCTCTCATTTTTTCTCTTGTTCTCTCTCTTTTTCTCTCCTTTTCTCTCTTTTTCTCTCACTTTTTCTCGCTCTTCATCTCTCTCTCTTTCTCTTTTTCTCTCTTTCTCTTATTTTCTCTTTCTCTCTTTTTCTCAGTCTTTTTCTCTTTCTCTTTCTCTCTTTTTCACGCTCTTTTTCTCCCTCTTTTTCTGTCTCTTTTCTCTCTTTTCTCGCTTTTTTCCTTCTTTTCTCTTTTTCTCTTTGTCTCTCTATTTCTCTCTTTTACTCTTTTTCTCTTTTTCTCTCTCTTTTTCTCTCTCTTTTTTCTCTCACATTTTCTCTCGTTTTCTCTCTCTTTTGCTCTTTCTGTCTTTTTCTCTCTTTTTCTCTCTCTTTTTCTCTCTTTTCTCTCACTTTTTCTCTTCTCTCACTTTTTCTATCTTTTTCTCTCTTATTATTTCTGCTTTTCTCTCTTTTACTCTTTTTTCTCTCTTTTTCTCTTTATCCCTCTTTCTCTCTCTCTTATTCCCTTTTCTCTCTCTTGTTCTCTCTCTTTTTTCCTTTTTCTCTTGTTCTCTCTCTTTATCTCACTCTTTTTCTCTCTTTCTCACTTTTTCTCTCTCTTTTTCTCTCTCCTTTTCTCTTTTTCTCTCTCTTTTTCTCTCTCTTTTCCGCTCTCTTTTTCTCTTTCTCTCTTTTTCTCTATTTTTCTCTTTCTCTCTTTCTTTCTTCTTCTCTCACTTTTTCTCTCTTTTTCTGTCTCTTTTTCTCTTTTTCTCTCTTATTCTTTCTCTTTTTCTCTCTCTCTTTCTCTTCTTCTCTCTTTCCCTTTTTCTCTATCTCTCTTTTTCTATGTTTTTCTCTCTCTTTTTCTCTCAATTTTTCTCCCTCTTTATCTCTCTCTCTCTCTTTTTCTCTCTTTCTCTCTTTTTCTCTTTCTCTCTTTTTCTCTCTCTTTTTTCTCTTTCTCTCTCTCTCTTTTTCTCTCTCTTTTTCTCTCTCTTTTTCTCTTTCCCTCTTTATCACTCTGTCTTTTTCTTTTTCTCTCTTTTTCTCTTTTTATCTCTCTTTTTCTCTCTTTTTCTCTCACTTTTTCTCACTCTTTATCTCTCTGTCTTTTTCTTTTTCTCTCTTTCTCTCTTTTTCTCTTTCTCTCTTTTCTCTCTCTTTTTCTCTCTATCTCTTTTTCTCTCTTTTTAACTATTTCTCTCTCTTTTTTCTCTTTTTTTCCCTTTTTCTCTTTTTATCTCTCTTTTTCTCTCTTTCTCTCACTTTCTCTCACTCTTTATCTCTCTCTTTCTCTCTTTTTCTCTTTCTCTCTTTTTCTCTCTCTTTTCTCTTTCTCTCTTTCTCTCTTTTTCTCTGTCTTTTTCTCCCTCTTTTTCTGTCTCTTTTCTCCCTTTTCTCGCTTTTTTCCCCTCTTTTCTCTCTCTTTTTCTCTCTTTTTCTCTGTTTTACTCTTTTTCTCTTTTTCTCTCTCTTTTCTCTCTCTTTTTCTCTTGTTCTCTCTCTTTTTCTATCTTTTCTCTCTTATTATTTCTCATTTTCTCTCTCTTTTTCTCTTTTTTCTCTCTTTTTCTCTTTTTCGCTCTTTCTCTCTTTTTCTCTCTCTTATTCCCTTTTCTCTCTCTTGTTCTCCCTCTTTTTTCCCTTTTCTCTTTTTCTGTCTCTTTTTCTCACCCTTTTTCTCTTTTTCGCTCTTTCTCACTTTTTCCCCCCTTTTTTTCTCTCTTTTTCTCTTTTTCTCTCTCCTTTTCTCTTTATCTCTCTTTTTCTCTCTCTTTTTCTCTTTTTCTCTTTCTCTCCTTTTCTCTCTTTTTCTCTTTCTCTCTTTCTCTCTTTTTCTCTCACTTTTTCTCTCTCTTTTTCTCTTTTTCTCTCTTTTTCTTTCTCTTTTCTCTCTCTTTTTCTCTTCCCTCTTTCTCTTTTTCTCTCTCTTTTTCTCTTTCTCTCTTTTTCTATATTTTCTCTCTCTTTTTCTCTCACATTTTCTCTAATTTTCTCTCTCTTTCTCTCTCTCTTTTTCTCTCTCTTGCTCTTTCTGTCTTTTTCTCTATTCTTCTCTCTCTTTTTCTCTCTTTTTTCCCTCTCTTTTTCTCTCTCGTTATCTCTCACTTTTTCCCTCACTTTTTCTCTTTTTCTCTCTCTTTTTCACTCTCTTTTTCTCTTTCTCTCTTTTTCTCTTTTTCTCTGTCTATTTCTGTCGTTTTCTCGTTTTATCTCTCTTTTTCTCTCACTTTTTCTCCCTCTTTATCTCTCTCTCTTTCTCTTTTTCTCTCTTTCTCTCTTTTTCTCTTTCTCTCTTTTTCTCTCTCTTTTTTCTCTTTCTCTCTCTCTCTTTTTCTCTCTCTTTTTCTCTTTCTCTCTTTCTCTCTTTTTTCTGTCTTTTTTTCTCTTTTTCTCTTTTTATCTCTCTTTATCTCTCTTTATCTCTCACTTTTTCTCACTCTTTATCTCTCTGTCTTTTTCTTTTTCTCTCTTTCTCTCTTTTTCTCTTTCTCTCTTTTTCTCTCTTTATCTCTTTTTCTCTCTTTCCAACTTTTTTTCTCTCTCTTTTCTCTTTTTTCCCTTTTTCTCTTTTTCTCTCTCTTTTTTCTCTTTCTCTCTCTCTCTTTTTCTCTCTCTTTTTCTCTTTCTCTCTTTCTCTCTTATTCTCTTTCACTCTTTCTCCCTTTTTCTCTGTCTTTTTCTCCCTCTTTTTCTGTCTCTTTTCTCTCTTTTCTCGCTTTTTTCCCTCTTTTCTCTCTCTTTTTCTCTCTTTTACTCTTTTTCTCTTTTTCTCTCTCTTTTTCTCTCTCTTTTCTCTCTCTTTTTCTCTTCTTCTCTCTCTTTTTCTATCTTTTTCTCTCTTATTATTTCTCCTTTTCTCTCTCTTTTTTCTCTCTTTTTCTGTTTTTCCCTCTTTCTCTCTTTTTCTCTCTCTTATTCCCTTTTCTCTCTCTTGTTCTCTCTCTTTTTCTCTCTCTTTTTCTCTTTTTCTCTCTTTCTCACTTTTTCTCTCTCTTTTTCTCTCTCTATTTCTCTTTTTTCTCTCTCTTTTTCTCTTTTTGTCTCTTTTTCTCTCTTTTTCTATCTCTTTTTCGCTCTATTTTTCTCTTTTTCTCTTTCTCTCTTTTTCTCTCTTTTTCTCTTTCTCTTTTTCTCTCTTCTTCTCTCACTTTTTCTCTCTCTTTTTCTGTCTCTTGTTCTCTCTTTTTCTTTCTCTTTTTCTCTCTCTTTTTCTCTTCTTCTCTCTTTCCCTTTTTCTCTTTTTATCTCTCTTTTTCTCACTCTTTATCTCTCTCTTTCTCTCTTTTTCTCTTTCTCTCTTTTTCTCTCACTTTTTCTCTTTTGCTCTTTTTCTATGTTTTTCTCTCTCTTTTTCTCTCACATTTTCTCTCTATTTCTCTCACTTTTTCTCTCTCGTTTTGTCTCTCTTTTGCTCTTTTTGTCTTTTTCTCTATTTTTCTCTCCTTTTTCTCTCTCTTTTTCTCTCTTTTTCCCTCTCGTTATCTCTCACATTTTCACTCACTTTTTCTCTTTTGCTCTCTCTTTTTCACTCTCTTTTTCTCTTTTTATCTTCCTCTCTTTTTCTCTCTCTTTTTCTCTCTTTTCTCTCACTTTTTCTCTTGTTCTCTCACTTTTTCTATCTTTTTCTCTCTTATTATTTCTGCTTTTCTCTCTTTTTCTCTTTTTTCTCTCTTTTTCTCTTTATCCCTCTTTCTCTCTTTCTCTCTCTCTTATTCCCTTTTCTCTCTCTTGTTCTCTCTCTTTTTCCCTTTTTCTCTTGTTCTCTCTCTTTTTCTCACTCTTTTTCTCTCTTTCTCACTTTTTCTCTCTCTTTTTCTCTCTCTTTTTCTCTTTTTCTCTCTCTTTTTCTCTTTTTCTCTCTTTTTCTCTCTCTTTTCCGCTCTCTTTTTCTCTTTCTCTCTTTTTCTCTATTTTTCTCTTTCTCTCTTTCTTTCTTCTTCTCTCACTTTTTCTCTCTCTTTTTCTGTCTCTTTTTCTCTTTTTCTCTCTTATTCTTTCTCTTTTTCTCTCTCTCTTTCTCTTCTTCTCTCTTTCTCTTTTTCTCTATCTCTCTTTTTCTATGTTTTTCTCTCTCTTTTTCTCTCAATTTTTCTCCCTCTTTATCTCTCTCTCTTTCTCTTTTTCTCTCTTTCTCTCTTTTTCTCTTTCTCTCTTTTTCTCTCTTTTTCTCTTTCTCTTTTTCTCTCTTCTTCTCTCACTTTTTCTCTCTCTTTTTCTCTTTTTTTCTCACTTTTTCACTTTTTCTCTCTTTCTATCTTTTTCTCTCTCTTTTTTCTCTTTTTTTCCCTTTTTCTCTTTTTCACTCTCTTTTTCTCTTTTTCTCTCTTTCTCTCTTTTTTCTCTCGTTTTCTCTTTCTCTCTTTTTCTCTATTTTTCTCTCTCTTTTTCTCTCTTTCTCTCTTTTTCTCTCTTTTTTCTCTTTTTCTCTTTCTCCCTTTTCTCTCTCTTTTTCTCTTTCTCTCTTTTTCTCTCTTTGTCTCTCACGTTTTCTCTCTCATTTTTTCTCTTGTTCTCTCTCTTTTTCTCTCTTTTTCTCTCACTTTTTCTCGCTCTTCATCTCTCTCTCTTTCTGTTTTTCTCTCTTTCTCTCATTTTCTCTTTCTCTCTTTTTCTCAGTCTTTTTCTCTTCTTCTCTCTTTCTCTTTTTCTCTATCTCTCTTTTTCTCTCTCTTTTTCTCTTTCTGTCTTTTTCTCTTTTTCTCTTTTTCTATGTTTTTCTCTCTCTTTTTCTCTCACATTTTCTCTCTATTTCTCTCTCTTTTTCTCTCTCTTTTTCTCTCTCTTTTGCTCTTTCTGTCTTTTTCTCTATTTTTCTCTCTCATTCTCTCTCTTTTTCTCTCTTTTTCCCTCTCTTTTTCTCTCTCGTTATCTCTCACTTTTTCCCTCACTTTTACTCTTTTTCTCTCTCATTTTCACTCTCTTTTTCGCCATTTCTCTTTCTCTCTTTATATCTCTCTTTTTATCTTTTTCTCTCGTTCTCTCTTTTTCTCTCTCTTTCACTTTTTATCTTTCTCTCTTTTTTGCTCTTTTTTCTCTTTTTCGCTTTCTCTCTTTCTCTCTCTCTTTTCTCTCTCTTTTTCTCACTTTTTCTCTTTTTCTCTTTTTCTCTCTTTCTCGCTTTTTTTTCTCTTTTTCTCTTTCTCTCCTTTTCTCTATTTTTCTCTCTTTTTCTCTCTCTTTTTCTCTTTTCCCTCTTTCTCTCTTTTTCTTTTTCTCTTTCTCTCGCTTTCTCACTTTTTCTCTCTTTCTATCTTTTTCTCTTTCTTTTTTCTCTCTTTTTTTCCCTTTTTCTCTTTTTCACTCTCTTTTTCTTTTTCTCTCTCTTTTTCTCTCTTTTTCTCTTTCTCTCTTTTTCTCTATATTTCTCTCTTTTTCTTTCTCTTTTTCTCTTTTTATCTTCCGCTCTTTTTCTCTCTTTTTCTCTCTCATTTTCTCTCTCTTTTTTGCCATTTCTCTTTCTCTCTTTATATCTCTCTTTTTATCTTTTTCTCTCGTTCTCTCTTTTTCTCTCTCTTTCACTTTTTATCTTTCTCTCCTTTTCGCTCTTTTTTCTCTTTTTCTCTTTCTCTCTTTTTCTCTCTCTTTTTCTCTCTCTTTTTCTCACTTTTTCTCTTTTTCTCTCTTTTTCTCTCTTTCTCTCTTTTTTATCTCCTTTTCTCTTTCTCTCCTTTTCTCTATTTTTCTCTCTTTTTCTCTCTCTTTTTCTCTTTTTCCCTCTTTCTCTCTTTTCTCTCTTTTTCTTTTTCTCTTTCTCTCGCTTTCTCACTTTTTCTCTCTTTCTATCTTTTTCTCTCTCTTTTTTCTCTTTTTTCCCTTTTTCTCTTTTTCACTCTCTTTTTCTTTTTCTCTCTCTTTTTCTCTTTTTCTCTTTCTCCCTCTTTCTCTCTCTTTTTCTCTTTCTCTCTTTTTCACTCTTCACCTCTCTCATTTTTTCTCTTGTTCTCTCTCTTTTTCTCACTCTTTTTCTCTCTTTTTCTCGCACTTTTTCTCACTCTTCATCTCTCTCTCTTTCTCATTTTCTATCTTTCTCTCTTTTTCTCTTTCTCTCTTTTTTCTCTCTTTTTCTCTTTCTCTCTCTCTTTTTCTCTCTCTTTTTCTCTTTCTCTCTTTCTCTTTTTCTCTCTTTCTCTCTTTTTCTCTTTTTCTCCTTTTCTCTATCTTTTTCTCTATTTTTCTCTTTTTCTCTCTTTCTATTTTTTCTCTCTCTTTTTTCTCTTTTTTTCCCCTTTTTCTCTTTTTATCTCTCTTATTCTCTCTTTGTCTCTCACTTTTTCTCACTCTTTTTCTCTTTCTCTCTTTCTCTCTTTTTCTCTCTCTATTTCTCACTCTTTTTCTCTCTCTTTTCTCTCTTTTCTCGCTTTTTTCCCTCTTTTCTCTCTCTTTTTCTCTTTGTCTCTCTTTTTCTCTCTTTTACTCTTTTTCTCTTTTTCTCTCTCTTTTTCTTTCTCTTTTTCTCTCACATTTTCTCTCTTTTTCTCTCTCTTTTGCTCTTTCTGTCTTTTTCTCTATTTTTCTCTCTCTTTTTCTCTCTCTTTTTCTCTCTTTTTCCCTCTCTTTTTCTCTCTCGTTATCTCTCTCTTTTTCCCTCACTTTTTCTCTTTTTTCTCTCTTTTTCACTCTCTTTTTCTCTTTCTCTCTTTTTCTCTTTTTCTCTCTCTTTTTCTGTCTTTTTCTCTTTTTCTCTCTCTTTTTCTCTCAATTTTTCTCCCTCTTTATCTCTCTCTCTTTCTCTTTTTCTCTCTTTCTCTCTTTTTCTCTTTCTCTCTTTTTCTCTTTTTCTCCTTTTCTCTATCTTTTTCTCTATTTTTCTCTTTTTCTCTCTTTCTATTTTTTCTCTCTCTTTTTTCTCTTTTTTTCCCCTTTTTCTCTTTTTATCTCTCTTATTCTCTCTTTGTCTCTCACTTTTTCTCACTCTTTTTCTCTTTCTCTCTTTCTCTCTTTTTCTCTCTCTATTTCTCACTCTTTTTCTCTCTCTTTTCTCTCTTTTCTCGCTTTTTTCCCTCTTTTCTCTCTCTTTTTCTCTTTGTCTCTCTTTTTCTCTCTTTTACTCTTTTTCTCTTTTTCTCTCTCTTTTTCTCTCACATTTTCTCTCTTTTTCTCTCTCTTTTGCTCTTTCTGTCTTTTTCTCTATTTTTCTCTCTCTTTTTCTCTCTCTTTTTCTCTCTTTTTCTCTCTCTTTTGCTCTTTCTGTCTTTTTCTCTATTTTTCTCTCTCTTTTTCTCTCTCTTTTTCTCTCTTTTTCCCTCTCTTTTTCTCTCTCGTTATCTCTCTCTTTTTCCCTCACTTTTTCTCGTTTTTCTCTCTTTTTCACTCTCTTTTTCTCTTTCTCTCTTTCTCTCTTTTTCTCTGTCTTTTTCTGTCTTTTTCTCTTTCTCTCTCTCTTTTTCTCTCACTTTTTCTCCCTCTTTATCTCTTTCTCTTTCTCTTTTTCTCTCTTTCTCTCTTTTTCTCTTTCTCTCTTTTTCTCTCTCTTTTTTCTCTTTCTCTCCTCTCTTTTTCTCTCTCTTTTTCTCTTTCTCTCTTTCTCTCTTTTTCTCTGTCTTTTTCTCTCTTTTTCTCTTTTCATCTCTTTCTATCTTTTTCTCTCTCTTTTTTCTCTTTTTTTCCCCTTTTTCTCTTTTTATCTCTCTTATTCTCTCTTTGTCTCTCACTTTTTCTCACTCTTTTTCTCTTTCTCTCTTTCTCTCTTTTTCTCTCTCTATTTCTCACTCTTTTTCTCTCTCTTTTCTCTCTTTTCTCGCTTTTTTCCCTCTTTTCTCTCTCTTTTTCTCTTTGTCTCTCTTTTTCTCTCTTTTACTCTTTTTCTCTTTTTCTCTCTCTTTTTCTCTCTCTTTTCTCTCTCTTTTTCTCTCACATTTTCTCTCTTTTTCTCTCTCTTTTGCTCTTTCTGTCTTTTTCTCTATTTTTTCTCTCTATTTTTCTCTCTCTTTTTCTCTCTTTTTTCGCTCTCTTTTTCTCTCTCGTTATCTCTCACTTTTTCCCTCACTTTTTCTCTTTTTCTCTCTCTTTTTCACTCTCTTTTTCTCTTTCTCTGTTTTTCTCTTTTTATCGGTCTTTTTCTGTCGTTTTATCTCTCTTTTTCTCTCACTTTTTCTCCCTCTTTATCTCTCTCTCTTTCTCTTTTTCTCTCTTTCTCTCTTTTTCTCTTTCTCTCTTTTTCTCTCTCTTTTTTCTCTTTCTCTCTCTCTCTTTTTCTCTCACTTTTTCTCACTCTTTATCTCTCTGTCTTTTCTTTTTCTCTCTCTCTTTTTCTCTTTCTCTCTTTTCTCTCTCTTTATCTCTTTTTCTCTCTTTTTAACTTTTTCTCTCTCTCTTTTCTCTTTTTTTTCCCTTTTTCTCTTTTTATCTCTCTTTTTCTCTCTTTCTCTCACTTTTTCTCACTCTTTATCTCTCTCTTTCTCTCTTTTTCTCTTTCTCTCTTTTTCTCTCTCTTTTCTCTTTCTCTCTTTCTCTCTGTCTTTTTCTCCCTCTTTTTCTGTCTCTTTTCTCTCTTTTCTCGCTTTTTTTCCCTCTTTTCTCTCTCTTTTTCTCTTTTTCTCTCTTTGTCTCTCTTTTACTCTTTTTCTCTGACTTTTTCTCTCTCTTTTTCTCTTGTTGTCTCTCTTTTTCTATCTTTTTCTCTCATTATTTCTCCTTTCCTCTCTCTTTTTCTCTTTTTTCTCTCTTTTTCGCTCTTTCTCTCTTTTTCTCTCTCTTATTCCCTTTTCTCTCTCTTGTTCTCTCTCTTTTTTCCTTTTTCTCTTGTTCTGTCTCTTTTTCTCACTCTTTTTCTCTCTTTCTCACTTTCCCCCCCTTATTCTCACTCTTTCTCTCTTTCTCTCTGTCTTTTTCTACTTTTTTCTGTCTCTTTTCTCTCTTTTCTCGCTTTTTTTCCCTCTTTTCTCTCTCTTTTTCTCTTTTTCTCCCTTTTTCTCTCTTTTACTATTTTTCTCTTTTTCTCTGTCTTTTTCTCTCTCTTTTCCCTCTCTTTTTCTCTTGTTGTCTCTCTTTTTCTATCTTTTGCTCTCTTATTATTTCTCCTTTTCTATCTCTTTTTCTCTTTTCTCTCTCTTTTTCGCTCTTTCTCTCTTTTTCTCTCTCTTATTCCCTTTTCTCTCTCTTGTTCTCTATCTTTTTTTTCCTTTTTCTCTTGTTCTGTCTCTTTTTCTCACTCTTTTTCTCTCTTTCTCACTTTTCCCCCCTTTTTCTCACTCTTTTTCTCTTTTTCTCTCTCTTTTTCTCTTTTTCTCTCTTTTTCTCTCATTTCTCTCTCTTTTTCTCTTTTTCACTTTCTCTCTTTTTGTCTCTTTTTCTCTTTCTCTCTTTCTCTCTTTTTCTCTCACTTTTTCTCTCTCTTTTTCTGTCTCTTTTATTCTTTTTCTGTCTTCTTCTTTCTGTTTTTCTCCCTCTTTATCTCTCTCTCTTTCTCTTTTACTCTCTTTCTCTCTTTTTCTCTTTCTCTCTTTTTCTCTCTCTTTTTTCTCTTTCTCTCTCTCTCTTTTTCTCTCTCTTTTTCTCTTTCTCTCTTTCTCTCTTTTTCTCTGTCTTTTTCTCTCTTTTTCTCTTTTTATCTCTCTTTTTCTCTCACTTTTACTCCCTCTTTATCTCTCTGTCTTTTTCTTTTTCTCTCTTTCGCTCTTTCTCTCTTTCTCTCTTTTTCTCTTTCTCTCTTTTTCTCTCTTTATCTCTTTTTCTCCCTTTCTAACTTTTTCTCTCTCTCTTTTCTCTTTTTTCCCCTTTTCTCTTTTTATCTCTCTTTTTCTCACTCTTTATCTCTCTCTTTCTCTCTTTTTCTCTTTCTCTCTTTTTCTCTCACTTTTTCTCTTTTGCTCTTTTTCTCTTTTTCTATGTTTTTCTCTCTCTTTTTCTCTCACATTTTCTCTCTATTTCTCTCTCTTTTTCTCTCTCTTTTTGTCTCTCTTTTGCTCTTTTTGTCTTTTTCTCTATTTTTCTCTCCCTTTTTTTCTCTCTTTTTCTCTCTTTTTCCCTCTCTTTTTCTCTCTCGTTATCTCTCACATTTTCCCTCACTTTTTCTCTTTTGCTCTCTCTTTTTCACTCTCTTTTTCTCTTTTTATCTTCCTCTCTTTTTCTCTCTCTTTTTCTCTCTTTTCTCTCACTTTTTCTCTTGTTCTCTCACTTTTATTATTTCTCTCTTATTATTTCTGCTTTTCTCTCTTTTTCTCTTTTTTCTCTCTTTTTCTCTTTATCCCTCTTTCTCTCTTTCTCTCTCTTATTCCCTTTTCTCTCTCTTGTTCTCTCTCTTTTTCCCTTTTTCTCTTGTTCTCTCTCTTTTTCTCACTCTTTTTCTCTCTTTCTCACTTTTTCTCTCTCTTTTTCTCTTTTTCTCTCTCTTTTCCGCTTTCTTTTTCTCTTTCTCTCTTTTTCTCTATTTTTCTCTTTCTCTCTTTCTTTCTTCTTCTCTCACTTTTTCTCTCTCTTTTTCTGTCTCTTTTTCTCTTTTTCTCTTTCTCTTTCTCTTCTTCTCTCTTTCTCTTTTTCTCTATCTCTCTTTTTCTATGTTTTTCTCTCTCTTTTTCTCTCAATTTTTCTCCCTCTTTATCTCTCTCTCTTTCTCTTTTTCTCTCTTTCTCTCTTTTTCTCTTTCTCTCTTTTTCTCTCTCTTTTTTCTCTTTCTCTCTCTCTCTTTTTCTCTCTCTTTTTCTCTTTCCCTCTTTATCACTCTGTCTTTTTCTTTTTCTCTCTTTTTCTCTTTTTATCTCTCTTTTTCTCTCTTTTTCTCTCACTTTTTCTCACTCTTTATCTCTCTGTCTTTTTCTTTTTCTCTCTTTCTCTCTTTTTCTCTTTCTCTCTTTTCTCTCTCTTTTTCTCTCTATCTCTTTTTCTCTCTTTTTAACTATTTCTCTCTCTTTTTTCTCTTTTTTTTCCCTTTTTCTCTTTTTATCTCTCTTTTTCTCTCTTTCTCGCACTTTTTCACACTCTTTATCTCTCTCTTTCTCTCTTTTTCTCTTTCTCTCTTTTTCTCTCTCTTTTCTCTTTCTCTCTTTCTCTCTTTTTCTCTGTCTTTTTCTCCCTCTTTTTCTGTCTCTTTTCTCCCTTTTCTCGCTTTTTTCCCCTCTTTTCTCTCTCTTTTTCTCTTTTTCTCTCTTTTTCTCTGTTTTACTCTTTTTCTCTTTTTCTCTCTCTTTTTCTCTCTCTTTTTCTCATTTTCTCTCTCTTTTTCTCTTTTTTCTCTCTTTTTCTCTTTTTCGCTCTTTCTCTCTTTTTCTCTCTCTTATTCCCTTTTCTCTCTCTTGTTCTCTCTCTTTTTTCCCTTTTCTCTTTTTCTGTCTCTTTTTCTCACCCTTTTTCTCTTTTTCGCTCTTTCTCACTTTTTCCCCCTTTTTTTCTCTCTTTTTCTCTCTCTTTTTCTCTTTATCTCTCTTTTTCTCTTTCTCTCTTTTTCTCTCTTTTTCTCTTTCTCTCTTTCTCTCTTTTTCTCTCACTTTTTCTCTCTCTTTTTCTCTCTCTTTTTCTCTTTTTCTCTCTTTTTCTTTCTCTTTTCTCTCTCTTTTTCTCTTCCCCCTTTCTCTTTTTCTCTCTCTTTTTCTCTTTCTCTCTTTTTCTATATTTTCTCTCTCTTTTTCTCTCACATTTTCTCTATTTTTCTCTCTCTTTCTCTCTCTCTTTTTCTCTCTTTTTCTCTCTCTTGCTCTTTCTGTCTTTTTCTCTATTTTTCTCTCTCTTTTTCTCTCTTTTTTCGCTCTCTTTTTCTCTCTCGTTATCTCTCACTTTTTCCCTCACTTTTTCTCTTTTTCTCTCTCTTTTTCACTCTCTTTTTCTCTTTCTCTGTTTTTCTCTTTTTATCGGTCTTTTTCTGTCGTTTTATCTCTCTTTTTCTCTCACTTTTTCTCCCTCTTTATCTCTCTCTCTTTCTCTTTTTCTCTCTTTCTCTCTTTTTCTCTTTCTCTCTTTTTCTCTCTCTTTTTTCTCTTTCTCTCTCTCTCTTTTTCTCTCTCTTTTTCTCTTTCTCTCTTTCTCTCTTTTTCTCTGTCTTTTTTTCTCTTTTTCTCTTTTTCTCTCTTTTTCTCTCTCTTTTCCGCTTTCTTTTTCTCTTTCTCTCTTTTTCTCTATTTTTCTCTTTCTCTCTTTCTTTCTTCTTCTCTCACTTTTTCTCTCTCTTTTTCTGTCTCTTTTTCTCTTTTTCTCTTTCTCTTTCTCTTCTTCTCTCTTTCTCTTTTTCTCTATCTCTCTTTTTCTATGTTTTTCTCTCTCTTTTTCTCTCAATTTTTCTCCCTCTTTATCTCTCTCTCTTTCTCTTTTTCTCTCTTTCTCTCTTTTTCTCTTTCTCTCTTTTTCTCTCTCTTTTTTCTCTTTCTCTCTCTCTCTTTTTCTCTCTCTTTTTCTCTTTCCCTCTTTATCACTCTGTCTTTTTCTTTTTCTCTCTTTTTCTCTTTTTATCTCTCTTTTTCTCTCTTTTTCTCTCACTTTTTCTCACTCTTTATCTCTCTGTCTTTTTCTTTTTCTCTCTTTCTCTCTTTTTCTCTTTCTCTCTTTTCTCTCTCTTTTTCTCTCTATCTCTTTTTCTCTCTTTTTAACTATTTCTCTCTCTTTTTTCTCTTTTTTTTCCCTTTTTCTCTTTTTATCTCTCTTTTTCTCTCTTTCTCGCACTTTTTCACACTCTTTATCTCTCTCTTTCTCTCTTTTTCTCTTTCTCTCTTTTTCTCTCTCTTTTCTCTTTCTCTCTTTCTCTCTTTTTCTCTGTCTTTTTCTCCCTCTTTTTCTGTCTCTTTTCTCCCTTTTCTCGCTTTTTTCCCCTCTTTTCTCTCTCTTTTTCTCTTTTTCTCTCTTTTTCTCTGTTTTACTCTTTTTCTCTTTTTCTCTCTCTTTTTCTCTCTCTTTTTCTCATTTTCTCTCTCTTTTTCTCTTTTTTCTCTCTTTTTCTCTTTTTCGCTCTTTCTCTCTTTTTCTCTCTCTTATTCCCTTTTCTCTCTCTTGTTCTCTCTCTTTTTTCCCTTTTCTCTTTTTCTGTCTCTTTTTCTCACCCTTTTTCTCTTTTTCGCTCTTTCTCACTTTTTCCCCCTTTTTTTCTCTCTTTTTCTCTCTCTTTTTCTCTTTATCTCTCTTTTTCTCTTTCTCTCTTTTTCTCTCTTTTTCTCTTTCTCTCTTTCTCTCTTTTTCTCTCACTTTTTCTCTCTCTTTTTCTCTCTCTTTTTCTCTTTTTCTCTCTTTTTCTTTCTCTTTTCTCTCTCTTTTTCTCTTCCCCCTTTCTCTTTTTCTCTCTCTTTTTCTCTTTCTCTCTTTTTCTATATTTTCTCTCTCTTTTTCTCTCACATTTTCTCTATTTTTCTCTCTCTTTCTCTCTCTCTTTTTCTCTCTTTTTCTCTCTCTTGCTCTTTCTGTCTTTTTCTCTATTTTTCTCTCTCTTTTTCTCTCTTTTTTCGCTCTCTTTTTCTCTCTCGTTATCTCTCACTTTTTCCCTCACTTTTTCTCTTTTTCTCTCTCTTTTTCACTCTCTTTTTCTCTTTCTCTCTTTTTCTCTTTTTATCGGTCTTTTTCTGTCGTTTTATCTCTCTTTTTCTCTCACTTTTTCTCCCTCTTTATCTCTCTCTCTTTCTCTTTTTCTCTCTTTCTCTCTTTTTCTCTTTCTCTCTTTTTCTCTCTCTTTTTTCTCTTTCTCTCTCTCTCTTTTTCTCTCTCTTTTTCTCTTTCTCTCTTTCTCTCTTTTTCTCTGTCTTTTTTTCTCTTTTTCTCTTTTTATCTCTCTTTATCTCTCTTTTTCTCTCACTTTTTCTCACTCTTTATCTCTCTGTCATTTTCTTTTTCTCTCTTTCTCTCTTTTTCTCTTTATCTCTTTTTCTCTCTTTATCTCTTTTTCTCTCTTTCTAACTTTTTCTCTCTCACTTTTCTCTTTTTTCCCTTTTTCTCTTTTTATCTCTCTTTTTCTCTCACTTTTTCTCACTCTTTATCTCTCTCTTTCTCTCTTTTTCTCTTTCTCTCTTTTTCTCTCTTATTCTCTTTCACTCTTTCTCCCTTTTTCTGTCTTTTTCTCCCTCTTTTTCTGTCTCTTTTCTCTCTTTTCTCGCTTTTTTCCCTCTTTTCTCTCTCCTCTTTTCTCTCTCTTTTTCTCTCTTTTGCTCTTTTTCTCTCTCTTTTTCTCTCTCTTTTCTCTCTCTTTTTCTCTTCTTCTCTCTCTTTTTCTATCTTTTTCTCTCTTATTATTTCTCCTTTTCTCTCTCTTTTTCTCTTTTTTCTCTCTTTTTCTCTTTTCCCTCTTTCTCTCTTTTTCTCTCTCTTATTCCCTTTTCTCTCTCTTGTTCTCTCTCTTTTTCTCACTCTTTTTCTCTTTTTCTCTCTTTCTCACTTTTTCTTCTCTTTTTCTCTCTCTATTTCTCTTTTTCTCTCTCGTTATCTCTTTTTGTCTCTTTTTCTCTCTTTTTCTATCTCTTTTTCGCTCTATTTTTCTCTTTTTCTCTTTCTCTCTTTTTCTCTCTCTTTTTTCTCTTTCTCTCTCTCTCTTTTTCTCTCTCGTTTTCTCTTTCTCTCTTTCTCTCTTTTTCTCTGTCTTTTTTTTTTCTCTTTTTATCTCTCTTTATCTCTCTTTTTCTCTCACTTTTTCTTACTCTTTATCTCTCTGTCATTTTCTTTTTCTCTCTTTCTCTCTTTTTCTCTTTCTCTCTTTTTCTCTCTTTATCTCTTTTTCTCTCTTTCTAACTTTTTCTCTCTCACTTTTCTCTTTTTTCCCTTTTTCTCTTTTTATCTCTCTTTTTCTCTCACTTTTTCTCACTCTTTATATCTCTCTTTCTCTCTTTTTCTCTTTCTCTCTTTTTCTCTCTTATTCTCTTTCACTCTTTCTCCCTTTTTCTGTCTTTTTCTCCCTCTTTTTCTGTCTCTTTTCTCACTTTTCTCGCTTTTTTCCCTCTTTTCTCTCTCTTTTTCTGTCTTTTGCTCTTTTTCTCTCTCTTTTTCTCTCTCTTTTCTCTCTCTTTTTCTCTTCTTCTCTCTCTTTTTCTATCTTTTTCTCTCTTATTATTTCTCCTTTTCTCTCTCTTTTTCTCTTTTTTCTCTCTTTTTCTCTTTTCCCTCTTTCTCTCTTTTTCTCTCTCTTACTCCCTTTACTCTCTCTTGTTCTCTCTCTTTTTCTCACTCTTTTTCTCTTTTTCTCTCTTTCTCACTTTTTCTCTCTCTTTTTCTCTCTCTTTTTCTCTTTTTCTCTCTCTTTTTCTCTTTTTCTCTCTTTTTCTCTCTTTTTCTATCTCTTTTTCACTCTATTTTTCTCTTTTTCTCTTTCTCTCTTTTTCTCTATTTTTCTCTTTCTCTCTTTCTTTCTTCTTCTCTCACTTTTTCTCTCTCTTTTTCTGTCCCTTTTTCTCTTTTTCTCTCTTATTCTTTCTCTTTTTCTCTCTCTCTTTCTCTTCTTCTCTTTCTCTTTTTCTCTATCTCTCTTTTTCTATGTTTTTCTCTCTCTTTTTCTCTCAATTTTTCTCCCTCTTTATCTTTCTCTCTTTCTCTTTTTCTCTCTTTCTCTCTTTTTCTCTTCCTCTCTTTTTCTCTCTCTTTTTTCTCTTTCTCTCTCTCTCTTTTTCTCTCTCTTTTTCTCTCTCTTTTTCTCTTTCCCTCTTTATCACTCTGTCTTTTTCTTTTTCTCTCTTTTTCTCTTTTTATCTCTCTTTTTCTCTCTTTTTCTCTCACTTTTTCTCACTGTTTATCTCTCTGTCTTTTTCTTTTTCTCTCTATCTCTTTTTCTCTCTTTTTAACTATTTCTCTCTCATTTTTCTCTTTTTTTCCCTTTTTCTCTTTTTATCTCTCTTTTTCTCTCTTTCTCGCACTTTTTCTCACTCTTTATCTCTCTCTTTCTCTCTTTTTCTCTTTCTCTCTTTTTCTCTCTCTCTTCTCTTTCTCTCTTTCTCTCTTTTTCTCTGTCTTTTTCTCCCTCTTTTTCTGTCTCTTTTCTCCCTTTTCTCGCTTTTTTCCCCTCTTTTCTCTCTCTTTTTCTCTTTTTCTCTCTTTTTCTCTGTTTTACTCTTTTTCTCTTTTTCTCTCTCTTTTTCTCTCTCTTTTTCTCTTGTTCTCTCTCTTTTTCTATCTTTTCTCTCTTATTATTTCTCATTTTCTCTCTCTTTTTCTCTTTTTTCTCTCTTTTTCTCTTTTTCGCTCTTTCTCTCTTTTTCTCTCTCTTATTCCCTTTTCTCTCTCTTGTTCTCTCTCTTTTTTCCCTTTTCTCTTTTTCTGTCTCTTTTTCTCACCCTTTTTCTCTTTTTCGCTCTTTCTCACTTTTTCCCCCTTTTTTCTCTCTTTTTCTCTCTCTTTTTCTCTTTATCTCTCTTTTTCTCTTTCTCTCTTTTTCTCTCTTTTTCTCTTTCTCTCTTTCTCTCTTTTTCTCTCACTTTTTCTCTCTCTTTTTCTCTTTTTCTCTCTTTTTCTTTCTCTTTTCTCTCTCTTTTTCTCTTCCCCCTTTCTCTTTTTCTCTCTCTTTTTCTCTTTCTCTCTTTTTCTATATTTTCTCTCTCTTTTTCTCTCACATTTTCTCTATTTTTCTCTCTCTTTCTCTCTCTCTTTTTCTCTCTTTTTCTCTCTCTTGCTCTTTCTGTCTTTTTCTCTATTTGTCTCTCTCTTTTTCTCTCTTTTTTCGCTCTCTTTTTCTCTCTCGTTATCTCTCACTTTTTCCCTCACTTTTTCTCTTTTTCTCTCTCTTTTTCACTCTCTTTTTCTCTTTCTCTCTTTTTCTCTTTTTCTCTGTCTTTTTCTGTTGTTTTATCTCTCTTTTTCTCTCACTTTTTCTCCCTCTTTATCTCTCTCTCTTTCTCTTTTTCTCTCTTTCTCTCTTTTTCTCTCTCTTTTTTCTCTTTCTCTCTCTCTCTTTTTCTCTCTCTTTTTCTCTTTCTCTCTTTCTCTCTTTTTCTCTGTCTTTTTTTTCTCTTTTTCTCTTTTTATCTCTCTTTATCTCTCTTTCTCTCTCACTTTTTCTCACTCTTTATCTCTCTGTCATTTTCTTTTTCTCTCTTTCTCTCTTTTTCTCTTTCTCTCTTTTTCTCTCTTTATCTCTTTTTCTCTCTTTCTAACTTTTTCTCTCTCACTTTTCTCTTTTTTCCCTTTTTCTCTTTTTATCTCTCTTTTTCTCTCACTTTTTCTCACTCTTTATCTCTCTCTTTCTCTCTTTTTCTCTTTCTCTCTTTTTCTCTCTTATTCTCTTTCACTCTTTCTCCCTTTTTCTGTCTTTTTCTCCCTCTTTTTCTGTCTCTTTTCCCTCTTTCTCTCTTTTTCTCTCTCTTACTCCCTTTTCTCTCTCTTGTTCTCTCTCTTTTTCTCACTCTTTTTCTCTTTTTCTCTCTTTCTCACTTTTTCTCTCTCTTTTTCTCTCTCTTTTTCTCTTTTTCTCTCTCTTTTTCTCTTTTTCTCTCTTTTTCTCTCTTTTTCTATCTCTTTTTCGCTCTATTTTTCTCTTTTTCTCTTTCTCTCTTTTTCTCTATTTTTCTCTTTCTCTCTTTCTTTCTTCTTTCACTTTTTCTCTCTCTTTTTCTGTCCCTTTTTCTCTTTTTCTCTCTTATTCTTTCTCTTTTTCTCTCTCTCTTTCTCTTCTTCTCTCTTTCTCTTTTTCTCTATCTCTCTTTTTCTATGTTTTTCTCTCTCTTTTTCTCTCAATTTTTCTCCCTCTTTATCTCTCTCTCTTTCTCTTTTTCTCTCTTTCTCTCTTTTTCTCTTTCTCTCTTTTTCTCTCTCTTTTTTCTCTTTCTCTCTCTCTCTTTTTCTCTCTCTTTTTCTCTTTCCCTCTTTATCACTCTGTCTTTTTCTTTTTCTCTCTTTTTCTCTTTTTATCTCTCTTTTTCTCTCTTTTTCTCTCACTTTTTCTCACTCTTTATCTCTCTGTCTTTTTCTTTTTCTCTCTATCTCTTTTTCTCTCTTTTTAACTATTTCTCTCTCTTTTTTCTCTTTTTTTCCTTTTTTCTCTTTTTATCTCTCTTTTTCTCTCTTTCTCGCACTTTTTCTCACTCTTTATCTCTCTCTTTCTCTCTTTTTCTCTTTCTCTCTTTTTCTCTCTCTTTTCTCTTTCTCTCTTTCTCTCTTTTTCTCTGTCTTTTTCTCCCTCTTTTTCTGTCTCTTATCTCCCTTTTCTCGCTTTTTTCCCCTCTTTTCTCTCTCTTTTTCTCTTTTTCTCTCTTTTTCTCTATTTTACTCTTTTTCTCTTTTTCTCTCTCTTTTTCTCTCTCTTTTTCTCTTGTTCTCTCTCTTTTTCTATCTTTTCTCTCTTATTATTTCTCATTTTCTCTCTCTTTTTCTCTTTTTTCTCTCTTTTTCTCTTTTTCGCTCTTTCTCTCTTTTTCTCTCTCTTATTCCCTTTTCTCTCTCTTGTTCTCTCTCTTTTTTCCCTTTTCTCTTTTTCTGTCTCTTTTTCTCACCCTTTTTCTCTTTTTCGCTCTTTCTCACTTTTTCCCCCTTTTTTTCTCTCTTTTTCTCTTTTTCTCTCTCTTTTTCTCTTTATCTCTCTTTTTCTCTTTCTCTCTTTTTCTCTCTTTTTCTCTTTCTCTCTTTCTCTCTTTTTCTCTCACTTTTTCTCTCTCTTTTTCTCTCTCTTTTTCTCTTTTTCTCTCTTTTTCTTTCTCTTTTCTCTCTCTTTTTCTCTTCCCTCTTTCTCTTTTTCTCTCTCTTTTTCTCTTTCTCTCTTTTTCTATATTTTCTCTCTCTTTTTCTCTCACATTTTCTCTATTTTTCTCTCTCTTTCTCTCTCTCTTTTTCTCTCTTTTTCTCTCTCTTGCTCTTTCAGTCTTTTTCTCTATTTTTCTCTCTCTTTTTCTCTCTTTTTTCGCTCTCTTTTTCTCTCTCGTTATCTCTCACTTTTTCCCTCACTTTTTCTCTTTTTCTCTCTCTTTTTCACTCTCTTTTTCTCTTTCTCTCTTTTTCTCTTTTTATCGGTCTTTTTCTGTCGTTTTATCTCTCTTTTTCTCTCACTTTTTCTCCCTCTTTATCTCTCTCTCTTTCTCTTTTTCTCTCTTTCTCTCTTTTTCTCTTTCTCTCTTTTTCTCTCTCTTTTTTCTCTTTCTCTCTCTCTCTTTTTCTCTCTCTTTTTCTCTTTCTCTCTTTCTCTCTTTTTCTCTGTCTTTTTTTCTCTTTTTATCTCTCTTTATCTCTCTTTTTCTCTCACTTTTTCTCACTCTTTATCTCTCTGTCATTTTCTTTTTCTCTCTTTCTCTCTTTTTCTCTTTCTCTCTTTTTCTCTCTTTATCTCTTTTTCTCTCTTTCTAACTTTTTCTCTCTCACTTTTCTCTTTTTTCCCTTTTTCTCTTTTTATCTCTCTTTTTCTCTCACTTTTTCTCACTCTTTATCTCTCTCTTTCTCTCTTTTTCTCTTTCTCTCTTTTTCTCTCTTATTCTCTTTCACTCTTTCTCCTTTTTCTGTCTTTTTCTCCCTCTTTTTCTGTCTCTTTTCTCTCTTTTCTCGCTTTTTTCCCTCTTTTCTCTCTCTTTTTCTCTCTTTTGCTCTTTTTCTCCCTCTTTTTCTCTCTCTTTTCTCTCTCTTTTTCTCTTCTTCTCTCTCTTTTTCTATCTTTTTCTCTCTTATTATTTCTCCTTTTCTCTCTCTTTTTCTCTTTTTTCTCTCTTTTTCTCTTTTCCCTCTTTCTCTCTTTTTCTCTCTCTTATTCCCTTTTCTCTCTCTTGTTCTCTCTCTTTTTCTCACTCTTTTTCTCTTTTTCTCTCTTTCTCACTTTTTCTCTCTCTTTTTCTCTCTCTATTTCTCTTTTTCTCTCTCTTTTTCTCTTTTTGTCTCTTTTTCTCTCTTTTTCTATCTCTTTTTCGCCCTATTTTTCTCTTTTTCTCTTTCTCTCTTTTTCTCTCTTTTTCTATTTCTCTTTTTCTCTCTTCTTCTCTCACTTTTTCTCTCTCTTTTTCTGTCTCTTTTTCTCTCTTTTTCTTTCTCTTTTTCTCTCTCTTTTTCTCTTCTTCTCTCTTTCTCTTTTTCTCTATCTCTCTTTTTCTCTCTCTTTTTCTCTTTCTGTCTTTTTCTCTTTTTCTCTTTTTCTATGTTTTTCTCTCTCTTTTTCTCTCACATTTTCTCTCTATTTCTCTCTCTTTTTCTCTCTCTTTTGCTCTTTCTGTCTTTTTCTCTATTTTTCTCTCTCTTTCTCTCTCTTTTTCTCTATTTTTCCCTCTCTTTTTCTCTCTCGTTATCTCTCACTTTTTCCCTCACTTTTACTCTTTTCTTTCTCTTTTTCACTCTCTTTTTCTCTTTTTATCTTCCTCTCTTTTTCTCTCTTTTTCTCTCTCATTTTCTCTCTCTTTTTCGCCATTTCTCTTTCTCTCTTTATATGTCTCTTTTTATCTTTTTCTCTCGTTCTCTCTTTTTCTCTCTCTTTCACTTTTTATCTTTCTCTCTTTTTCGCTCTTTTTTCTCTTTTTCTCTTTCTCTCTTTTTCTCTCTCTTTTTCTCACTTTTTCTCTTTTTCTCTCTTTTTCTCTCTTTCTCTCTTTTTTATCTCCTTTTCTCTTTCTCTCCTTTTCTCTATTTTTCTCTCTTTTTCTCTCTCTTTTTCTCTTTTTCCCTCTTTCTCTCTTTTCTCTCTTTTTCTTTTTCTCTTTCTCTCGCTTTCTCACTTTTTCTCTCTTTCTATCTTTTTCTCTCTCTTTTTTCTCTCTTTTTTTCCCTTTTTCTCTTTTTCACTCTCTTTTTCTTTTTCTCTCTCTTTCTCTCTTTTTATCTTTCTCCCTCTTTCTCTCTCTTTTTCTCTTTCTCTCTTTTTCACTCTTCATCTCTCTCATTTTTTCTCTTGTTCTCTCTCTTTTTCTCACTCTTTTTCTCTCTATTTCTCGCACTTTTTCTCACTCTTCATCTCTCTCTCTTTCTCATTTTCTATCTTTCTCTCTTTTTCTCTTTCTCTCTTTTTTCTCTCTTTTTCTTTTTCTCTCTCTCTTTCTCTCTCTCTTTTTCTCTTTCTCTCTTTCTCTTTTTCTCTGCCTTTTTCTCTCTTTCTCTCTTTTTCTCTTTTTCTCCTTTTCTCTATCTTTTTCTCTATTTTTCTCTTCTTCTCTCTTTCTATTTTTTCTCTCTCTTTTTTCTCTTTTTTTCCCCTTTTTCTCTTTTTATCTCTCTTATTCTCTCTTTGTCTCTCACTTTTTCTCACTCTTTTTCTCTTTCTCTCTTTCTCTCTTTTTCTCTCTCTATTTCTCACTCTTTTTCTCTCTCTTTTCTCTCTTTTCTCGCTTTTTTCCCTCTTTTCTCTCTCTTTTTCTCTTTGTCTCTCTTTTTCTCTCTTTTACTCTTTTTCTCTTTTTCTCTCTCTTTTTCTTTCTCTTTTCTCTCTCTTTTTCTCTCACATTTTCTCTCTTTTTCTCTCTCTTTTGCACTTTCTGTCTTTTTCTCTATTTTTCTCTCTCTTTTTCTCTCTCTTTTTCTCTCTTTTTCCCTCTCTTTTTCTCTCTTGTTATCTCTCTCTTTTTCCCTCACTTTTTCTCGTTTTTCTCTCTTTTTCACTCTCTTTTTCTCTTTCTCTCTTTCTCTCTTTTTCTCTGTCTTTTTCTGTCTTTTTCTCTTTCTCTCTCTCTTTTTCTCTCACTTTTTCTCTCTCTTTTTCTCTCTCTCTTTCTCTTTTTCTCTCTTTCTCTCTTTTTCTCTTTCTCTCTTCTTCTCTCTCTTTTTTCTCTTTCTCTCTCTCTCTTTTTCTCTCTCTTTATCTCTCTCTTTTTCTCTCTTTTCCCTCTCTTTTTCTCTCTCGTTATCTCTCTCTTTTTCCCTCACTTTTTCTCGTTTTTCTCTCTTTTTCACTCTCTTTTTCTCTTTTTCTCTTTCTCTCTTTTTCTCTTTTTCTCTGTCTTTTTCTGTCTTTTTCTCTTTCTCTCTCTCTCTTTCTCTCACTTTTTCTCCCTCTTTATCTCTTTCTCTTTCTCTTTTTCTCTCTTTCTCTCTTTCTCTCTTTCTCTCTTTTTCTCTGTCTTTTTCTCCCTCTTTTTCTGTCTCTTTTCTCCCTTTTCTCGCTTTTTTCCCCTCTTTTCTCTCTCTTTTTCTCTGTTTTACTCTTTTTCTCTTTTTCTCTCTCTTTTTCTCTCTCTTTTTCTCTTGTTCTCTCTCTTTTTCTATCTTTTCTCTCTTATTATTTCTCATTTTCTCTCTCTTTTTCTCTTTTTTCTCTCTTTTTCTCTTTTTCGCTCTTTCTCTCTTTTTCTCTCTCATATTCCCTTTTCTCTCTCTTGTTCTCTCTCTTTTTTCCCTTTTCTCTTTTTCTGTCTCTTTTTCTCACCCTTTTTCTCTTTTTCGCTCTTTCTCACTTTTTCCCCCTTTTTTTCTCTCTTTTTCTCTCTCTTTTTCTCTTTATCTCTCTTTTTCTCTTTCTCTCTTTTTCTCTCTTTTTCTCTTTCTCTCTTTCTCTCTTTTTCTCTCACTTTTTCTCTCTCTTTTTCTCTCTCTTTTTCTCTTTTTCTCTCTTTTTCTTTCTCTTTTCTCTCTCTTTTTCTCTTCCCCCTTTCTCTTTTTCTCTCTCTTTTTCTCTTTCTCTCTTTTTCTATATTTTCTCTCTCTTTTTCTCTCACATTTTCTCTATTTTTCTCTCTCTTTCTCTCTCTCTTTTTCTCTCTTTTTCTCTCTTTTTCTCTTTCTCTCTTTCTCTCTTTTTCTCTCACTTTTTCTCTCTCTTTTTCTCTCTCTTTTTCTCTTTTTCTCTCTTTTTCTTTCTCTTTTCTCTCTCTTTTTCTCTTCCCCCTTTCTCTTTTTCTCTCTCTTTTTCTCTTTCTCTCTTTTTCTATATTTTCTCTCTCTTTTTCTCTCACATTTTCTCTATTTTTCTCTCTCTTTCTCTCTCTCTTTTTCTCTCTTTTTCTCACTTTTTCTCCCTCTTTATCTCTTTCTCTTTCTCTTTTTCTCTCTTTCTCTCTTTCTCTCTTTCTCTCTTTTTCTCTGTCTTTTTCTCCCTCTTTTTCTGTCTCTTTTCTCCCTTTTCTCGCTTTTTTCCCCTCTTTTCTCTCTCTTTTTCTCTCTTTTTCTCTGTTTTACTCTTTTTCTCTTTTTCTCTCTCTTTTTCTCTCTCTTTTTCTCTTGTTCTCTCTCTTTTTCTATCTTTTCTCTCTTATTATTTCTCATTTTCTCTCTCTTTTTCTCTTTTTTCTCTCTTTTTCTCTTTTTCGCTCTTTCTCTCTTTTTCTCTCTCATATTCCCTTTTCTCTCTCTTGTTCTCTCTCTTTTTTCCCTTTTCTCTTTTTCTGTCTCTTTTTCTCACCCTTTTTCTCTTTTTCGCTCTTTCTCACTTTTTCCCCCTTTTTTTCTCTCTTTTTCTCTCTCTTTTTCTCTTTATCTCTCTTTTTCTCTTTCTCTCTTTTTCTCTCTTTTTCTCTTTCTCTCTTTCTCTCTTTTTCTCTCACTTTTTCTCTCTCTTTTTCTCTCTCTTTTTCTCTTTTTCTCTCTTTTTCTTTCTCTTTTCTCTCTCTTTTTCTCTTCCCCCTTTCTCTTTTTCTCTCTCTTTTTCTCTTTCTCTCTTTTTCTATATTTTCTCTCTCTTTTTCTCTCACATTTTCTCTATTTTTCTCTCTCTTTCTCTCTCTCTTTTTCTCTCTTTTTCTCTCTTTTTCTCTCTCTTGCTCTTTCTGTCTTTTTCTCTATTTTTCTCTCTCTTTTTCTCTCTTTTTTCGCTCTCTTTTTGTCTCTCGTTATCTCTCACTTTTTCCCTCACTTTTTCTCTTTTTCTCTCTCTTTTTCACTCTCTTTTTCTCTTTCTCTCTTTTTCTCTTTTTATCGGTCTTTTTCTGTCGTTTTATCTCTCTTTTTCTCTCACTTTTTCTCCCTCTTTATCTCTCTCTCTTTCTCTTTTTCTCTCTTTCTCTCTTTTTCTCTTTCTCTCTTTTTCTCTCTCTTTTTTCTCTTTCTCTCTCTCTCTTTTTCTCTCTCTTTTTCTCTTTCTCTCTTTCTCTCTTTTTCTCTGTCTTTTTTTCTCTTTTTCTCTTTTTATCTCTCTTTATCTCTCTTTTTCTCTCACTTTTTCTCACTCTTTATCTCTCTGTCATTTTCTTTTTCTCTCTTTCTCTCTTTTTCTCTTTCTCTCTTTTTCTCTCTTTATCTCTTTTTCTCTCTTTCTAACTTTTTCTCTCTCACTTTTCTCTTTTTTCCCTTTTTCTCTTTTTATCTCTCTTTTTCTCTCACTTTTTCTCACTCTTTATCTCTCTCTTTCTCTCTTTTTCTCTTTCTCTCTTTTTCTCTCTTATTCTCTTTCACTCTTTCTCCCTTTTTCTGTCTTTTTCTCCCTCTTTTTCTGTCTCTTTTCTCTCTTTTCTCGCTTTTTTCCCTCTTTTCTCTCTCTTTTTCTGTCTTTTGCTCTTTTTCTCTCTCTTTTTCTCTCTCTTTTCTCTCTCTTTTTCTCTTCTTCTCTCTCTTTTTCTATCTTTTTCTCTCTTATTATTTCTCCTTTTCTCTCTCTTTTTCTCTTTTTTCTCTCTTTTTCTCTTTTCCCTCTTTCTCTCTTTTTCTCTCTCTTATTCCCTTTTCTCTCTCTTGTTCTCTCTCTTTTTCTCACTCTTTTTCTCTTTTTCTCTCTTTCTCACTTTTTCTCTCTCTTTTTCTCTCTCTATTTCTCTTTTTCTCTCTCGTTATCTCTTTTTGTCTCTTTTTCTCTCTTTTTCTATCTCTTTTTCGCTCTATTTTTCTCTTTTTCTCTTTCTCTCTTTTTCTCTCTCTTTTTTCTCTTTCTCTCTCTCTCTTTTTCTCTCTCGTTTTCTCTTTCTCTCTTTCTCTCTTTTTCTCTGTCTTTTTTTCTCTTTTTCTCTTTTTATCTCTCTTTATCTCTCTTTTTCTCTCACTTTTTCTCACTCTTTATCTCTCTGTCATTTTCTTTTTCTCTCTTTCTCTCTTTTTCTCTTTCTCTCTTTTTCTCTCTTTATCTCTTTTTCTCTCTTTCTAACTTTTTCTCTCTCACTTTTCTCTTTTTTCCCTTTTTCTCTTTTTATCTCTCTTTTTCTCTCACTTTTTCTCACTCTTTATCTCTCTCTTTCTCTCTTTTTCTCTTTCTCTCTTTTTCTCTCTTATTCTCTTTCACTCTTTCTCCCTTTTTCTGTCTTTTTCTCCCTCTTTTTCTGTCTCTTTTCTCTCTTTTCTCGCTTTTTTCCCTCTTTTCTCTCTCTTTTTCTGTCTTTTGCTCTTTTTCTCTCTCTTTTTCTCTCTCTTTTCTCTCTCTTTTTCTCTTCTTCTCTCTCTTTTTCTTTCTTTTTCTCTCTTATTATTTCTCCTTTTCTCTCTCTTTTTCTCTTTTTTCTCTCTTTTTCTCTTTTCCCTCTTTCTCTCTTTTTCTCTCTCTTACTCCCTTTACTCTCTCTTGTTCTCTCTCTTTTTCTCACTCTTTTTCTCTTTTTCTCTCTTTCTCACTTTTTCTCTCTCTTTTTCTCTTTTTCTCTCTCTTTTTCTCTTTTTCTCTCTTTTTCTCTCTTTTTCTATCTCTTTTTCGCTCTATTTTTCTCTTTTTCTCTTTCTCTCTTTTTCTCTATTTTTCTCTTTCTCTCTTTCTTTCTTCTTCTCTCACTTTTTCTCTCTCTTTTTCTGTCCCTTTTTCTCTTTTTCTCTCTTATTCTTTCTCTTTTTCTCTCTCTCTTTCTCTTCTTCTCTCTTTCTCTTTTTCTCTATCTCTCTTTTTCTATGTTTTTCTCTCTCTTTTTCTCTCAATTTTTCTCCCTCTTTATCTCTCTCTCTTTCTCTTTTTCTCTCTTTCTCTCTTTTTCTCTCTCTTTTTTCTCTTTCTCTCTCTCTCTCTTTCTCTCTCTTTTTCTCTCTCTTTTTCTCTTTCCCTCTTTATCACTCTGTCTTTTTCTTTTTCTCTCTTTTTCTCTTTTTATCTCTCTTTTTCTCTCTTTTTCTCTCACTTTTTCTCACTCTTTATCTCTCTGTCTTTTTCTTTTTCTCTCTATCTCTTTTTCTCTCTTTTTAACTATTTCTCTCTCTTTTTTCTCTTTTTTTCCTTTTTTCTCTTTTTATCTCTCTTTTTCTCTCTTTCTCGCACTTTTTCTCACTCTTTATCTCTCTCTTTCTCTCTTTTTCTCTTTCTCTCTTTTTCTCTCTCTTTTCTCTTTCTCTCTTTCTCTCTTTTTCTCTGTCTTTTTCTCCCTCTTTTTCTGTCTCTTTTCTCCCTTTTCTCGCTTTTTTCCCCTCTTTTCTCTCTCTTTTTCTCTTTTTCTCTCTTTTTCTCTATTTTACTCTTATTCTCTTTTTCTCTCTCTTTTTCTCTCTCTTTTTCTCTTGTTCTCTCTCTTTTTCTATCTTTTCTCTCTTATTATTTCTCATTTTCTCTCTCTTTTTCTCTTTTTTCTCTCTTTTTCTCTTTTTCGCTCTTTCTCTCTTTTTCTCTCTCTTATTCCCTTTTCTCTCTCTTGTTCTCTCTCTTTTTTCCCTTTTCTCTTTTTCTGTCTCTTTTTCTCACCCTTTTTCTCTTTTTCGCTCTTTCTCACTTTTTCCCCCTTTTTTTCTCTCTTTTTCTCTCTCTTTTTCTCTTTATCTCTCTTTTTCTCTTTCTCTCTTTTTCTCTCTTTTTCTCTTTCTCTCTTTCTCTCTTTTTCTCTCACTTTTTCTCTCTCTTTTTCTCTTTTTCTCTCTTTTTCTTTCTCTTTTCTCTCTCTTTTTCTCTTCCCCCTTTCTCTTTTTCTCTCTCTTTTTCTCTTTCTCTCTTTTTCTATATTTTCTCTCTCTTTTTCTCTCACATTTTCTCTATTTTTCTCTCTCTTTCTCTCTCTCTTTTTCTCTCTTTTTCTCTCTCTTGCTCTTTCTGTCTTTTTCTCTATTTGTCTCTCTCTTTTTCTCTCTTTTTTCGCTCTCTTTTTCTCTCTCGTTATCTCTCACTTTTTCCCTCACTTTTTCTCTTTTTCTCTCTCTTTTTCACTCTCTTTTTCTCTTTCTCTCTTTTTCTCTTTTTCTCTGTCTTTTTCTGTTGTTTTATCTCTCTTTTTCTCTCACTTTTTCTCCCTCTTTATCTCTCTCTCTTTCTCTTTTTCTCTCTTTCTCTCTTTTTCTCTCTCTTTTTTCTCTTTCTCTCTCTCTCTTTTTCTCTCTCGTTTTCTCTTTCTCTCTTTCTCTCTTTTTCTCTGTCTTTTTTTCTCTTTTTCTCTTTTTATCTCTCTTTATCTCTCTTTTTCTCTCACTTTTTCTCACTCTTTATCTCTCTGTCATTTTCTTTTTCTCTCTTTCTCTCTTTTTCTCTTTCTCTCTTTTTCTCTCTTTATCTCTTTTTCTCTCTTTCTAACTTTTTCTCTCTCACTTTTCTCTTTTTTCCCTTTTTCTCTTTTTATCTCTCTTTTTCTCTCACTTTTTCTCACTCTTTATCTCTCTCTTTCTCTCTTTTTCTCTTTCTCTCTTTTTCTCTCTTATTCTC
Source organism: Chiloscyllium plagiosum (assembly GCF_037043375.1). Classification (NCBI taxonomy): domain Eukaryota; kingdom Metazoa; phylum Chordata; class Chondrichthyes; order Orectolobiformes; family Hemiscylliidae; genus Chiloscyllium; species Chiloscyllium plagiosum. The sequence continues at coordinate 18,432,523 of NW_028270176.1, forward strand.
TTTCACTCTTTCTCCCTTTTTCTGTCTTTTTCTCCCTCTTTTTCTGTCTCTTTTCTCTCTTTTCTCGCTTTTTTCCCTCTTTTCTCTCTCTTTTTCTCTCTTTTGCTCTTTTTCTCTCTCTTTTTCTCTCTCTTTTCTCTCTCTCTTTCTCTTCTTCTCGCTCTTTTTCTATCTTTTTCTCTCTTATTATTTCTCCTTTTCTCTCTCTTTTTCTCTTTTTTCTCTCTTTTTCTCTTTTCCCTCTTTCTCTCTTTTTCTCTCTCTTACTCCCTTTTCTCTCTCTTGTTCTCTCTCTTTTTCTCACTCTTTTTCTCTTTTTCTCTCTTTCTCACTTTTTCTCTCTCTTTTTCTCTCTCTTTTTCTCTTTTTCTCTCTCTTTTTCTCTTTTTCTCTCTTTTTCTCTCTTTTTCTATCTCTTTTTCGCTCTATTTTTCTCTTTTTCTCTTTCTCTCTTTTTCTCTATTTTTCTCTTTCTCTCTTTCTTTCTTCTTTCACTTTTTCTCTCTCTTTTTCTGTCCCTTTTTCTCTTTTTCTCTCTTATTCTTTCTCTTTTTCTCTCTCTCTTTCTCTTCTTCTCTCTTTCTCTTTTTCTCTATCTCTCTTTTTCTATGTTTTTCTCTCTCTTTTTCTCTCAATTTTTCTCCCTCTTTATCTCTCTCTCTTTCTCTTTTTCTCTCTTTCTCTCTTTTTCTCTTTCTCTCTTTTTCTCTCTCTTTTTTCTCTTTCTCTCTCTCTCTTTTTCTCTCTCTTTTTCTCTTTCCCTCTTTATCACTCTGTCTTTTTCTTTTTCTCTCTTTTTCTCTTTTTATCTCTCTTTTTCTCTCTTTTTCTCTCACTTTTTCTCACTCTTTATCTCTCTGTCTTTTCTTTTTCTCTCTATCTCTTTTTCTCTCTTTTTAACTATTTCTCTCTCTTTTTTCTCTTTTTTTCCTTTTTTCTCTTTTTATCTCTCTTTTTCTCTCTTTCTCGCACTTTTTCTCACTCTTTATCTCTCGCTTTTTTCCCCTCTTTTCTCTCTCTTTTTCTCTTTTTCTCTCTTTTTCTCTATTTTACTCTTATTCTCTTTTTCTCTCTCTTTTTCTCTCTCTTTTTCTCTTGTTCTCTCTCTTTTTCTATCTTTTCTCTCTTATTATTTCTCATTTTCGCTCTCTTTTTCTCTTTTTTCTCTCTTTTTCTCTTTTTCGCTCTTTCTCTCTTTTTCTCTCTCATATTCCCTTTTCTCTCTCTTGTTCTCTCTCTTTTTTCCCTTTTCTCTTTTTCTGTCTCTTTTTCTCACCCTTTTTCTCTTTTTCGCTCTTTCTCACTTTTTCCCCCTTTTTTTCTCTCTTTTTCTCTCTCTTTTTCTCTTTATCTCTCTTTTTCTCTTTCTCTCTTTTTCTCTCTTTTTCTCTTTCTCTCTTTTTCTCTCACTTTTTCTCTCTCTTTTTCTCTTTTTCTCTCTTTTTCTTTCTCTTTTCTCTCTCTTTTTCTCTTCCCCTTTCTCTTTTTCTCTCTCTTTTTCTCTTTCTCTCTTTTTCTATATTTTCTCTCTCTTTTTCTCTCACATTTTCTCTATTTTTCTCTCTCTTTCTCTCTCTCTTTTTCTCTCTTTTTCTCTCTCTTGCTCTTTCTGTCTTTTTCTCTATTTTTCTCTCTCTTTTTTCTCTTTCTCTCTCTCTCTCTTTCTCTGTCTTTTTCTCTCTCTTTTTCTCTTTCCCTCTTTATCACTCTGTCTTTTTCTTTTTCTCTCTTTTTCTCTTTTTATCTCTCTTTTTCTCCCTCTTTATCTCTCTCTCTTTCTCTTTTTCTCTCTTTCTCTCTTTTTCTCTCTCTTTTTTCTCTTTCTCTCTCTCTCTTTTTCTCTCTCTTTTTCTCTTTCTCTCTTTCTCTCTTTTTCTCTGTCTTTTTTTCTCTTTTTCTCTTTTTATCTCTCTTTATCTCTCTTTTTCTCTCACTTTTTCTCACTCTTTATCTCTCTGTCATTTTCTTTTTCTCTCTTTCTCTCTTTTTCTCTTTCTCTCTTTTTCTCTCTTTATCTCTTTTTCTCTCTTTCTAACTTTTTCTCTCTCACTTTTCTCTTTTTTCCCTTTTTCTCTTTTTATCTCTCTTTTTCTCTCACTTTTTCTCACTCTTTATCTCTCTCGTTCTCTCTTTTTCTCTTTCTCTCTTTTTCTCTCTTATTCTCTTTCACTCTTTCTCCCTTTTTCTGTCTTTTTCTCCCTCTTTTTCTGTCTCTTTTCTCTCTTTTCTCGCTTTTTTCCCTCTTTTCTCTCTCTTTTTCTCTCTTTTGCTCTTTTTCTCTCTCTTTTTCTCTCTCTTTTCTCTCTCTTTTTCTCTTCTTCTCTCTCTTTTTCTATCTTTTTCTCTCTTATTATTTCTCCTTTTCTCTCTCTTTTTCTCTTTTTTCTCTCTTTTTCTCATTTCCCTCTTTCTCTCTTTTTCTCTCTCTTATTCCCTTTTCTCTCTCTTGTTCTCTCTCTTTTTCTCACTCTTTTTCTCTTTTTCTCTCTTTCTCACTTTTTCTCTCTCTTTTTCTCTCTCTATTTCTCTTTTTCTCTCTCTTTTTCTCTCTCTTTTTCTCTTTTTCTCTCTTTTTCTATCTCTTTTTCGCTGTATTTTTCTCTTTTTCTCTTTCTCTCTTTTTCTCTCTCTTTTTTCTCTTTCTCTCTCTCTCTTTTTCTCTCTCTTATTCCCTTTTCTCTCTCTTGTTCTCTCTCTTTTTTCCCTTTTCTCTTTTTCTGTCTCTTTTTCTCACCCTTTTTCTCTTTTTCGCTCTTTCTCACTTTTCCCCCTTTTTTCTCTCTTTTTCTCTTTTTCTCTCTCTTTTTCTCTTTATCTCTCTTTTTCTCTTTCTCTCTTTTTCTCTCTTTTTCTCTTTCTCTCTTTCTCTCTTTTTCTCTCACTTTTTCTCTCTCTTTTTCTCTCTGTTTTTCTCTTTTTCTCTCTTTTTCTTTCTCTTTTCTCTCTCTTTTTCTCTTCCCCCTTTCTCTTTTTCTCTCTCTTTTTCTCTTTCTCTCTTTTTCTATATTTTCTCTCTCTTTTTCTCTCACATTTTCTCTATTTTTCTCTCTCTTTCTCTCTCTCTTTTTCTCTCTTTTTCTCTCTCTTGCTCTTTCTGTCTTTTTCTCTATTTTTCTCTCTCTTTTTCTCTCTTTTTTCGCTCTCTTTTTCTCTCTCGTTATCTCTCACTTTTTCCCTCACTTTTTCTCTTTTTCTCTCTCTTTTTCACTCTCTTTTTCTCTTTCTCTGTTTTTCTCTTTTTATCGGTCTTTTTCTGTCGTTTTATCTCTCTTTTTCTCTCACTTTTTCTCCCTCTTTATCTCTCTCTCTCTTTCTCTTTTTCTCTCTTTCTCTCTTTTTCTCTTTCTTTCTTTTTCTCTCTCTTTTTTCTCTTTCTCTCTCTCTCTTTTTCTCTCTCTTTTTCTCTTTCTCTCTTTCTCTCTTTTTCTCTCACTTTTTCTCTCTCTTTTTCTCTCTCTTTTTCTCTTTTTCTCTCTTTTTCTTTCTCTTTTCTCTCTCTTTTTCTCTTCCCTCTTTCTCTTTTTCTCCCTCTTTTTCTCTTTCTCTCTTTTTCTATATTTTCTCTCTCTTTTTCTCTCACATTTTCTCTATTTTTCTCTCTCTTTCTCTCTCTCTTTTTCTCTCTCTTGCTCTTTCTGTCTTTTTCTCTATTTTTCTCTCTCTTTTTCTCTCTTTTTTCGCTCTCTTTTTCTCTCTCGTTATCTCTCACTTTTTCCCTCACTTTTTCTCTTTTTCTCTCTCTTTTTCTCTCTCTTTTTCTCTTTTTCTCTCTTTTTCTTTCTCTTTTCTCTCTCTTTTTCTCTTCCCCCTTTCTCTTTTTCTCTCTCTTTTTCTCTTTCTCTCTTTTTCTATATTTTCTCTCTCTTTTTCTCTCACATTTTCTCTATTTTTCTCTCTCTTTCTCTCTCTCTTTTTCTCTCTTTTTCTCTCTCTTGCTCTTTCTGTCTTTTTCTCTATTTGTCTCTCTCTTTTTCTCTCTTTTTTCGCTCTCTTTTTCTCTCTCGTTATCTCTCACTTTTTCCCTCACTTTTTCTCTTTTTCTCTCTCTTTTTCACTCTCTTTTTCTCTTTCTCTCTTTTTCTCTTTTTCTCTGTCTTTTTCTGTTGTTTTATCTCTCTTTTTCTCTCACTTTTTCTCCCTCTTTATCTCTCTCTCTTTCTCTTTTTCTCTCTTTCTCTCTTTTTCTCTCTCTTTTTTCTCTTTCTCTCTCTCTCTTTTTCTCTTTCTCTCTTTCTCTCTTTTTCTCTGTCTTATTTTCTCTTTTTCTCTTTTTATCTATCTTTATCTCTCTTTTTCTCTCACTTTTTCTCACTCTTTATCTCTCTGTCATTTTCTTTTTCTCTCTTTCTCTCTTTTCCACTTTCTCTCTTTTTTTCTCTTTATCTCTTTTTCTCTCTTTCTAACTTTTTCTCTCTCACTTTTCTCTTTTTTCCCTTTTTCTCTTTTTATCTCTCTTTTTCTCTCACTTTTTCTCACTCTTTATCTCTCTCTTTCTCTCTTTTTCTCTTTCTCTCTTTTTCTCTCTTATTCTCTTTCACTCTTTCTCCCTTTTTCTGTCTTTTTCTCCCTCTTTTTCTGTCTCTTTTCTCTCTTTTCTCGCTTTTTCCCCTCTTTTCTCTCTCTTTTTCTGTCTTTTGATCTTTTTCTCTCTCTTTTTCTCTCTCTTTTCTCTCTCTCTTTCTCTTCTTCTCGCTCTTTTTCTATCTTTTTCTCTCTTATTATTTCTCCTTTTCTCTCTCTTTTTCTCTTTTTTCTCTCTTTTTCTCTTTTCCCTCTTTCTCTCTTTTTCTCTCTCTTACTCCCTTTTCTCTCTCTTGTTCTCTCTCTTTTTCTCACTCTTTTTCTCTTTTTCTCTCTTTCTCACTTTTTCTCTCTCTTTTTCTCTCTCTTTTTCTCTTTTTCTCTCTCTTTTTCTCTTTTTCTCTCTTTTTCTCTCTTTTTCTATCTCTTTTTCGCTCTATTTTTCTCTTTTTCTCTTTCTCTCTTTTTCTCTATTTTTCTCTTTCTCTCTTTCTTTCTTCTTTCACTTTTTCTCTCTCTTTTTCTGTCCCTTTTTCTCTTTTTCTCTCTTATTCTTTCTCTTTTTCTCTCTCTCTTTCTCTTCTTCTCTCTTTCTCTTTTTCTCTATCTCTCTTTTTCTATGTTTTTCTCTCTCTTTTTCTCTCAATTTTTCTCCCTCTTTATCTCTCTCTCTTTCTCTTTTTCTCTCTTTCTCTCTTTTTCTCTTTCTCTCTTTTTCTCTCTCTTTTTTCTCTTTCTCTCTCTCTCTTTTTCTCTCTCTTTTTCTCTCTCTTTTTCTCTTTCCCTCTTTATCACTCTGTCTTTTTCTTTTTCTCTCTTTTTCTCTTTTTATCTCTCTTTTTCTCTCTTTTTCTCTCACTTTTTCTCACTCTTTATCTCTCTGTCTTTTTCTTTTTCTCTCTATCTCTTTTTCTCTCTTTTTAACTATTTCTCTCTCTTTTTTCTCTTTTTTTCCTTTTTTCTCTTTTTATCTCTCTTTTTCTCTCTTTCTCGCACTTTTTCTCACTCTTTATCTCTCTCTTTCTCTCTTTTTCTCTTTCTCTCTTTTTCTCTCTCTTTTCTCTTTCACTCTTTCTCTCTTTTTCTCTGTCTTTTTCTCCCTCTTTTTCTGTCTCTTTTCTCCCTTTTCTCGCTTTTTTCCCCTCTTTTCTCTCTCTTTTTCTCTTTTTCTCTCTTTTTCTCTATTTTACTCTTTTTCTCTCTCTTTTTCTCTCTCTTTTTCTCTTGTTCTCTCTCTTTTTCTCTCTCTTTTTCTCTCTTTTTCTCTTGTTCTCTCTCTTTTTCTATCTTTTCTCTCTTATTATTTCTCATTTTCTCTCTCTTTTTCTCTTTTTCTCTCTTTTTCTCTTTTTCGCTCTTTCTCTCTTTTTCTCTCTCTTATTCCCTTTTCTCTCTCTTGTTCTCTCTCTTTTTTCCCTTTTCTCTTTTTCTGTCTCTTTTTCTCACCCTTTTTCTCTTTTTCGCTCTTTCTCACTTTTTTCCCCTTTTTTTCTCTCTTTTTCTCTTTTTCTCTCTCTTTTTCTCTTTATCTCTCTTTTTCTCTTTCTCTCTTTTTCTCTCTTTTTCTCTTTCTCTCTTTCTCTCTTTTTCTCTCACTTTTTCTCTCTCTTTTTCTCTCTCTTTTTCTCTTTTTCTCTCTTTTTCTTTCTCTTTTCTCTCTCTTTTTCTCTTCCCTCTTTCTCTTTTTCTCTCTCTTTTTCTCTTTCTCTCTTTTTCTATATTTTCTCTCTCTTTTTCTCTCACATTTTCTCTATTTTTCTCTCTCTTTCTCTCTCTCTTTTTCTCTCTTTTTCTCTCTCTTGCTCTTTCTGTCTTTTTCTCTATTTTTCTCTCTCTTTTTCTCTCTTTTTTCGCTCTCTTTTTCTCTCTCGTTATCTCTCACTTTTTCCCTCACTTTTTCTCTTTTTCTCTCTCTTTTTCACTCTCTTTTTCTCTTTCTCTCTTTTTCTCTTTTTCTCTGTCTTTTTCTGTCGTTTTCTCGTTTTATCTCTCTTTTTCTCTCACTTTTTCTCCCTCTTTATCTCTCTCTCTTTCTCTCTTTTCTCTCTTTCTCTCTTTTTCTCTTTCTCTCTTTTTCTCTCTCTTTTTTCTCTTTCTCTCTCTCTCTTTTTCTCTCTCTTTTTCTCTTTCTCTCTTTCTCTCTTTTTCTCTGTTTTTTTTCTCTTTTTCTCTTTTTATCTCTCTTTATCTCTCTTTTTCTCTCACTTTTTCTCACTCTTTATCTCTCTGTCATTTTCTTTTTCTCTCTTTCTCTCTTTTTCTCTTTCTCTCTTTTTCTCTCTTTATCTCTTTTTCTCTCTTTCTAACTTTTTCTCTCTCACTTTTCTCTTTTTTCCCTTTTTCTCTTTTTATCTCTCTTTTTCTCTCACTTTTTCTCACTCTTTATCTCTCTCTTTCTCTCTTTTTCTCTTTCTCTCTTTTTCTCTCTTATTCTCTTTCACTCTTTCTCCCTTTTTCTGTCTTTTTCTCCCTCTTTTTCTGTCTCTTTTCTCTCTTTTCTCGCTTTTTTCCCTCTTTTCTCTCTCTTTTTCTCTCTTTTGCTCTTTTTCTCTCTCTTTTTCTCTCTCTTTTCTCTCTCTTTTTCTCTTCTTCTCTCTCTTTTTCTATCTTTTTCTCTCTTATTATTTCTCCTTTTCTCTCTCTTTTTTCTCTCTTTTTCTCTTTTCCCTCTTTCTCTCTTTTTCTCTCTCTTATTCCCTTTTCTCTCTCTTTTTCTCTCTCTTTTTCTCTTTTTCTCTCTTTCTCACTTTTTCTCTCTCTTTTTCTCTCTCTATTTCTCTTTTTCTCTCTCTTTTTCTCTTTTTGTCTCTTTTTCTCTCTTTTTCTATCTCTTTTTCGCTCTATTTTTCTCTTTTTCTCTTTCTCTCTTTTTCTCTCTCTTTTTTCTCTTTCTCTCTCTCTCTTTTTCTCTCTCTTTTTCTCTTTCTCTCTTTCTCTCTTTTTCTCTGTCTTTTTTTCTCTTTTTCTCTTTTTATCTCTCTTTATCTCTCTTTTTCTCTCACTTTTTCTCACTCTTTATCTCTCTGTCATTTTCTTTTTCTCTCTTTCTCTCTTTTTCTCTTTCTCTCTTTTTCTCTCTTTATCTCTTTTTCTCTCTTTCTAACTTTTTCTCTCTCACTTTTCTCTTTTTTCCCTTTTTCTCTTTTTATCTCTCTTTTTCTCTCACTTTTTCTCACTCTTTATCTCTCTCTTTCTCTCTTTTTCTCTTTCTCTCTTTTTCTCTCTTATTCTCTTTCACTCTTTCTCCCTTTTTCTGTCTTTTTCTCCCTCTTTTTCTGTCTCTTTTCTCTCTTTTCTCGCTTTTTTCCCTCTTTTCTCTCTCTTTTTCTCTCTTTTGCTCTTTTTCTCTCTCTTTTTCTCTCTCTTTTCTCTCTCTTTTTCTCTTCTTCTCTCTCTTTTTCTATCTTTTTCTCTCTTATTATTTCTCCTTTTCTCTCTCTTTTTCTCTTTTTTCTCTCTTTTTCTTTTTTCCCTCTTTCTCTCTTTTTGTCTCTCTTATTCCCTTTTATCTCTCTTGTTCTCTCTCTTTTTCTCACTCTTTTTCTCTTTTTCTCTCTTTCTCACTTTTTCTCTCTCTTTTTCTCTTTTTCTCTCTTTTTCTCTCTTTTGCTATCTCTTTTTCGCTCTATTTTTCTCTTTTTCTCTTTCTCTCTTTTTCTCTATTTTTCTCTTTCTCTCTTTCTTTCTTCTTTCACTTTTTCTCTCTCTTTTTCTGTCCCTTTTTCTCTTTTTCTCTCTTATTCTTTCTCTTTTTCTCTCTCTCTTTCTCTTCTTCTCTCTTTCTCTTTTTCTCTATCTCTCTTTTTCTATGTTTTTCTCTCTCTTTTTCTCTCAATTTTTCTCCCTCTTTATCTCTCTCTCTTTCTCTTTTTCTCTCTTTCTCTCTTTTTCTCTTTCTCTCTTTTTCTCTCTCTTTTTTCTCTTTCTCTCTCTCTCTTTTTCTCTCTCTTTTTCTCTCTCTTTTTCTCTTTCCCTCTTTATCACTCTGTCTTTTTCTTTTTCTCTCTTTTTCTCTTTTTATCTCTCTTTTTCTCTCTTTTTCTCTCACTTTTTCTCACTCTTTATCTCTCTGTCTTTTTCTTTTTCTCTCTTTCTCTCTTTTTCTCTTTCTCTCTTTTCTCTCTCTTTTTCTCTCTATCTCTTTTTCTCTCTTTTTAACTATTTCTCTCTCTTTTTTCTCTTTTTTTCCCTTTTTCTCTTTTTATCTCTCTTTTTCTCTCTTTCTCTCACTTTCTCTCACTCTTTATCTCTCTCTTTCTCTCTTTTTCTCTTTCTCTCTTTTTCTCTCTCTTTTCTCTTTCTCTCTTTCTCTCTTTTTCTCTGTCTTTTTCTCCCTCTTTTTCTGTCTCTTTTCTCCCTTTTCTCGCTTTTTTCCCCTCTTTTCTCTCTCTTTTTCTCTTTTTCTCTCTTTTTCTCTGTTTTACTCTTTTTCTCTTTTTCTCTCTCTTTTTCTCTCTCTTTTTCTCTTGTTCTCTCTCTTTTTCTATCTTTTCTCTCTTATTATTTCTCATTTTCTCTCTCTTTTTCTCTTTTTTCTCTCTTTTTCTCTTTTTCGCTCTTTCTCTCTTTTTCTCTCTCTTATTCCCTTTTCTCTCTCTTGTTCTCCCTCTTTTTTCCCTTTTCTCTTTTTCTGTCTCTTTTTCTCACCCTTTTTCTCTTTTTCGCTCTTTCTCACTTTTTCCCCCCTTTTTTTCTCTCTTTTTCTCTTTTTCTCTCTCCTTTTCTCTTTATCTCTCTTTTTCTCTCTCTTTTTCTCTTTTTCTCTTTCTCTCCTTTTCTCTCTTTTTCTCTTTCTCTCTTTCTCTCTTTTTCTCTCACTTTTTCTCTCTCTTTTTCTCTTTTTCTCTCTTTTTCTTTCTCTTTTCTCTCTCTTTTTCTCTTCCCCCTTTCTCTTTTTCTCTCTCTTTTTCTCTTTCTCTCTTTTTCTATATTTTCTCTCTCTTTTTCTCTCACATTTTCTCTATTTTTCTCTCTCTTTCTCTCTCTCTTTTTCTCTCTCTTGCTCTTTCTGTCTTTTTCTCTATTTTTCTCTCTCTTTTTCTCTCTTTTTTCGCTCTCTTTTTCTCTCTCGTTATCTCTCACTTTTTCCCTCACTTTTTCTCTTTTTCTCTCTCTTTTTCACTCTCTTTTTCTCTTTCTCTCTTTTTCTCTTTTTATCGGTCTTTTTCTGTCGTTTTATCTCTCTTTTTCTCTCACTTTTTCTCCCTCTTTATCTCTCTCTCTTTCTCTTTTTCTCTCTTTCTCTCTTTTTCTCTTTCTCTCTTTTTCTCTCTCTTTTTTCTCTTTCTCTCTCTCTCTTTTTCTCTCTCTTTTTCTCTTTCTCTCTTTCTCTCTTTTTCTCTGTCTTTTTTTCTCTTTTTATCTCTCTTTATCTCTCTTTTTCTCTCACTTTTTCTCACTCTTTATCTCTCTGTCATTTTCTTTTTCTCTCTTTCTCTCTTTTTCTCTTTCTCTCTTTTTCTCTCTTTATCTCTTTTTCTCTCTTTCTAACTTTTTCTCTCTCACTTTTCTCTTTTTTCCCTTTTTCTCTTTTTATCTCTCTTTTTCTCTCACTTTTTCTCACTCTTTATCTCTCTCTTTCTCTCTTTTTCTCTTTCTCTCTTTTTCTCTCTTATTCTCTTTCACTCTTTCTCCCTTTTTCTGTCTTTTTCTCCCTCTTTTTCTGTCTCTTTTCTCTCTTTTCTCGCTTTTTTCCCTCTTTTCTCTCTCTTTTTCTCTCTTTTGCTCTTTTTCTCCCTCTTTTTCTCTCTCTTTTCTCTCTCTTTTTCTCTTCTTCTCTCTCTTTTTCTATCTTTTTCTCTCTTATTATTTCTCCTTTTCTCTCTCTTTTTCTCTTTTTTCTCTCTTTTTCTCTTTTCCCTCTTTCTCTCTTTTTCTCTCTCTTATTCCCTTTTCTCTCTCTTGTTCTCTCTCTTTTTCTCACTCTTTTTCTCTTTTTCTCTCTTTCTCACTTTTTCTCTCTCTTTTTCTCTCTCTATTTCTCTTTTTCTCTCTCTTTTTCTCTTTTTGTCTCTTTTTCTCTCTTTTTCTATCTCTTTTCGCCCTATTTTTCTCTTTTTCTCTTTCTCTCTTTTTCTCTCTTTTTCTATTTCTCTTTTTCTCTCTTCTTCTCTCACTTTTTCTCTCTCTTTTTCTGTCTCTTTTTCTCTCTTTTTCTTTCTCTTTTTCTCTCTCTTTTTCTCTTCTTCTCTCTTTCTCTTTTTCTCTATCTCTCTTTTTCTCTCTCTTTTTCTCTTTCTGTCTTTTTCTCTTTTTCTCTTTTTCTATGTTTTTCTCTCTCTTTTTCTCTCACATTTTCTCTCTATTTCTCTCTCTTTTTCTCTCTCTTTTGCTCTTTCTGTCTTTTTCTCTATTTTTCTCTCTCTTTCTCTCTCTTTTTCTCTATTTTTCCCTCTCTTTTTCTCTCTCGTTATCTCTCACTTTTTCCCTCACTTTTACTCTTTTCTTTCTCTTTTTCACTCTCTTTTTCTCTTTTTATCTTCCTCTCTTTTTCTCTCTTTTTCTCTCTCATTTTCTCTCTCTTTTTCGCCATTTCTCTTTCTCTCTTTATATGTCTCTTTTTATCTTTTTCTCTCGTTCTCTCTTTTTCTCTCTCTTTCACTTTTTATCTTTCTCTCTTTTTCGCTCTTTTTTCTCTTTTTCTCTTTCTCTCTTTTTCTCTCTCTTTTTCTCTCTCTTTTTCTCACTTTTTCTCTTTTTCTCTCTTTTTCTCTCTTTCTCTCTTTTTTATCTCCTTTTCTCTTTCTCTCCTTTTCTCTATTTTTCTCTCTTTTTCTCTCTCTTTTTCTCTTTTTCCCTCTTTCTCTCTTTTCTCTCTTTTTCTTTTTCTCTTTCTCTCGATTTCTCACTTTTTCTCTCTTTCTATCTTTTTCTCTCTCTTTTTTCTCTCTTTTTTTCCCTTTTTCTCTTTTTCACTCTCTTTTTCTTTTTCTCTCTCTTTTTCTCTTTTTCTCTTTCTCCCTCTTTCTCTCTCTTTTTCTCTTTCTCTCTTTTCACTCTTCATCTCTCTCATTTTTTCTCTTGTTCTCTCTCTTTTTCTCACTCTTTTTCTCTCTTTTTCTCGCACTTTTTCTCACTCTTCATCTCTCTCTCTTTCTCATTTTCTATCTTTCTCTCTTTTTCTCTTTCTCTCTTTTTTCTCTCTTTTTCTCTTTCTCTCTCTCTTTCTCTCTCTCTTTTTCTCTTTCTCTCTTTCTCTTTTTCTCTGCCTTTTTCTCTCTTTCTCTCTTTTTCTCTTTTTCTCCTTTTCTCTATCTTTTTCTCTATTTTTCTCTTTTTCTCTCTTTCTATTTTTTCTCTCTCTTTTTTCTCTTTTTTTCCCCTTTTTCTCTTTTTATCTCTCTTATTCTCTCTTTGTCTCTCACTTTTTCTCACTCTTTTTCTCTTTCTCTCTTTCTCTCTTTTTCTCTCTCTATTTCTCACTCTTTTTCTCTCTCTTTTCTCTCTTTTCTCGCTTTTTTCCCTCTTTTCTCTCTCTTTTTCTCTTTGTCTCTCTTTTTCTCTCTTTTACTCTTTTTCTCTTTTTCTCTCTCTTTTTCTTTCTCTTTTCTCTCTCTTTTTCTCTCACATTTTCTCTCTTTTTCTCTCTCTTTTGCTCTTTCTGTCTTTTTCTCTATCTGTCTCTCTCTTTTTCTCTCTCTTTTTCTCTCTTTTTCCCTCTCTTTTTCTCTCTCGTTATCTCTCTCTTTTTCCCTCACTTTTTCTCGTTTTTCTCTCTTTTTCACTCTCTTTTTCTCTTTCTCTCTTTCTCTCTTTTTCTCTGTCTTTTTCTGTCTTTTTCTCTTTCTCTCTCTCTTTTTCTCTCACTTTTTCTCCCTCTTTATCTCTCTCTCTTTCTCTTTTTCTCTCTTTCTCTCTTTTTCTCTTTCTCTCTTCTTCTCTCTCTTTTTTCTCTTTCTCTCTCTCTCTTTTTCTCTCTCTTTTTCTCTCTTTTCCCTCTCTTTTTCTCTCTCGTTATCTCTCTCTTTTTCCCTCACTTTTTCTCGTTTTTCTCTCTTTTTCACTCTCTTTTTCTCTTTTTCTCTTTCTCTCTTTTTCTCTTTTTCTCTGTCTTTTTCTGTCTTTTTCTCTTTCTCTCTCTCTTTTTCTCTCACTTTTTCTCCCTCTTTATCTCTTTCTCTTTCTCTTTTTCTCTCTTTCTCTCTTTTTCTCTTTCTCTCTTTTTCTCTCTCTTTTTTCTCTTTCTCTCCTCTCTTTTTCTCTCTCTTTTTCTCTTTCTCTCTTTCTCTCTTTTTCTCTGTCTTTTTCTCTCTTTTTCTCTTTTTATCTCTTTCTATCTTTTTCTCTCTCTTTTTTCTCTTTTTTTCCCCTTTTTCTCTATTTATCTCTCTTATTCTCTCTTTGTCTCTCACTTTTTCTCACTCTTTTTCTCTTTCTCTCTTTCTCTCTTTTTCTCTCTCTATTTCTCACTCTTTTTCTCTCTCTTTTCTCTCTTTTCTCGCTTTTTTCCCTCTTTTCTCTCTCTTTTTCTCTTTGTCTCTCTTTTTCTCTCTTTTACTCTTTTTCTCTTTTTCTCTCTCTTTTTCTTTCTCTTTTCTCTCTCTTTTTCTCTCACATTTTCTCTCTTTTTCTCTCTCTTTTGCTCTTTCTGTCTTTTTCTCTATCTGTCTCTCTCTTTTTCTCTCTCTTTTTCTCTCTTTTTCCCTCTCTTTTTCTCTCTCGTTATCTCTCTCTTTTTCCCTCACTTTTTCTCGTTTTTCTCTCTTTTTCACTCTCTTTTTCTCTTTCTCTCTTTCTCTCTTTTTCTCTGTCTTTTTCTGTCTTTTTCTCTTTCTCTCTCTCTTTTTCTCTCACTTTTTCTCCCTCTTTATCTCTCTCTCTTTCTCTTTTTCTCTCTTTCTCTCTTTTTCTCTTTCTCTCTTCTTCTCTCTCTTTTTTCTCTTTCTCTCTCTCTCTTTTTCTCTCTCTTTTTCTCTCTTTTCCCTCTCTTTTTCTCTCTCGTTATCTCTCTCTTTTTCCCTCACTTTTTCTCGTTTTTCTCTCTTTTTCACTCTCTTTTTCTCTTTTTCTCTTTCTCTCTTTTTCTCTTTTTCTCTGTCTTTTTCTGTCTTTTTCTCTTTCTCTCTCTCTTTTTCTCTCACTTTTTCTCCCTCTTTATCTCTTTCTCTTTCTCTTTTTCTCTCTTTCTCTCTTTTTCTCTTTCTCTCTTTTTCTCTCTCTTTTTTCTCTTTCTCTCCTCTCTTTTTCTCTCTCTTTTTCTCTTTCTCTCTTTCTCTCTTTTTCTCTGTCTTTTTCTCTCTTTTTCTCTTTTTATCTCTTTCTATCTTTTTCTCTCTCTTTTTTCTCTTTTTTTCCCCTTTTTCTCTATTTATCTCTCTTATTCTCTCTTTGTCTCTCACTTTTTCTCACTCTTTTTCTCTTTCTCTCTTTCTCTCTTTTTCTCTCTCTATTTCTCACTCTTTTTCTCTCTCTTTTCTCTCTTTTCTCGCTTTTTTCCCTCTTTTCTCTCTCTTTTTCTCTTTGTCTCTCTTTTTCTCTCTTTTACTCTTTTTCTCTTTTTCTCTCTCTTTTTCTCTCTCTTTTCTCTCTCTTTTTCTCTCACATTTTCTCTCTTTTTCTCTCTCTTTTGCTCTTTCTGTCTTTTTCTCTATTTTTTCTCTCTCTTTTTCTCTCTCTTTTTCTCTCTTTTTCCCTCTCTTTTTCTCTCTCATTATCTCTCTCTTTTTCCCTCACTTTTTCTCTTTTTTCTCTCTTTTTCACTCTCTTTTTCTCTTTCTCTCTTTTTCTCTTTTTCTCTCTCTTTTTCTGTCTTTTTCTCTTTTTGTCTCTCTTTTTCTCTCAATTTTTCTCCCTCTTTATCTCTCTCTCTTTCTCTTTTTCTCTCTTTCTCTCTTTTTCTCTTTCTCTCTTTTTCTCTCTCTCTTTTCTCTTTCTCTCTCTCTCTTTTTCTCCCTCTTTTTCTCTTTCTCCCTTTCTCTCTTTTTCTCTGTCTTTTTCTCTCTTTTTCTCTTTTTATCTCTCTTTTTCTCTCTTTTTCTCTCACTTTTTCTCACTCTTTTTCTCTTTCTCTCTTTCTCTCTTTTTCTCTCTTTCTCTCTTTTTCTCTTTCTCTCTTTTCTCTCTCTTTATCTCTTTTTCTCTCTTTTTAACTTTTTCTCTCTCTTTTTTCTCTTTTTTTCCCTTTTTCTCTTTTTATCTCTCTTTTTCTCTCTTTCTCTCACTTTTTCTCACTCTTTATCTCTCTCTTTCTCTCTATTTCTCTTTCTCTCTTTTTCTCTCTCTTTTCTCTTTCTCTCTTTCTCTCTGTCTTTTTCTCCCTCTTTTTCTGTCTCTTTTCTCTCTTTTCTCGCTTTTTTTCCCTCTTTTCTCTCTCTTTTTCTCTTTTTCTCTCTTTTTCTCTCTTTTACTCTTTTTCTCTGACTTTTTCTCTCTCTTTTTCTCTTGTTGTCTCTCTTTTTCTATCTTTTTCTCTCTTATTATTTCTCCTTTTCTCTCTCTTTTTCTCTTTTTTCTCTCTTTTTCGCTCTTTCTCTCTTTTTCTCTCTCTTATTCCCTTTTCTCTCTCTTGTTCTCTCTCTTTTTTCCTTTTTCTCTTGTTCTGTGTCTTTTTCTCACTCTTTTTCTCTCTTTCTCACTTTTCCCCCCCTTATTCTCACTCTTTTTCTCTTTTTCTCTGTCTTTTTCTGTCTCTTTCTCTTTTTATCTCTCTTTTTCTCTCACTTTGTCTCCCTCTTTATCTCTCTCTCTTTCTCTTTTTCTCTCTTTCTCTCTTTTTCTCTTTCTCTCTTTTTCTCTCTTTTTTTCTCTTTCTCTCTCTCTGTTTTTCTCTCTCTTTTTCTCTTTCTCTCTTTCTCTCTTTTTCTCTGTCTTTTTCTCTCTTTTTTTCTTTTTATCTCTCTTTTTCTCTCACTTTTTCTCACTCTTTATCTCTCTGTCTTTTTCTTTTTCTCTCTTTCTCTCTTTTTCTCTTTCTCTCTTTTTCTCTCTTTATCTCTTTTTCTCTCTCACTTTTCTCTTTTTTTCCCTTTTTCTCTTTTTATCTCTTTTTCTCTCACCTTTTCTCACTCTTTATCTCTCTCTTTCTCTCTTTTTCTCTTTCTCTCTTTTTCTCTCTTATTCTCTTTCACTCTTTCTCTCTTTTTCTCTGTCTTTTTCTCCCTCTTTTTCTGTCTCTTTTCTCTCTTTTCTCGCTTTTTTTCCCTCTTTTCTATCTCTTTTTCTCTCTTTTACTCTTTTTCTCTATCTTTTTCTCTCTCTTTTCTCTCTCTTTTTCTCTTCTTCTCTCTCTTTTTCTATCTTTTTCTCTCTTATTATTTCTCCTGTTCTCTCTCTTTTTCTCTTTTTTCTCTCTTTTCTTTTTCCCTCTTTCTCTCTTTTTTCTCTTTTTCTCTGTCTTTTTCTGTTTTTCTCTCTTTCTCTCTCTTTTTCTCTCACTTTTTCTCCCTCTTTATCTCTCTCTCTTTCTCTTCTTCTCTCTTTCTCTCTTTTTCTCTTTCTCTCTTTTTCTCTCTCTTTTTTCTCTTTCTCTCTCTCTTTTTCTCTTTCTCTCCTTCTCTCTTTTTCTCTGTCTTTTTCTCTCTATTTCTCTTTTTATCTCTCTTTTTCTCTCTTTTTCTCTGACTTTTTCTCACTCTTTATCTCTGTCTTTTTCTTTTTCTCTCTTTCTCTCTTTTTCTCTTTCTCTCTTTTCTCTCTCTTTTTTCTCTTTTTTTCCCTTTTTCTCTTTTTATCTCTCTTTTTCTCTCTTTCTCTCACTTTTTCTCACTCTTTATCTCTCTCTTTCTCTCTTTTTCTCTTTCTCTCTTATTCTCTCTCTTTTCTCTTTCTCTATGTCTTTTTCTCCCTCTTTTTCTGTCTCTTTTCTCTCTTTTCTCGCTTTTTTCCCTCTTTTCTCTCTCTTTTTCTCTTTTTCTCCCTTTTTCTCTCTTTTACTCTTTTTCTCTTTTTCTCTCTCTTTTTCTCTCTCTTTTCCCTCTCTTTTTCTCTTGTTGTCTCTCTTTTTCTATCTTTTTCTCTCTTATTATTTCTCCTTTTCTCTCTCTTTTTCTCTTTTTTCTCTCTTTTTCGCTCTTTCTCTCTTTTTCTCTCTCTTATTCCCTTTTCTCTCTCTTGTTCTCTATCTTTTTTCCTTTTTCTCTTGTTCTGTCTCTTTTTCTCACTCTTTTTCTCTTTTTCTCTCTTTCTCACTTTTTCTCTCTCTTTTTCTCTTTTTCTCTCTTTTTCTCATTTTCTATCTTTTTCTCCCACTTTTTCTCTCTCTTTTTATCTCTCTTTTTCTCTTTTTCTCTCTTTTTCTCTATCTCTTTCTCTTTTGTCTCCCTCTTTCTCCCTTTTTCTCTCTCTTTTTCTCTCTCTGTTCCTCTTTCACTCTTTTTCTCTCTTTCCCTCTCTTTTTCTCTCATTTTCTCTATTTCTCTCTCTTTTTCTCTCTCTTTTTCTCCCACTTTTTCTCTCTCTTTTTCTCTTTTTCTCTTTTTCGCTCTCGTTTTCTCTTTCTCTCTTTTTCTCTCTCTTATTCCCTTTTCTCTCTCTTTTTCTGTCTCTTTTTCTCTTTTTCTCTCTCTTTCTTTCTCTTTCTCTCTCTCTTTTCCCTTCTTCTCTTATTATTTCTCTTTTTCTCTCTCTTTTTCTCTTTTTTCTCTCTTTTTCTGTTTTTCGTTCTTTCTCTCTTTTTCTCTCTCTTATTCCCTTTTCTCTCTCTTTTTCTGTCTCTTTTTCTCTTTTTCTCTCTTTTTCTTTCTCTTTCTCTCTCTCTTTTCCCTTCTTCTCTCTTTCTCTTTTTCTCTTTCTCTCTTTTTCTCTTTCTCTCTTTTTCTCTTTATCTCTTTCTCTCTTTTTCTCTCTTTTTCTCTCACTTTTTCTCACTCTTCATCTCTCTCTCTTTCTCTTTTTCTCTCTTTCTCTCTTTTTCTCTTTCTCTCTTTTTTCTCGTTCTCTCTTTTTCTCTTTTTCTCTCTCTTTTTCTCTATTTTTCTCTTTTTCTCTCTTTCTATCTTTTTCTTTCTCTTTTTTTTCCTTTTTCTCTTTTTATCTCTCTTATTCTCTCTTTTTCTCTCACTTTTTCTCACTCTTTATCTCTCTCTTTCTCTCTTTTTCTCTTTCTCTCTTTTCTCTCTCTTTTTCTCTTTCTCTCTTTCTCTCTTTTTCTCTCTCTTTTTCTCCCTCTTTTTCTGTCTCTTTTCACTCTTTTCTCACTCTTTTCCCTCTTTTCGTTCTCTTTTTCTCTTTGTCTCTCTTTTTCACTCTTTTACTCTTTTTCTCTTTTTCTCTCTCTTTTTCTCTCTCTTTTCTCTCTTTTTCTCTTCTTCTCTCTCTTTTTCTATCTTGTTCTCTCTTATTATTTCTCCTTTTCTCTCTCTTTTTTCTCTCTTTTTCTGTTTTTCCCTCTTTCTCTCTTTTTCTCTCTCTTATTCCCTTTTCTCTCTCTTGTTCTCTCTCTTTTTCTCACTCTTTTTCTCTTTTTCTCTCTTTCTCACTTTTTCTCTCTCTTTTTCTCTCTCTATTTCTCTTTTTTCTCTCTTTTTCTGTTTTTCGCTCTTTCTCTCTTTTTCTCTCTCTTATTCCCTTTTCTCTCTCTTGTTCTCTCTGTTTTTCCTTTTTCTCTTGTTCTCTCTCTTTTTCTCACTCTTTTTCTCTTTTTCTCTCTTTCTCACTTTTTCTCTCTCTTTTTCCCTTTTTCTCTTTTTATCTCTCTTTTTCTCTCACATTTTCTCACTCTTTATCTCTCTCTTTCTCTCTTTATCTCACTCTTTTTCTCTTTCTCTCTTTCTCTCTTTTTCTCTCTCTTTTTCTCCCTCTTTTTCTGTCTCTTTTCTCTCTTTTCTCGCTTTTTTCCCCTCTTTTTTCTCTCTTTTTCTCTTTGTCTCTCTTTATCTCTCTTTTACTCTTTTTCTCTTTTTCTCTCTCATTATCTCTCACTTTTTCCCTCACATTTTCTCGTTTTCTCTCTCTTTTTCACTCTCTTTTCCTCTTTTTATCTTCCTCTCTTTTTCTCTCTCTTTTTCTCTCTCATTTTCTCTCCCTTTTTCGCTTTTTCTCTTTCTCTCTTTATATCTCTCTTTTTATATTTTTCTCTCGTTCTCTCTTTTTCTCTCTCTTTCGCTTTTTCTCTTTCTCTCTTTTTCGCTCTCTTTTTCTCCTTTTCTCTCTTTCTCTCTTTTTCTCTCTTTTTTCTTTTTTTCTCTTTCTCTCTTTTTCTCTCTCTTTTTATCTCTCTTTTTTCTCACTTTTTCACTTTTTCTCTCTTTCTATCTTTTTCTCTCTCTTTTTCTCTCTTTTGTTCCCTTTTTCTCTTTTTCACTCTCTTTTTCTCTTTTTCTCTCTTTCTCTCTTTTTTCTCTCTTTTTCTCTATTTTTCTCTCTCTTTTTCTCTTTCTCCCTTTTTCTCTCTTTTTCTCTTTCTCTCTTTTTCTCTCTCTTTCTCTCTCTCTTTTCCCTTCTTCTCTCTTTCTCTTTTTCTCTTTCTCTCTTTTTCTCTTTCTCTCTTTTTCTCTTTATCTTTTTCTCCCACTTTTTCTCTCTCTTTTACTCTCTTTTTCTCTTTTTCTCTTTTTCGCTCTCTTTTTCTCTTTCTCTCTCTTTTTCTCTCTTATTCCCTTTTCTCTCTCTTTTTCTGTCTCTTTTTCTCTTTTTCTCTCTTTTTCTTTCTCTTTTTCTCTCTCTTTCCCTTCTTCTCTTATTATTTCTCTTTTTCTCTCTCTCTTTCTCTGTTTTCTCTCTTTTTCTGTTTTTCGCTCTTTCTCTCTTTTTCTCTCTCTTATCCCCTTTTCTCTCTCTTTTTCTGTCTCTTTTTCTTTTTTTCTCTCTTTTTCTTTCTCTTTCTCTCTCTCTTTTCCCTTCTTCTCTCTTTCTCTTTTTCACTTTCTCTCTTTTTCTCTTTCTCTCTTTTTCTCTCTTTTTCTCTCACTTTTTCTCACTCTTCATCTCTCTCTCTTTCTCTTTTTCTCTCTTTCTCTCTTTTTCTCTTTCTCTCTTTTTTCTCTCTCTCTCTTTTTCTCTGCCTTTTTCTCTCTTTTTCTCTTTTTATCACTCTCTTTCTCTCACTTTTTCTCTCTCTTTATCTCTCTCTCATTCTCTTTTTCTCTCGTTCTCTCTTTTTCTCTTTTTCTCTCTCTTTTTCTCTCTTTTTCTCTTTTTCTCTCTTTCTATCTTTTTCTTTCTCTTTTTTCCTTTTTTCTCTTTTTATCTCTCTTATTCTCTCTTTTTCTCTCACTTTTTCTCACTCTTTATCTCTCTCTTTCTCTCTTTTTCTCTTTCTCTCTTTTCTCTCTCTTTTTCTCTTTCTCTCTTTCTCTCTTTTTCTCTCTCTTTTTCTCCCTCTTTTTCTGTCTCTTTTCACTCTTTTCTCACTCTTTTCCCTCTTTTCTCTCTCTTTTTCTCTTTGTCTCTCTTTTTCACTCTTTTACTCTTTTTCTCTTTTTCTCTCTCTTTTTCTCTCTCTTTTCTCTCTCTTTTTCTCTTCTTCTCTCTCTTTTTCTATCTTGTTCTCTCTTATTATTTCTCCTTTTCTCTCTCTTTTTCTCTTTTTTCTCTCTTTTTCTGTTTTTCGCTCTTTCTCTCTTTTTCTCTCTCTTATTCCCTTTTCTCTCTCTTGTTCTCTCTGTTTTTCCTTTTTCTCTTGTTCTCTCTCTTTTTCTCACTCTTTTTCTCTTTTTCTCTCTTTCTCACTTTTTCTCTCTCTTTTCCCTTTTTCTCTTTTTATCTCTCTTTTTCTCTCACATTTTCTCACTCTTTATCTCTCTCTTTCTCTCTTTATCTCACTCTTTTTCTCTTTCTCTCTTTCTCTCTTTTTCTCTCTCTTTTTCTCCCTCTTTTTCTGTCTCTTTTCTCTCTTTTCTCGCTTTTTTCCCCTCTTTTTTCTCTCTTTTTCTCTTTGTCTCTCTTTATCTCTCTTTTACTCTTTTTCTCTTTTTCTCTCTCATTATCTCTCACTTTTTCCCTCACATTTTCTCTTTTTCTCTCTCTTTTTCACTCTCTTTTCCTCTTTTTATCTTCCTCTCTTTTTCTCTCTCTTTTTCTCTCTCATTTTCTCTCCCTTTTTCGCTTTTTCTCTTTCTCTCTTTATATCTCTCTTTTTATATTTTTCTCTCGTTCTCTCTTTTTCTCTCTCTTTCGCTTTTTCTCTTTCTCTCTTTTTCGCTCTCTTTTTCTCCTTTTCTCTCTTTCTCTCTTTTTCTCTCTTTTTTCTCTTTTTCTCTTTCTCTCTTTTTCTCTCTCTTTTTATCTCTCTTTTTCTCTCACATTTTCTCACTCTTTATCTCTCTCTTTCTCTCTTTATCTCACTCTTTTTCTCTTTCTCTCTTTCTCTCTTTTTCTCTCTCTTTTTCTCGCTCTTTTTCTGTCTCTTTTCTCTCTTTTCTCGCTTTTTTCCCCTCTTTTTTCTCTCTTTTTCTCTTTGTCTCTCCTTATCTCTCTTTTACTCTTTTTCTCTTTTTCTCTTTTTCTCTCTCGTTATCTCTCACTTTTTCCCTCACATTTTCTCTTTTTCTCTCTCTTTTTCACTCTCTTTTCCTCTTTCTCTCTTTTTCTATATTTTTCTCTCTCTTTTTCTCTCACATTTTCTCTCTTTTTCTCTCTTTTTCTCTTTTTCTCTCTTTCTATCTTTTCTCTCTCTTTTTCTCTTTTTTTCTCACTTTTTCTCTTTTTCTCTCTTTCTATCTTTTTCTCTCTCTTTTTTCTCTCTTTTTTCCCTTTTTCTCTTTTTCACTCTCTTTTTCTCTTTTTCTCTCTCTCTTTTTTTTTTATCTCTTTTTCTCTTTCTCTCTTTTTCTCTATTTTTCTCTCTCTTTTTCTCTCTTTCTCTCTTTTTCTCTCTTTTTTCTCTTTTTCTCTTTCTCCCTTTTCTCTCTCTTTTTCTTTTTCTCTCTTTTTCTCTCTCATTTTTTCTCTTGTTCTCTGTCTTTTTCTCTCTCTTTTTCTCTCTTTTTCTTTCACTTTTTCTCACTCTTCATCTCTCTCTCTTTCTCTTTTCTCTCTTTCTCTCTTTTTCTCTTTCTCTCTTTTTTCTCTCTTTTTCTCTTTCTCTCTCTCTCTCTTTTTCTCTCTCTTTTTCTCTTTCTCTCTTTCTCTTCTCTGCATTTTTCTCTCTTTTTCTCTTTTTATCTCTCTCTTTCTCTCACTTTTTCTCACTCTTTATCTCTCTCTCTTTCTCTTTTTCTCTCTTTCTCTCTTTTTCTGTTTTTCTCTATCTTTTTCTCTATTTTTCTCATTTTTCTCTCTTTCTATCTTTTTCTCTCTCTTTTTTCTCTTTTTTCCCTTTTTCTCTTTTTATCTCTCTTTTTCTCTAAAATTTTCTCACTCTTTATCTCTCTCTTTCTCTCTTTATCTCACTCTTTTTCTCTTTCTCTCTTTTTCTCTCTCTTTTTCTCGCTCTTTTTCTGTCTCTTTTCTCTCTTTTCTCGCTTTTTTTCCCTCTTTTTTCTCTCTTTTTCTCTTTGTCTCTCCTTATCTCTCTTTTACTCTTTTTCTCTTTTTCTCTCTCTTTTTCACTCTCTTTTCCTCTTTCTCTCTTTTTCTATATTTTTCTCTCTCTTTTTCTCTCACATTTTCTCTCTTTTTCTCTCTCTTTTTCTCTCTTTTTCTCTCTCTTTTGCTCTTTCTGTCTTTTTCTCTATTTTTCTCTCTCTTTTTCTCTCTCGTTATCTCTCACTTTTTCCCTCACTTTTTCTCATTTTCTCTCTCTTTTTCACTTTCTTTTTCTCTGTTTCTCTTTCTCTCTTATTCTTTTTTCTCTGTCTTTTTCTGTCTTTTTCTCTTTTTATCTCTCTTTTTCTCTCACTTTTTCTCCCTCTTTATCTCTCCCTCTTTCTCTTTTTCTCTCTTTCTGTCTTTTCTCTTTCTCTCTTTTTCACTCTCTTTTTTCTCTTCCTCTCTCTCTCTTTCTCTCTCTCTTTTTCTCTCTCTTATTCTCTTTCTCTCTTTCTCTCTTTTTCTCTCTCTTTTTCTCTCTCTTTTTCTCTCTCTTTTTTCTCTTTTTTTCCCTTTTTCTCTTTATCTCTCTTTTTCTCTCTTTTTCTCTCACTTTTTCTCACTCTTTATCTCTCTCTTTCTCTCTTTTTCTCTTTCTCTCTTTTTCTCTCACTTTTTCTCTTTTGCTCTTTTTCTCTTTTTCTATGTTTTTCTCTCTCTTTTTCTCTCACATTTTCTCTCTATTTCTCTCTCTTTTTCTCTCTCTTTTTGTCTCTCTTTTGCTCTTTTTGTCTTTTTCTCTATTTTTCTCTCCCTTTTTCTCTCTCTTTTTCTCTCTTTTTCCCTCTCTTTTTCTCTCTCGTTATCTCTCACATTTTCCCTCACTTTTTCTCTTTTGCTCTCTCTTTTTCACTCTCTTTTTCTCTTTTTATCTTCCTCTCTTTTTCTCTCTCTTTTTCTCTCTTTTCGCTCACTTTTTCTCTTGTTCTGTCACTTTTTCTATCTTTTTCTCTCTTATTATTTCTGCTTTTCTCTCTTTTTCTCTTTTTTCTCTCTTTTTCTCTTTATCCCTCTTTCTCTCTTTCTCTCTCTCTTATTCCCTTTTCTCTTTCCCTTTTTCTCTTGTTCTCTCTCTTTTTCTCACTCTTTTTCTCTCTTTCTCACTTTTTCTCTCTCTTTTTCTCTCTCTTTTTCTCTTTTTCTCTCTCTTTTTCTCTTTTTCTCTCTTTTTCTCTCTCTTTTCCGCTTTCTTTTTCTCTTTCTCTCTTTTTCTCTATTTTTCTCTTTCTCTCTTTCTTTCTTCTTCTCTCACTTTTTCTCTCTCCTTTTCTGTCTCTTTTTCTCTTTTTCTCTCTTATTCTTTCTCTTTTTCTCTCTCTCTTTCTCTTCTTCTCTCTTTCTCTTTTTCTCTATCTCTCTTTTTCTATGTTTTTCTCTCTCTTTTTCTCTCAATTTTTCTCCCTCTTTATCTCTCTCTCTTTCTCTTTTTCTCTCTTTCTCTCTTTTTCTCTTTCTCTTTTTCTCTCTTTTTTTCCCTTTCTCTCTCTCTCTTTTTCTCTCTGTTTTTATCTCTCTTTTTCTCTTTTCCTCTTTATCACTCTGTCTTTTTCTTTTTCTCTCTTTTTCTCTTTTTATCTCTCTTTTTCTCTCTTTTTCTCTCACTTTTTCTCACTCTTTATCTCTCTGTCTTTTTCTTTTTCTCTCTTTCTCTCTTTTTCTCTGTCTTTTTCTCCCTCTTTTTCTGTCTCTTTTCTCCCTTTTCTCGCTTTTTTCCCTCTTTTTCTCACTTTTTCTCTTTTTCTCTCTTTTTCTCTGTTTTACTCTTTTTCTCTTTTCTCTCTCTTTTTCTCTCTCTTTTTCTCTTCCCTCTTTCTCTTTTTCTCTCTCTTTTTCTCTTTCTCTCTTTTTCTCTATTTTCTCTCTCTTTTTCTCTCACATTTTCTCTATTTTTCTCTCTCTTTCTCTCTCTCTTTTTCTCTCTTTTTCTCTCTCTTGCTCTTTCTGTCTTTTTCTCTATTTTTCTCTCTCTTTTTCTCTCTTTTTTCGCTCTCTTTTTCTCTCTCGTTATCTCTCACTTTTTCCCTCACTTTTTCTCTTTTTCTCTCTCTTTTTCACTCTCTTTTTCTCTTTCTCTCTTTTTCTCTTTTTCTCTGTCTTTTTCTGTCGTTTTCTCGTTTTATCTCTCTTTTTCTCTCACTTTTTCTCCTGCTTTATTTCTCTCTCTTTCTCTTTTTCTCTCTTTCTCTCTTTTTCTCTTTCTCTCTTTTTCTCTCTCTTTTTTCTCTTTCTCTCTCTCTCTTTTTCTCTCTCTTTTTCTCTTTCTCTCTTTCTCTCTTTTCTCTGTCTTTTTTTCTCTTTTTCTCTTTTTATCTCTCTTTATCTCTCTTTTTCTCTCACTTTTTCTCACTCTTTATCTCTCTGTCTTTTTCTTTTTCTCTCTTTTTAACTTTTTCTCTCTCTTTTTTCTCTTTTTTTCCCTTTTTCTCTTTTTATCTCTCTTTTTATCTTTTTCTCTCGTTCTCTCTTTTTCTCTCTCTTTCACTTTTTATCTTTCTCTCTTTTTTGCTCTTTTTTCTCTTTTTCGCTTTCTCTCTTTTTCTCTCTCTTTTCTCTCTTTTTCTCACTTTTTCTCTTTTTCTCTTTTTCTCTCTTTCTCTCTTTTTTCTCTCTTTTTCTCTTTCTCTCCTTTTCTCTATTTTTCTCTCTTTTTCTCTCTCTTTTTCTCTTTTTCCCTCTTTCTCTCTTTTCTCTCTTTTTCTTTTTCTCTTTCTCTCGCTTTCTCACTTTTTCTCTCTATCTATCTTTTTCTCTTTCTTTTTTCTCTCTTTTTTTCCCTTTTTCTCTTTTTCACTCTCTTTTTCTTTTTCTCTCTCTTTTTCTCTCTTTTTCTCTTTCTCTCTTTTTCTCTATATTTCTCTCTTTTTCTCTCTCTTTTTCTCTTTTTCTCTCTTTCTCTCTTTTTCTCTCTTTTTCTCTTTTTCTCTCTCTTTTTCTCTCTCTTTTCTCTCTCTTTTTCTCTTATTCTCTCTCTTTTTCTATCTTTTTCTCTCATTATTTCTCCTTTTCTCTCTCTTTTTCTCTTTTTTCTCTCTTTTTCTCTTTTTCCCTCTTTCTCTCTTTTTCTCTCTCTTATTCCCTTTTCTCTCTCTTGTTCTCTCTCTTTTTCTCACACTTTTTCTCTTTTTCTCTCTTTCTCACTTTTTCTCTCTCTTTTTCTCTCTCTATTTCTCTTTTTCTCTCTCTTTTTCTCTTTTTGTCCCTTTTTCTCTCTTTTTCTATCTCTTTTTCGGTCTATTTTTCTCTTTTTCTCTTTCTCTCTTTTTCTCTCTTTTTCTCTTTCTCTTTTTCTCTCTTCTTCTCTCACTTTTTCTCTCTCCTTTTCTCTTTTTTTCTCACTTTTTCACTTTTTCTCTCTTTCTATCTTTTTCTCTCTCTTTTTTCTCTTTTTTTCCCTTTTTCTCTTTTTCACTCTCTTTTTCTCTTTTTCTCTCTTTCTCTCTTATTTCTCTCGTTTTCTCTTTCTCTCTTTTTCTCTATTTTTCTCTCTCTTTTTCTCTCTTTCTCTCTTTTTCTCTCTTTTTTCTCTTTTTCTCTTTCTCCCTTTTCTCTCTCTTTTTCTCTTTCTCTCTTTTTCTCTCTTTGTCTCTCACGTTTTCTCTCTCATTTTTTCTCTTGTTCTCTCTCTTTTTCTCTCTTTTTCTCTCACTTTTTCTCTCTCTCTCTTTCTGTTTTTCTCTCTTTCTCTCATTTTCTCTTTCTCTCTTTTTCTCAGTCTTTTTCTCTTTCTCTCTTTCTCTCTTTTTCACGCTCTTTTTCTCCCTCTTTTTCTGTCTCTTTTCTCTCTTTTCTCGCTTTTTTCCTTCTTTTCTCTTTTTCTCTTTGTCTCTCTTTTTCTCTCTTTTACTCTTTTTCTCTTTTTCTCTTTTTCTCTCTCTTTTTCTCTCTCTTTTCTCTCTCTTTTTCTCTCACATTTTCTCTCGTTTTCTCTCTCTTTTGCTCTTTCTGTCTTTTTCTCTCTTTTTCTCTCTCTTTTTCTCTCTTTTCTCACACTTTTTCTCTTCTCTCACTTTTTCTATCTTTTTCTCTCTTATTATTTCTGCTTTTCTCTCTTTTTCTCTTTTTTCTCTCTTTTTCTCTTTATCCCTCTTTCTCTCTTTCTCTCTCTCTTATTCCCTTTTCTCTCTCTTGTTCTCTCTCTTTTTTCCTTTTTCTCTTGTTCTCTCTCTTTTTCTCACTCTTTTTCTCTCTTTCTCACTTTTTCTCTCTCTTTTTCTCTCTCTTTTTCTCTTTTTCTCTCTCTTTTTCTCTTTTTTTCTCTTTTTCTCTCTCTTTTCCGCTCTCTTTTTCTCTTTCTCTCTTTTTCTCTATTTTTCTCTTTCTCTCTTTCTTTCTTCTTCTCTCACTTTTTCTCTCTCTTTTTCTGTCTCTTTTTCTCTTTTTCTCTCTTATTCTTTCTCTTTTTCTCTCTCTCTTTCTCTTCTTCTCTCTTTCTCTTTTTCTCTATCTCTCTTTTTCTATGTTTTTCTCTCTCTTTTTCTCGCAATTTTTCTCCCTCTTTATCTCTCTCTCTTTCTCTTTTTCTCTCTTTCTCTCTTTTTCTCTTTCTCTCTTTTTCTCTCTCTTTTTTCTCTTTCTCTCTCTCTTTTTCTCTCTCTTTTTCTCTCTCTTTTTCTCTTTCCCTCTTTATCACTCTGTCTTTTTCTTTTTCTCTCTTTTTCTCTTTTTATCTCTCTTTTTCTCTCTGTCTCTCACGTTTTCTCTCTCATTTTTTCTCTTGTTCTCTCTCTTTTTCTCTCCTTTTCTCTCTTTTTCTCTCACTTTTTCTCGCTCTTCATCTCTCTCTCTTTCTCTTTTTCTCTCTTTCTCTTATTTTCTCTTTCTCTCTTTTTCTCAGTCTTTTTCTCTTTCTCTTTCTCTCTTTTTCACGCTCTTTTTCTCCCTCTTTTTCTGTCTCTTTTCTCTCTTTTCTCGCTTTTTTCCTTCTTTTCTCTTTTTCTCTTTGTCTCTCTATTTCTCTCTTTTACTCTTTTTCTCTTTTTCTCTCTCTTTTTCTCTCTCTTTTTTCTCTCACATTTTCTCTCGTTTTCTCTCTCTTTTGCTCTTTCTGTCTTTTTCTCTCTTTTTCTCTCTCTTTTTCTCTCTTTTCTCTCACTTTTTCTCTTCTCTCACTTTTTCTATCTTTTTCTCTCTTATTATTTCTGCTTTTCTCTCTTTTACTCTTTTTTCTCTCTTTTTCTCTTTATCCCTCTTTCTCTCTCTCTTATTCCCTTTTCTCTCTCTTGTTCTCTCTCTTTTTTCCTTTTTCTCTTGTTCTCTCTCTTTATCTCACTCTTTTTCTCTCTTTCTCACTTTTTCTCTCTCTTTTTCTCTCTCCTTTTCTCTTTTTCTCTCTCTTTTTCTCTTTTTCTCTCTCTTTTCCGCTCGCTTTTTCTCTTTCTCTCTTTTTCTCTATTTTTCTCTTTCTCTCTTTCTTTCTTCTTCTCTCACTTTTTCTCTCTTTTTCTGTCTCTTTTTCTCTTTTTCTCTCTTATTCTTTCTCTTTTTCTCTCTCTCTTTCTCTTCTTCTCTCTTTCCCTTTTTCTCTATCTCTCTTTTTCTATGTTTTTCTCTCTCTTTTTCTCTCAATTTTTCTCCCTCTTTATCTCTCTCTCTTTCTCTTTTTCTCTCTTTCTCTCTTTTTCTCTTTCTCTCTTTTTCTCTCTCTTTTTTCTCTTTCTCTCTCTCTCTTTTTCTCTCTCTTTTTCTCTCTCTTTTTCTCTTTCCCTCTTTATCACTCTGTCTTTTTCTTTTTCTCTCTTTTTCTCTTTTTATCTCTCTTTTTCTCTCTTTTTCTCTCACTTTTTCTCACTCTTTATCTCTCTGTCTTTTTCTTTTTCTCTCTTTCTCTCTTTTTCTCTTTCTCTCTTTTCTCTCTCTTTTTCTCTCTATCTCTTTTTCTCTCTTTTTAACTATTTCTCTCTCTTTTTTCTCTTTTTTTCCCTTTTTCTCTTTTTATCTCTCTTTTTCTCTCTTTCTCTCACTTTCTCTCACTCTTTATCTCTCTCTTTCTCTCTTTTTCTCTTTCTCTCTTTTTCTCTCTCTTTTCTCTTTCTCTCTTTCTCTCTTTTTCTCTGTCTTTTTCTCCCTCTTTTTCTGTCTCTTTTCTCCCTTTTCTCGCTTTTTTCCCCTCTTTTCTCTCTCTTTTTCTCTCTTTTTCTCTGTTTTACTCTTTTTCTCTTTTTCTCTCTCTTTTTCTCTCTCTTTTTCTCTTGTTCTCTCTCTTTTTCTATCTTTTCTCTCTTATTATTTCTCATTTTCTCTCTCTTTTTCTCTTTTTTCTCTCTTTTTCTCTTTTTCGCTCTTTCTCTCTTTTTCTCTCTCTTATTCCCTTTTCTCTCTCTTGTTCTCCCTCTTTTTTCCCTTTTCTCTTTTTCTGTCTCTTTTTCTCACCCTTTTTCTCTTTTTCGCTCTTTCTCACTTTTCCCCCCTTTTTTCTCTCTTTTTCTCTTTTTCTCTCTCCTTTTCTCTTTATCTCTCTTTTTCTCTCTCTTTTTCTCTTTTTCTCTTTCTCTCCTTTTCTCTCTTTTTCTCTTTCTCTCTTTCTCTCTTTTTCTCTCACTTTTTCTCTCTCTTTTTCTCTTTTTCTCTCTTTTTCTTTCTCTTTTCTCTCTCTTTTTCTCTTCCCTCTTTCTCTTTTTCTCTTTCTCTCTTTTTCTATATTTTCTCTCTCCTTTTCTCTTCCCTCTTTCTCTTTTTCTCTTTCTCTCTTTTTCTATATTTTCTCTCTCTTTTTCTCTCACATTTTCTCTCTTTTTCTCTCTCTTTTCTCTCTCTTTTTCTCTCACATTTTCTCTCGTTTTCTCTCTCTTTTGCTCTTTCTGTCTTTTTCTCTCTTTTTCTCTCTCTTTTTCTCTCTTTTCTCACACTTTTTCTCTTCTCTCACTTTTTCTATCTTTTTCTCTCTTATTATTTCTGCTTTTCTCTCTTTTTCTCTTTTTTCTCTCTTTTTCTCTTTATCCCTCTTTCTCTCTTTCTCTCTCTCTTATTCCCTTTTCTCTCTCTTGTTCTCTCTCTTTTTTCCTTTTTCTCTTGTTCTCTCTCTTTTTCTCACTCTTTTTCTCTCTTTCTCACTTTTTCTCTCTCTTTTTCTCTCTCTTTTTCTCTTTTTCTCTCTCTTTTTCTCTTTTTTTCTCTTTTTCTCTCTCTTTTCCGCTCTCTTTTTCTCTTTCTCTCTTTTTCTCTATTTTTCTCTTTCTCTCTTTCTTTCTTCTTCTCTCACTTTTTCTCTCTCTTTTTCTGTCTCTTTTTCTCTTTTTCTCTCTTATTCTTTCTCTTTTTCTCTCTCTCTTTCTCTTCTTCTCTCTTTCTCTTTTTCTCTATCTCTCTTTTTCTATGTTTTTCTCTCTCTTTTTCTCGCAATTTTTCTCCCTCTTTATCTCTCTCTCTTTCTCTTTTTCTCTCTTTCTCTCTTTTTCTCTTTCTCTCTTTTTCTCTCTCTTTTTTCTCTTTCTCTCTCTCTTTTTCTCTCTCTTTTTCTCTCTCTTTTTCTCTTTCCCTCTTTATCACTCTGTCTTTTTCTTTTTCTCTCTTTTTCTCTTTTTATCTCTCTTTTTCTCTCTGTCTCTCACGTTTTCTCTCTCATTTTTTCTCTTGTTCTCTCTCTTTTTCTCTCCTTTTCTCTCTTTTTCTCTCACTTTTTCTCGCTCTTCATCTCTCTCTCTTTCTCTTTTTCTCTCTTTCTCTTATTTTCTCTTTCTCTCTTTTTCTCAGTCTTTTTCTCTTTCTCTTTCTCTCTTTTTCACGCTCTTTTTCTCCCTCTTTTTCTGTCTCTTTTCTCTCTTTTCTCGCTTTTTTCCTTCTTTTCTCTTTTTCTCTTTGTCTCTCTATTTCTCTCTTTTACTCTTTTTCTCTTTTTCTCTCTCTTTTTCTCTCTCTTTTTTCTCTCACATTTTCTCTCGTTTTCTCTCTCTTTTGCTCTTTCTGTCTTTTTCTCTCTTTTTCTCTCTCTTTTTCTCTCTTTTCTCTCACTTTTTCTCTTCTCTCACTTTTTCTATCTTTTTCTCTCTTATTATTTCTGCTTTTCTCTCTTTTACTCTTTTTTCTCTCTTTTTCTCTTTATCCCTCTTTCTCTCTCTCTTATTCCCTTTTCTCTCTCTTGTTCTCTCTCTTTTTTCCTTTTTCTCTTGTTCTCTCTCTTTATCTCACTCTTTTTCTCTCTTTCTCACTTTTTCTCTCTCTTTTTCTCTCTCCTTTTCTCTTTTTCTCTCTCTTTTTCTCTTTTTCTCTCTCTTTTCCGCTCGCTTTTTCTCTTTCTCTCTTTTTCTCTATTTTTCTCTTTCTCTCTTTCTTTCTTCTTCTCTCACTTTTTCTCTCTTTTTCTGTCTCTTTTTCTCTTTTTCTCTCTTATTCTTTCTCTTTTTCTCTCTCTCTTTCTCTTCTTCTCTCTTTCCCTTTTTCTCTATCTCTCTTTTTCTATGTTTTTCTCTCTCTTTTTCTCTCAATTTTTCTCCCTCTTTATCTCTCTCTCTTTCTCTTTTTCTCTCTTTCTCTCTTTTTCTCTTTCTCTCTTTTTCTCTCTCTTTTTTCTCTTTCTCTCTCTCTCTTTTTCTCTCTCTTTTTCTCTCTCTTTTTCTCTTTCCCTCTTTATCACTCTGTCTTTTTCTTTTTCTCTCTTTTTCTCTTTTTATCTCTCTTTTTCTCTCTTTTTCTCTCACTTTTTCTCACTCTTTATCTCTCTGTCTTTTTCTTTTTCTCTCTTTCTCTCTTTTTCTCTTTCTCTCTTTTCTCTCTCTTTTTCTCTCTATCTCTTTTTCTCTCTTTTTAACTATTTCTCTCTCTTTTTTCTCTTTTTTTCCCTTTTTCTCTTTTTATCTCTCTTTTTCTCTCTTTCTCTCACTTTCTCTCACTCTTTATCTCTCTCTTTCTCTCTTTTTCTCTTTCTCTCTTTTTCTCTCTCTTTTCTCTTTCTCTCTTTCTCTCTTTTTCTCTGTCTTTTTCTCCCTCTTTTTCTGTCTCTTTTCTCCCTTTTCTCGCTTTTTTCCCCTCTTTTCTCTCTCTTTTTCTCTCTTTTTCTCTGTTTTACTCTTTTTCTCTTTTTCTCTCTCTTTTTCTCTCTCTTTTTCTCTTGTTCTCTCTCTTTTTCTATCTTTTCTCTCTTATTATTTCTCATTTTCTCTCTCTTTTTCTCTTTTTTCTCTCTTTTTCTCTTTTTCGCTCTTTCTCTCTTTTTCTCTCTCTTATTCCCTTTTCTCTCTCTTGTTCTCCCTCTTTTTTCCCTTTTCTCTTTTTCTGTCTCTTTTTCTCACCCTTTTTCTCTTTTTCGCTCTTTCTCACTTTTCCCCCCTTTTTTCTCTCTTTTTCTCTTTTTCTCTCTCCTTTTCTCTTTATCTCTCTTTTTCTCTCTCTTTTTCTCTTTTTCTCTTTCTCTCCTTTTCTCTCTTTTTCTCTTTCTCTCTTTCTCTCTTTTTCTCTCACTTTTTCTCTCTCTTTTTCTCTTTTTCTCTCTTTTTCTTTCTCTTTTCTCTCTCTTTTTCTCTTCCCTCTTTCTCTTTTTCTCTTTCTCTCTTTTTCTATATTTTCTCTCTCCTTTTCTCTTCCCTCTTTCTCTTTTTCTCTTTCTCTCTTTTTCTATATTTTCTCTCTCTTTTTCTCTCACATTTTCTCTATTTTTCTCTCTCTTTCTCTCTCTCTTTTTCTCTCTCTTGCTCTTTCTGTCTTTTTCTCTATTCTTCTCTCTCTTTTTCTCCCTTTTTCCCCTCTCTTTTTCTCTCTCGTTATCTCTCACTTTTTCCCTCACTTTTTCTCTTTTTCTCTCTCTTTTTCACTCTCTTTTTCTCTTTCTCTCTTTTTCTCTTTTTCTCTGTCTATTTCTGTCGTTTTCTCGTTTTATCTCTCTTTTTCTCTCACTTTTTCTCCCTCTTTATCTCTCTCTCTTTCTCTTTTTCTCTCTTTCTCTCTTTTTCTCTTTCTCTCTTTTTCTCTCTTTTTCTCTTTCTCTTTTTCTCTCTTCTTCTCTCACTTTTTCTCTCTCTTTTTCTCTTTTTTTCTCACTTTTTCACTTTTTCTCTCTTTCTATCTTTTCTCTCTCTTTTTTCTCTTTTTTTCCCTTTTTCTCTTTTTCACTCTCTTTTTCTCTCTTTCTCTCTTTTTTCTCTCGTTTTCTCTTTCTCTCTTTTTCTCTATTTTTCTCTCTCTTTTTCTCTCTTTCTCTCTTTTTCTCTCTTTTTTCTCTTTTTCTCTTTCTCCCTTTTCTCTCTCTTTTTCTCTTTCTCTCTTTTTCTCTCTTTGTCTCTCACGTTTTCTCTCTCATTTTTTCTCTTGTTCTCTCTCTTTTTCTCTCTTTTTCTCTCACTTTTTCTCTCTCTCTCTCTCTTTCTGTTTTTCTCTCTTTCTCTCATTTTCTCTTTCTCTCTTTTTCTCAGTCTTTTTCTCTTTCTCTCTTTCTCTCTTTTTCACGCTCTTTTTCTCCCTCTTTTTCTGTCTCTTTTCTCTCTTTTCTCGCTTTTTTCCTTCTTTTCTCTTTTTCTCTTTGTCTCTCTTTTTCTCTCTTTTACTCTTTTTCTCTTTTTCTCTTTTTCTCTCTCTTTTTCTCTCTCTTTTCTCTCTCTTTTTCTCTCACATTTTCTCTCGATTTCTCTCTCTTTTGCTCTTTCTGTCTTTTTCTCTCTTTTTCTCTCTCTTTTTCTCTCTTTTCTCTCACTTTTTCTCTTCTCTCACTTTTTCTATCTTTTTCTCTCTTATTATTTCTGCTTTTCTCTCTTTTTCTCTTTTTTCTCTCTTTTTCTCTTTATCCCTCTTTCTCTCTTTCTCTCTCTCTTATTCCCTTTTCTCTCTCTTGTTCTCTCTCTTTTTTCCTTTTTCTCTTGTTCTCTCTCTTTTTCTCACTCTTTTTCTCTCTTTCTCACTTTTCTCTCTCTTTTTCTCTCTCTTTTTCTCTTTTTCTCTCTCTTTTTCTCTTTTTCTCTTTTCTCTCTCTTTTCCGCTCTCTTTTTCTCTTTCTCTCTTTTTCTCTATTTTTCTCTTTCTCTCTTTCTTTCTTCTTCTCTCACTTTTTTCTCTCTCTTTTTCTCTTTTTCTCTCTTATTCTTTCTCTTTTTCTCTCTCTCTTTCTCTTCTTCTCTCTTTCTCTTTTTCTCTATCTCTCTTTTTCTATGTTTTTCTCTCTCTTTTTCTCGCAATTTTTCTCCCTCTTTATCTCTCTCTCTTTCTCTTTTTCTCTCTTTCTCTCTTTTTCTCTTTCTCTCTTTTTCTCTCTCTTTTTTCTCTTTCTCTCTCTCTTTTTCTCTCTCTTTTTCTCTTTCCCTCTTTATCACTCTGTCTTTTTCTTTTTCTCTCTTTTTCTCTTTTTATCTCTCTTTTTCTCTCTGTCTCTCACGTTTTCTCTCTCATTTTTTCTCTTGTTCTCTCTCTTTTTCTCTCCTTTTCTCTCTTTTTCTCTCACTTTTTCTCGCTCTTCATCTCTCTCTCTTTCTCTTTTTCTCTCTTTCTCTTATTTTCTCTTTCTCTCTTTTTCTCAGTCTTTTTCTCTTTCTCTCTTTCTCTCTTTTTCACGCTCTTTTTCTCCCTCTTTTTCTGTCTCTTTTCTCTCTTTTCTCGCTTTTTTCCTTCTTTTCTCTTTTTCTCTTTGTCTCTCTATTTCTCTCTTTTACTCTTTTTCTCTTTTTCTCTTTTTCTCTCTCTTTTTCTCTCTCTTTTTTCTCTCACATTTTCTCTCGTTTTCTCTCTCTTTTGCTCTTTCTGTCGTTTTCTGTCTTTTTCTCTCTCTTTTTCTCTCTTTTCTCTCACTTTTTCTCTTCTCTCACTTTTTCTATCTTTTTCTCTCTTATTATTTCTGCTTTTCTCTCTTTTACTCTTTTTTCTCTCTTTTTCTCTTTATCCCTCTTTCTCTCTCTCTTATTCCCTTTTCTCTCTCTTGTTCTCTCTCTTTTTTCCTTTTTCTCTTGTTCTCTCTCTTTATCTCACTCTTTTTCTCTCTTTCTCACTTTTTCTCTCTCTTTTTCTCTCTCCTTTTCTCTTTCTCTCTCTCTTTTTCTCTCTCTTTTCCGCTCTCTTTTTCTCTTTCTCTCTTTTTCTCTATTTTTCTCTTTCTCTCTTTCTTTCTTCTTCTCTCACTTTTTCTCTCTTTTTCTGTCTCTTTTTCTCTTTTTCTCTCTTATTCTTTCTCTTTTTCTCTCTCTCTTTCTCTTCTTCTCTCTTTCCCTTTTTCTCTATCTCTCTTTTTCTATGTTTTTCTCTCTCTTTTTCTCTCAATTTTTCTCCCTCTTTATCTCTCTCTCTCTCTTTTTCTCTCTTTCTCTCTTTTTCTCTTTCTCTCTTTTTCTCTCTCTTTTTTCTCTTTCTCTCTCTCTCTTTTTCTCTCTCTTTTTCTCTCTCTTTTTCTCTTTCCCTCTTTATCACTCTGTCTTTTTCTTTTTCTCTCTTTTTCTCTTTTTATCTCTCTTTTTCTCTCTTTTTCTCTCACTTTTTCTCACTCTTTATCTCTCTGTCTTTTTCTTTTTCTCTCTTTCTCTCTTTTTCTCTTTCTCTCTTTTCTCTCTCTTTTTCTCTCTATCTCTTTTTCTCTCTTTTTAACTATTTCTCTCTCTTTTTTCTCTTTTTTCCCTTTTTCTCTTTTTATCTCTCTTTTTCTCTCTTTCTCTCACTTTCTCTCACTCTTTATCTCTCTCTTTCTCTCTTTTTCTCTTTCTCTCTTTTTCTCTCTCTTTTCTCTTTCTCTCTTTCTCTCTTTTTCTCTGTCTTTTTCTCCCTCTTTTTCTGTCTCTTTTCTCCCTTTTCTCGCTTTTTTCCCCTCTTTTCTCTCTCTTTTTCTCTCTTTTTCTCTGTTTTACTCTTTTTCTCTTTTTCTCTCTCTTTTCTCTCTCTTTTTCTCTTGTTCTCTCTCTTTTTCTATCTTTTCTCTCTTATTATTTCTCATTTTCTCTCTCTTTTTCTCTCTTTTTCTCTTTTTCGCTCTTTCTCTCTTTTTCTCTCTCTTATTCCCTTTTCTCTCTCTTGTTCTCCCTCTTTTTTCCCTTTTCTCTTTTTCTGTCTCTTTTTCTCACCCTTTTTCTCTTTTTCGCTCTTTCTCACTTTCCCCCCTTTTTTCTCTCTTTTTCTCT
This sequence comes from Chiloscyllium plagiosum, assembly GCF_037043375.1. Lineage (NCBI taxonomy): Eukaryota > Metazoa > Chordata > Chondrichthyes > Orectolobiformes > Hemiscylliidae > Chiloscyllium > Chiloscyllium plagiosum. The sequence goes on from NW_028270176.1 coordinate 18,467,466, forward strand.
TTTTCTCTCTCCTTTTCTCTTTATCTCTCTTTTTCTCTCTCTTTTTCTCTTTTTCTCTTTCTCTCCTTTTCTCTCTTTTTCTCTTTCTCTCTTTCTCTCTTTTTCTCTCACTTTTTCTCTCTCTTTTTCTCTTTTTCTCTCTTTTTCTTTCTCTTTTCTCTCTCTTTTTCTCTTCCCTCTTTCTCTTTTTCTCTCTCTTTTTCTCTTTCTCTCTTTTTCTATATTTTCTCTCTCTTTTTCTCTCACATTTTCTCTATTTTTCTCTCTCTTTCTCTCTCTCTTTTTCTCTCTCTTGCTCTTTCTGTCTTGTTCTCTATTCTTCTCTCTCTTTTTCTCCCTTTTTTCCCTCTCTTTTTCTCTCTCGTTATCTCTCACTTTTTCCCTCACTTTTTCTCTTTTTCTCTCTCTTTTTCACTCTCTTTTTCTCTTTCTCTCTTTTTCTCTTTTTCTCTGTCTATTTCTGTCGTTTTCTCGTTTTATCTCTCTTTTTCTCTCACTTTTTCTCCCTCTTTATCTCTCTCTCTTTCTCTTTTTCTCTCTTTCTCTCTTTTTCTCTTTCTCTCTTTTTCTCTCTTTTTCTCTTTCTCTTTTTCTCTCTTCTTCTCTCACTTTTTCTCTCTCTTTTTCTCTTTTTTTCTCACTTTTTCACTTTTTCTCTCTTTCTATCTTTTTCTCTCTCTTTTTTCTCTTTTTTTCCCTTTTTCTCTTTTTCACTCTCTTTTTCTCTTTTTCTCTCTTTCTCTCTTTTTTCTCTCGTTTTCTCTTTCTCTCTTTTTCTCTATTTTTCTCTCTCTTTTTCTCTCTTTCTCTCTTTTTCTCTCTTTTTTCTCTTTTTCTCTTTCTCCCTTTTCTCTCTCTTTTTCTCTTTCTCTCTTTTTCTCTCTTTGTCTCTCACGTTTTCTCTCTCATTTTTTCTCTTGTTCTCTCTCTTTTTCTCTCTTTTTCTCTCACTTTTTCTCTCTCTCTCTCTCTTTCTGTTTTTCTCTCTTTCTCTCATTTTCTCTTTCTCTCTTTTTCTCAGTCTTTTTCTCTTTCTCTCTTTCTCTCTTTTTCACGCTCTTTTTCTCCCTCTTTTTCTGTCTCTTTTCTCTCTTTTCTCGCTTTTTTCCTTCTTTTCTCTTTTTCTCTTTGTCTCTCTTTTTCTCTCTTTTACTCTTTTTCTCTTTTTCTCTTTCTCTCTTTTTCTCTCTTTTTTCTCTCTCTTTTTCTCTCACATTTTCTCTCGATTTCTCTCTCTTTTGCTCTTTCTGTCTTTTTCTCTCTTTTTCTCTCTCTTCTTCTCTCTTTTCTCTCACTTTTTCTCTTCTCTCACTTTTTCTATCTTTTTCTCTCTTATTATTTCTGCTTTTCTCTCTTTTTCTCTTTTTTCTCTCTTTTTCTCTTTATCCCTCTTTCTCTCTTTCTCTCTCTCTTATTCCCTTTTCTCTCTCTTGTTCTCTCTCTTTTTTCCTTTTTCTCTTGTTCTCTCTCTTTTTCTCACTCTTTTTCTCTCTTTCTCACTTTTCTCTCTCTTTTTCTCTCTCTTTTTCTCTTTTTCTCTCTCTTTTTCTCTTTTTTTCTCTTTTTCTCTCTCTTTTCCGCTCTCTTTTTCTCTTTCTCTCTTTTTCTCTATTTTTCTCTTTCTCTCTTTCTTTCTTCTTCTCTCACTTTTTCTCTCTCTTTTTCTGTCTCTTTTTCTCTTTTTCTCTCTTATTCTTTCTCTTTTTCTCTCTCTCTTTCTCTTCTTCTCTCTTTCTCTTTTTCTCTATCTCTCTTTTTCTATGTTTTCTCTCTCTTTTTCTCGCAATTTTTCTCCCTCTTTATCTCTCTCTCTTTCTCTTTTTCTCTCTTTCTCTCTTTTTCTCTTTCTCTCTTTTTCTCTCTCTTTTTTCTCTTTCTCTCTCTCTTTTTCTCTCTCTTTTTCTCTCTCTTTTTCTCTTTCCCTCTTTATCACTCTGTCTTTTTCTTTTTCTCTCTTTTTCTCTTTTTATCTCTCTTTTTCTCTCTGTCTCTCACGTTTTCTCTCTCATTTTTTCTCTTGTTCTCTCTCTTTTTCTCTCCTTTTCTCTCTTTTTCTCTCACTTTTTCTCGCTCTTCATCTCTCTCTCTTTCTCTTTTTCTCTCTTTCTCTTATTTTCTCTTTCTCTCTTTTTCTCAGTCTTTTTCTCTTTCTCTCTTTCTCTCTTTTTCACGCTCTTTTTCTCCCTCTTTTTCTGTCTCTTTTCTCTCTTTTCTCGCTTTTTTCCTTCTTTTCTCTTTTTCTCTTTGTCTCTCTATTTCTCTCTTTTACTCTTTTTCTCTTTTTCTCTTTTTCTCTCTCTTTTTCTCTCTCTTTTTTCTCTCACATTTTCTCTCGTTTTCTCTCTCTTTTGCTCTTTCTGTCTTTTTCTCTCTTTTTCTCTCTTTTCTCTCACTTTTTCTCTTCTCTCACTTTTTCTATCTTTTTCTCTCTTATTATTTCTGCTTTTCTCTCTTTTACTCTTTTTTCTCTCTTTTTCTCTTTATCCCTCTTTCTCTCTCTCTTATTCCCTTTTCTCTCTCTTGTTCTCTCTCTTTTTTCCTTTTTCTCTTGTTCTCTCTCTTTATCTCACTCTTTTTCTCTCTTTCTCACTTTTTCTCTCTCTTTTTCTCTCTCCTTTTCTCTTTTTCTCTCTCTTTTTCTCTTTTTCTCTCTCTTTTCCGCTCTCTTTTTCTCTTTCTCTCTTTTTCTCTATTTTTCTCTTTCTCTCTTTCTTTCTTCTTCTCTCACTTTTTCTCTCTTTTTCTGTCTCTTTTTCTCTTTTTCTCTCTTATTCTTTCTCTTTTTCTCTCTCTCTTTCTCTTCTTCTCTCTTTCCCTTTTTCTCTATCTCTCTTTTTCTATGTTTTTCTCTCTCTTTTTCTCTCAATTTTTCTCCCTCTTTATCTCTCTCTCTCTCTTTTTCTCTCTTTCTCTCTTTTTCTCTTTCTCTCTTTTTCTCTCTCTTTTTTCTCTTTCTCTCTCTCTCTTTTTCTCTCTCTTTTTCTCTCTCTTTTTCTCTTTCCCTCTTTATCACTCTGTCTTTTTCTTTTTCTCTCTTTTTCTCTTTTTATCTCTCTTTTTCTCTCTTTTTCTCTCACTTTTTCTCACTCTTTATCTCTCTGTCTTTTTCTTTTTCTCTCTTTCTCTCTTTTTCTCTTTCTCTCTTTTCTCTCTCTTTTTCTCTCTATCTCTTTTTCTCTCTTTTTAACTATTTCTCTCTCTTTTTTCTCTTTTTTCCCCTTTTTCTCTTTTTATCTCTCTTTTTCTCTCTTTCTCTCACTTTCTCTCACTCTTTATCTCTATCTTTCTCTCTTTTTCTCTTTCTCTCTTTTTCTCTCTCTTTTCTCTTTCTCTCTTTCTCTCTTTTTCTCTGTCTTTTTCTCCCTCTTTTTCTGTCTCTTTTCTCCCTTTTCTCGCTTTTTTCCCCTCTTTTCTCTCTCTTTTTCTCTCTTTTTCTCTGTTTTACTCTTTTTCTCTTTTTCTCTCTCTTTTTCTCTCTCTTTTTCTCTTGTTCTCTCTCTTTTTCTATCTTTTCTCTCTTATTATTTCTCATTTTCTCTCTCTTTTTCTCTTTTTTCTCTCTTTTTCTCTTTTTCGCTCTTTCTCTCTTTTTCTCTCTCTTATTCCCTTTTCTCTCTCTTGTTCTCCCTCTTTTTTCCCTTTTCTCTTTTTCTGTCTCTTTTTCTCACCCTTTTTCTCTTTTTCGCTCTTTCTCACTTTTCCCCCCTTTTTTCTCTCTTTTTCTCTCTCCTTTTCTCTTTATCTCTCTTTTTCTCTCTCTTTTTCTCTTTTTCTCTTTCTCTCCTTTTCTCTCTTTTTCTCTTTCTCTCTTTCTCTCTTTTTCTCTCACTTTTTCTCTCTCTTTTTCTATTTTTCTCTCTTTTTCTTTCTCTTTTCTCTCTCTTTTTCTCTTCCCTCTTTCTCTTTTTCTCTCTCTTTTTCTCTTTCTCTCTTTTTCTATATTTTCTCTCTCTTTTTCTCTCACATTTTCTCTATTTTTCTCTCTCTTTCTCTCTCTCTTTTCTCTCTCTTGCTCTTTCTGTCTTTTTCTCTATTCTTCTCTCTCTTTTTCTCTCTTTTTTCCCTCTCTTTTTCTCTCTCGTTATCTCTCACTTTTTCCCTCACTTTTTCTCTTTTTCTCTCTCTTTTTCACTCTCTTTTTCTCTTTCTCTCTTTTTCTCTTTTTCTCTGTCTATTTCTGTCGTTTTCTCGTTTTATCTCTCTTTTTCTCTCACTTTTTCTCCCTCTTTATCTCTCTCTCTTTCTCTTTTTCTCTCTATCTCTCTTTTTCTCTTTCTCTCTTTTTCTCTCTCTTTTTTCTCTTTCTCTCTCTCTCTTTTTCTCTCTCTTTTTCTCTTTCTCTCTTTCTCTCTTTTTTCTGTCTTTTTTTCTCTTTTTCTCTTTTTATCTCTCTTTATCTCTCTTTATCTCTCACTTTTTCTCACTCTTTATCTCTCTGTCTTTTTCTTTTTCTCTCTTTCTCTCTTTTTCTCTTTCTCTCTTTTTCTCTCTTTATCTCTTTTTCTCTCTTTCCAACTTTTTTTCTCTCTCTTTTCTCTTTTTTCCCTTTTTCTCTTTTTCTCTCTCTTTTTTCTCTTTCTCTCTCTCTCTTTTTCTCTCTCTTTTTCTCTTTCTCTCTTTCTCTCTTATTCTCTTTCACTCTTTCTCCCTTTTTCTCTGTCTTTTTCTCCCTCTTTTTCTGTCTCTTTTCTCTCTTTTCTCGCTTTTTTCCCTCTTTTCTCTCTCTTTTTCTCTCTTTTACTCTTTTTCTCTTTTTCTCTCTCTTTTTCTCTCTCTTTTCTCTCTCTTTTTCTCTTCTTCTCTCTCTTTTTCTATCTTTTTCTCTCTTATTATTTCTCCTTTTCTCTCTCTTTTTTCTCTCTTTTTCTGTTTTTCCCTCTTTCTCTCTTTTTCTCTCTCTTATTCCCTTTTCTCTCTCTTGTTCTCTCTCTTTTTCTCACTCTTTTTCTCTTTTTCTCTCTTTCTCACTTTTTCTCTCTCTTTTTCTCTCTCTATTTCTCTTTTTTCTCTCTCTTTTTCTCTTATTGTCTCTTTTTCTCTCTTTTTCTATCTCTTTTTCGCTCTATTTTTCTCTTTTTCTCTTTCTCTCTTTTTCTCTCTTTTTCTCTTTCTCTTTTTCTCTCTTCTTCTCTCACTTTTTCTCTCTCTTTTTCTGTCTCTTGTTCTCTCTTTTTCTTTCTCTTTTTCTCTCTCTTTTTCTCTTCTTCTCTCTTTCCCTTTTTCTCTTTTTATCTCTCTTTTTCTCACTCTTTATCTCTCTCTTTCTCTCTTTTTCTCTTTCTCTCTTTTTCTCTCACTTTTTCTCTTTTTCTCTTTTTCTATGTTTTTCTCTCTCTTTTTCTCTCACATTTTCTCTCTATTTCTCTCTCTTTTTCTCTCTCGTTTTGTCTCTCTTTTGCTCTTTTTGTCTTTTTCTCTATTTTTCTCTCCTTTTTCTCTCACTTTTTCTATCTTTTTCTCTCTTATTATTTCTGCTTTTCTCTCTTTTTCTCTTTTTTCTCTCTTTTTCTCTTTATCCCTCTTTCTCTCTTTCTCTCTCTCTTATTCCCTTTTCTCTCTCTTGTTCTCTCTCTTTTTCCCTTTTTCTCTTGTTCTCTCTCTTTTTCTCACTCTTTTTCTCTCTTTCTCACTTTTTCTCTCTCTTTTTCTTTCTCTTTCTCTCTCTCTTTTCCCTTCTTCTATCTTTCTCTTTTTCGCTTTCTCTCTTTTTCTCTTTCTCTCTTTTTCTCTTTATCTCTTTCTCTCTTTTTCTCTCACTTTTTCTCACTCTTCATCTCTCTCTCTTTCTCTTTTTCTCTCTTTCTCTCTTTTTCTCTTTCTCTCTTTTTTCTCTCTCTCTCTTTTTCTCTGCCTTTTTCTCTCTTTTTCTCTTTTTATCACTCTCTTTCTCTCACTTTTTCTCTCTCTTTATCTCTCTCTCATTCTCTTTTTCTCTCGTTCTCTCTTTTTCTCTATTTTTCTCTTTTTCTCTCTTTCTATCTTTTTCTTTCTCTTTTTTCTCTTTTTTCCCTTTTTCTCTTTTTATCTCTCTTATTCTCTCTTTTTCTCTCACTTTTTCTCACTCTTTATCTCTCTCTTTCTCTCTTTTTCTCTTTCTCTCTTTTCTCTCTCTTTTTCTCTTTCTCTCTTTCTCTCTTTTTCTCTCTCTTTTTCTCCCTCTTTTTCTGTCTCTTTTCACTCTTTTCTCACTCTTTTCCCTCTTTCCTCTCTCTTTTTCTCTTTGTCTCTCTTTTTCACTCTTTTACTCTTTGTCTCTTTTTCTCTCTCTTTTTCTCTTCTTCTCTCTCTTTTTCTATCTTTTTCTCTCTTATTATTTCTCCTTTTCTCTCTCTTTTTCTCTTTTTTCTCTCGTTTTCAGTTTTTCGCTCTTTCTCTCTTTTTCTCTCTCTTATTCCCTTTTCTCTCTCTTGTTCTCTCTCTTTTTCCTTTTTCTTTTGTTCTCTCTCTTTTTCTCACTCTTTTTCTCTCTTTTCACTTTTTCTCTCTCTTTTTCTCTTTTTCTCTCTCTTTTTCTCATTTTCTATCTTTTTCTCCCACTTTTTCTCTCTCTTTTTCTCTCTCTTTTTCTCTTTTTCTCTCTTTTTCTCTATCTCTTTCTCTTTTTCTCCCTCTTTCTCCCTTTTTCTCTCATTTTTCTCTTTTTCTCTTTCACTCTTTTTCTCTCTCTTTTCCTCTTTCACTCTTTATCTCTCTTTCCCTCTCTTTTTCTCTCTTTTTCTCTATTTCTCTCTCTTTTTCTCTCTCTTTCTCTCCCACCTTTTCTCTCTCTTTTTCTCTCTTTTTCTCTTTTTCGCTCTCGTTTTCTCTTTCTCTCTTTTTCTCTCTTTTATTCCCTTTTCTCTCTCTCTTTCTGTCTCTTTTTCTCTCTTTTTCTTTCTCTTTCTCTCTCTCTTTTCCCTTCTTCTCTTATTATTTCTCTTTTTCTCTCTCTTTTTCTCTTTTTTCTCTCTTTTTCTGTTTTTCGCTCTTTCTCTCTTTTTCTCTCTCTTATTCCCTTTTCTCTCTCTTTTTCTGTCTCTTTTTCTCTTTTTCTCTCTTTTTCTTTCTCTTTCTCTCTCTCTTTTCCCTTCTTCTCTCTTTCTCTTTTTCGCTTTCTCTCTTTTTCTCTTTCTCTCTTTTTCTCTTTATCTCTTTCTCTCTTTTTCTCTCTTTTTCTCTCACTTTTTCTCACTCTTCATCTCTCTCTTTCTCTTTTTCTCTCTTTCTCTCTTTTTCTCTTTCTCTCTTTTTTCTCTCTCTTTTTCTCTGCCTTTTTCTCTCTTTTTCTCTTTTTATCACTCTCTTTTTCTCACTTTTTCTCTCTCTTTATCTCTCTCTCATTCTCTTTTTCTCTCATTCTCTCTTTTTCTCTTTTTCTCTCTCTTTTTCTCTCTTTTTCTCTTTTTTCTCTCTCTTTTTCTCTCTCTTTTTCGCTCTCTTTTTCTCTTTCTCTCTTTTTCTCTCTTTTTCTCTTTCTCTCTTTCTGTTTTCTTCTCTCACTTTTTCTCTCTCTTTTTCTGTCTCTTTTTCTCTTTTTCTCTCTGTTTCTTTCTCTTTTTCTCTCTCTTTTTCTCTTCTCTCTTTCTCTTTTTCTCTCTCTTTTTCATTCTCTTTTTCTCTCTTTTACTCTCTCTATTGCTCTTTTTGTCTTTTTCTCTATTTTTCTCTCTCTTTTTCTCTCTTTTTCCCTCTCTTTTGCTCTTTCTGTCTTTTTCTCTATTTTTCTCTCTCTTTTTCTCGCTCTTTTGCTCTTTCTGTCTTTTTCTCTATTTTTCTCTCTCTTTTTCTCTCCCTTTTTCTCTCTTTTCTCTCTCTTTTACTCTTTTTATCGCTATTTTTCTCTTTTTCTCTCTTTTTCTCTCTCTTTTCCCCATTTTTCTCTCTCTTTTTTCTCTTTTTCTCTCACTTTTTCTCACTCTTCATCGCTCTCTTTCTCTATTTCTCTCTTTCTCTCTTTTTCTCTTTCTCTCTTTTTTCTCTTTTTCTCTATTTTTCTCTCTCTTTCTCTCTCTCTTTTTCTCTCTCTTTTTCTCTTTCTCTCTTTCTCTCTTTTTCTCTGTCTTTTTCTCTCTTTTTCTCTTTCTATCTCTCTTTTTCTCTCTTTTTCTCTGCCTTTTTCTCACTCTTTATGTCTCTCTCTTTCTCTTTTTCTCTCTTTCTCTCTTTTTCTCTTTCTCTCTTTTTCTCTTTTTTATCTTTTTCTCTCTCTCTTTTCTCTCTCTTTTTCTCTCTCTTTTTCTCTCTTTTTCTCTTTTTCTCTCTCTTTTTCTCTCTTTTTCTTCCTTTTTCTCTTTTTTTCTCTCTTTTTCTCTCACTTTTTCTCACTCTTTATCTCTCTCTCTTTCTCTTTTTCTCTCGTTCTCTCTTTTTCTCTTTCTCTCTTTTTCTCTCTTTTTCTCTTTCTCACTTTCTCTCTTTTTCTCTGTCTTTTTCTCTCTTTTTCTCTTTTTATCTCTCTTTTTCTCTGCCTTTTTCTCACTCTTTATCTCTCTCTCTCTCTTTCTCTTTTTCTCTCTTTCTCTCTTTTTCTCTTTCTCTCTTTTTCTCTCTTTTTCTCTTTTTCTCTATCTCTTTTCTCTCTCTTTTTCACTCTCTTTTTCTCTTTCTCTCTTTTTCTCTCTTTTTCTCTCTCTCTTTTTACCTCTCTTTTTCTCACTTTTTCTCTCACTTTTTCTCACTCTTTCTCTTTTTCTCTCTTTCTCTCTTTTTCTCTTTCTCTCTTTTTCTCTCTCTTTTTGTCTCTTTTTCTCTCTTTCTATCTTTTTCTCTCTCTTTTTTCTCTCTTTTTTCCCTTTTTCTCTTTTTCTCTCTTTCTCTCATTTTTTCTCCCTTTTTCTCTTTCTCTCTTTTTCTCTATTTTTCTCTCTCTTTTTCTCTCACATTTTCTCTCTTTTTCTTTTTCTCTCTTTCTCTCATTTTCTCTCTTTTTTCACTCTTTTTTCCCTTTTTCTCTCTTTCTCTCTTTTTTCTACTTTTTCTCTCTCATATTCTCTCTAGTTCTCTCTCTTTTTCTCTCTCTTTTTCTTTTTTCTTTCTTTTTCTCTCACTCTTTCTCTCTCTTTTTCTCTCTCTTTTTGCTCTCTTTTTGTCTTTTTCTTTCTTTTTCTCTCTTTTTCTCTTTTTCTCTTTTTCTCTCTTTTACTCTCTCTTTCTCTCTTTGTCTCTCTTTTTCTCTTTTTCTCTCTTTTTATCTCTCTGTTTCTCTTTCTCTCTTTTTCTCTCTTTTTGTCTCTCTTTTTCTCTCTCTTTTTCTCTCTTTTTCCCTCTCTTTTGCTCTTTCTGTCTTTTTCTCTATTTTTCTCTCTCTTTTTCTCTCTCTTTTGCTCTTTCTGTCTTTTTCTCTTTTTTTCTCTCTCTTTTTCTCTCCCTTTTTCTCTCTTTTCTCTCTCTTTTTCTCTTTTTATCGCTATTTTTCTCTTTTTCTCTCTTTTTCTCTCTCTTTTCCCCATTTTTCTCTCTCTTTTTTCTCTTTTTCTCTCACTTTTTCTCACTCTTCATCTCTCTCTTTCTCTTTTTCTCTCTTTCTCTCTTTTTTCTCTTTTTCTCTGTCTTTTTCTCTCTTTTTCTCTCTCTCTTTTTCTCTCTCTTTTTCTCTTTCTCTCTTTCTCTCTTTTTCTCTGTCTTTTTCTCTCTTTTTCTATTTCTATCTCTCTTTTTCTCTCTTTTTCTCTGCCTTTTTCTCACTCTTTATGTCTCTCTCTCTTTCTCTTTTTCTCTCTTTCTCTCTTTTTCTCTTTCTCTCTTTTTCTCTCTTTTTCTCTTTTTCTCTCTCCCTTTTCTCTCTCTTTTTCTCTCTCTTTTTCTCTCTTTTTCTCTTTTTCACTCTCTTTTTCTCTCTTTTTCTTCCTTTTTCTCTTTTTTTCTCTCTTTTTCTCTCACTTTTTCTCACTCTTTATCTCTCTCTCTTTCTCTTTTTCTCTCGTTCTCTCTTTTTCTCTTTCTCTCTTTTTCTCTTTCTCGCTTTCTCTCTTTTTCTCTGACTTTTCTCTCTTTTTCTCTTTTTATCTCTCTTTTTCTCTGCCTTTTTCTCACTCTTTATCTCTCTCTTTCTCTTTTTCTCTCTTTCTCTCTTTTTCTCTTTTTATCACTCTCTTTCTCTCACTTTTTCTCTCTCTTTATCTCTCTCTCATTCTCTTTTTCTCTCGTTCTCTCTTTTTCTCTTTTTCTCTCTCTTTTTCTCTATTTTTCTCTTTTTCTCTCTTTCTATCTTTTTCTTTCTCTTTTTTCTCTTTTTTCCCTTTTTCTCTTTTTATCTCTCTTATTCTCTCTTTTTCTCTCACTTTTTCTCACTCTTTATCTCTCTCTTTCTCTCTTTTTCTCTTTCTCTCTATTCTCTCTCTTTTTCTCTTTCTCTCTTTCTCTCTTTTTCTCTCTCTTTTTCTCCCTCTTTTTCTGTCTCTTTTCACTCTTTTCTCACTCTTTTCCCTCTTTCCTCTCTCTTTTTCTCTTTGTCTCTCTTTTTCACTCTTTTACTCTTTGTCTCTTTTTCTCTCTCTTTTTCTCTTCTTCTCTCTCTTTTTCTATCTTTTTCTCTCTTATTATTTCTCCTTTCTCTCTCTTTTTCTCTTTTTTCTCTCGTTTTCTGTTTTTCGCTCTTTCTCTCTTTTTCTCTCTCTTATTCCCTTTTCTCTCTCTTGTTCTCTCTCTTTTTCCTTTTTCTCTTGTTCTCTCTCTTTTTCTCACTCTTTTTCTCTCTTTTCACTTTTTCTCTCTTTTTCTCTTTTTCTCTCTCTTTTTCTCATTTTCTATCTTTTTCTCTTTTTCTCTCTCTTTTTCTCTCTCTTTTTCTCTCTTTTTCTCTATCTCTTTCTCTTTTTCTCCCTCTTTCTCCCTTTTTCTCTCATTTTTCTCTTTTTCTCTTTCACTCTTTTTCTCTCTCTTTTCCTCTTTCACTCTTTTTCTCTCTTTCCCTCTCTTTTTCTCTCTTTTTCTCTATTTCTCTCTCTTTTTCTCTCTCTTTTTCTCCCACTTTTTCTCTCTCTTTTTCTCTCTTTTTCTCTTTTTCTCTTTTTCGCTCTCGTTTTCTCTTTCTCTCTTTTTCTCTCTTTTATTCCCTTTTCTCTCTCTCTTTCTGTCTCTTTTTCTCTCTTTTTCTTTCTCTTTCTCTCTCTCTTTTCCCTTCTTCTCTTATTATTTCTCTTTTTCTCTCTCTTTTTCTCTTTTTTCTCTCTTTTTCTGTTTTTCGCTCTTTCTCTCTTTTTCTCTCTCTTATTCCCTTTTCTCTCTCTTTTTCTGTCTCTTTTTCTCTTTTTCTCTCTTTTTCTTTCTCTTTCTCTCTCTCTTTTCCCTTCTTCTCTCTTTCTCTTTTTCGCTTTCTCTCTTTTTCTCTTTCTCTCTTTTTCTCTTTATCTCTTTCTCTCTTTTTCTCTCTTTTTCTCTCACTTTTTCTCACTCTTCATCTCTCTCTCTTTCTCTTTTTCTCTCTTTCTCTCTTTTTCTCTTTCTCTCTTTTTTCTCTCTCTTTTTCTCTGCCTTTTTCTCTCTTTTTCTCTTTTTATCACTCTCTTTTTCTCACTTTTTCTCTCTCTTTATCTCTCTCTCATTCTCTTTTTCTCTCATTCTCTCTTTTTCTCTTTTTCTCTCTCTTTTTCTCTCTTTTTCTCTTTTTTCTCTCTCTTTTTCTCTCTCTTTTTCGCTCTCTTTTTCTCTTTCTCTCTTTTTCTCTCTTTTTCTCTTTCTCTCTTTCTGTTTTCTTCTCTCACTTTTTCTCTCTCTTTTTCTGTCTCTTTTTCTCTTTTTCTCTCTGTTTCTTTCTCTTTTTCTCTCTCTTTTTCTCTTCTCTCTTTCTCTTTTTCTCTCTCTTTTTCATTCTCTTTTTCTCTCTTTTACTCTCTCTATTGCTCTTTTTGTCTTTTTCTCTATTTTTCTCTCTCTTTTCCTCTCTTTTTCCCTCTCTTTTGCTCTTTCTGTCTTTTTCTCTATTTTTCTCTCTCTTTTTCTCGCTCTTTTGCTCTTTCTGTCTTTTTCTCTCTTTTTCTCTTTTTATCTCTCTTTTTCTCTGCCTTTTTCTCACTCTTTATCTCTCTCTCTCTCTTTCTCTTTTTCTCTCTTTCTCTCTTTTTCTCTTTCTCTCTTTTTCTCTCTTTTTCTCTTTTTCTCTATCTCTTTTCTCTCTCTTTTTCACTCTCTTTTTCTCTTTCTCTCTTTTTCTCTCTTTTTCTCTCTCTCTTTTTACCTCTCTTTTTCTCACTTTTTCTCTCACTTTTTCTCACTCTTTCTCTTTTTCTCTCTTTCTCTCTTTTTCTCTTTCTCTCTTTTTCTCTCTCTTTTTGTCTCTTTTTCTCTCTTTCTATCTTTTTCTCTCTCTTTTTTCTCTCTTTTTTCCCTTTTTCTCTTTTTCTCTCTTTCTCTCATTTTTTCTCCCTTTTTCTCTTTCTCTCTTTTTCTCTATTTTTCTCTCTCTTTTTCTCTCACATTTTCTCTCTTTTTCTTTTTCTCTCTTTCTCTCATTTTCTCTCTTTTTTCACTCTTTTTTCCCTTTTTCTCTCTTTCTCTCTTTTTTCTACTTTTTCTCTCTCATATTCTCTCTAGTTCTCTCTCTTTTTCTCTCTCTTTTTCTTTTTTCTTTCTTTTTCTCTCACTCTTTCTCTCTCTTTTTCTCTCTCTTTTTGCTCTCTTTTTGTCTTTTTCTTTCTTTTTCTCTCTTTTTCTCTTTTTCTCTTTTTCTCTCTTTTACTCTCTCTTTCTCTCTTTGTCTCTCTTTTTCTCTTTTTCTCTCTTTTTATCTCTCTGTTTCTCTTTCTCTCTTTTTCTCTCTTTTTGTCTCTCTTTTTCTCTCTCTTTTTCTCTCTTTTTCCCTCTCTTTTGCTCTTTCTGTCTTTTTCTCTATTTTTCTCTCTCTTTTTCTCTCTCTTTTGCTCTTTCTGTCTTTTTCTCTTTTTTTCTCTCTCTTTTTCTCTCCCTTTTTCTCTCTTTTCTCTCTCTTTTTCTCTTTTTATCGCTATTTTTCTCTTTTTCTCTCTTTTTCTCTCTCTTTTCCCCATTTTTCTCTCTCTTTTTTCTCTTTTTCTCTCACTTTTTCTCACTCTTCATCTCTCTCTTTCTCTTTTTCTCTCTTTCTCTCTTTTTCTCTTTCTCTCTTTTTTCTCTTTTTCTCTGTCTTTTTCTCTCTTTTTCTCTCTCTCTTTTTCTCTCTCTTTTTCTCTTTCTCTCTTTCTCTCTTTTTCTCTGTCTTTTTCTCTCTTTTTCTCTTTCTATCTCTCTTTTTCTCTCTTTTTCTCTGCCTTTTTCTCACTCTTTATGTCTCTCTCTCTTTCTCTTTTTCTCTCTTTCTCTCTTTTTCTCTTTCTCTCTTTTTCTCTCTTTTTCTCTTTTTCTCTCTCTCTTTTCTCTCTCTTTTTCTCTCTCTTTTTCTCTCTTTTTCTCTTTTTCACTCTCTTTTTCTCTCTTTTTCTTCCTTTTTCTCTTTTTTTCTCTCTTTTTCTCTCACTTTTTCTCACTCTTTATCTCTCTCTCTTTCTCTTTTTCTCTCGTTCTCTCTTTTTCTCTTTCTCTCTTTTTCTCTTTCTCGCTTTCTCTCTTTTTCTCTGACTTTTCTCTCTTTTTCTCTTTTTATCTCTCTTTTTCTCTGCCTTTTTCTCACTCTTTATCTCTCTCTTTCTCTTTTTCTCTCTTTCTCTCTTTTTCTCTTTTTATCACTCTCTTTCTCTCACTTTTTCTCTCTCTTTATCTCTCTCTCATTCTCTTTTTCTCTTGTTCTCTCTTTTTCTCTTTTTCTCTCTCTTTTTCTCTATTTTTCTCTTTTTTCTCTTTCTATCTTTTTCTTTCTCTTTTTTCTCTTTTTTCCCTTTTTCTCTTTTTATCTCTCTTATTCTCTCTTTTTCTCTCACTTTTTCTCACTCTTTATCTCTCTCTTTCTCTCTTTTTCTCTTTCTCTCTATTCTCTCTCTTTTTCTCTTTCTCTCTTTCTCTCTTTTTCTCTCTCTTTTTCTCCCTCTTTTTCTGTCTCTTTTCACTCTTTTCTCACTCTTTTCCCTCTTTCCTCTCTCTTTTTCTCTTTGTCTCTCTTTTTCACTCTTTTACTCTTTGTCTCTTTTTCTCTCTCTTTTTCTCTTCTTCTCTCTCTTTTTCTATCTTTTTCTCTCTTATTATTTCTCCTTTCTCTCTCTTTTTCTATTTTTTCTCTCGTTTTCTGTTTTTCGCTCTTTCTCTCTTTTTCTCTCTCTTATTCCCTTTTCTCTCTCTTGTTCTCTCTCTTTTTCCTTTTTCTCTTGTTCTCTCTCTTTTTCTCACTCTTTTTCTCTCTTTTCACTTTTTCTCTCTTTTTCTCTCTCTTTTTCTCATTTTCTATCTTTTTCTCTTTTTCTCTCTCTTTTTCTCTCTCTTTTTCTCTCTTTTTCTCTATCTCTTTCTCTTTTTCTCCCTCTTTCTCCCTTTTTCTCTCATTTTTCTCTTTTTCTCTTTCACTTTTTTTCTCTCTCTTTTCCTCTTTCACTCTTTATCTCTCTTTCCCTCTCTTTTTCTCTCTTTTTCTCTATTTCTCTCTCTTTTTCTCTCTCTTTTTCTCCCACTTTTTCTCTCTCTTTTTCTCTCTTTTTCTCTTTTTCTCTTTTTCGCTCTCGTTTTCTCTTTCTCTCTTTTTCTCTCTTTTATTCCCTTTTCTCTCTCTCTTTCTGTCTCTTTTTCTCTCTTTTTCTTTCTCTTTCTCTCTCTCTTTTCCCTTCTTCTCTTATTATTTCTCTTTTTCTCTCTCTTTTTCTCTTTTTTCTCTCTTTTTCTGTTTTTCGCTCTTTCTCTCTTTTTCTCTCTCTTATTCCCTTTTCTCTCTCTTTTTCTGTCTCTTTTTCTCTTTTTCTCTCTTTTTCTTTCTCTTTCTCTCTCTCTTTTCCCTTCTTCTCTCTTTCTCTTTTTCGCTTTCTCTCTTTTTCTCTTTCTCTCTTTTTCTCTTTATCTCTTTCTCTCTTTTTCTCTCTTTTTCTCTCACTTTTTCTCACTCTTCATCTCTCTCTCTTTCTCTTTTTCTCTCTTTCTCTCTTTTTCTCTTTCTCTCTTTTTTCTCTCTCTTTTTCTCTGCCTTTTTCTCTCTTTTTCTCTTTTTATCCCTCTCTTTTTCTCACTTTTTCTCTCTCTTTATCTCTCTCTCATTCTCTTTTTCTCTCATTCTCTCTTTTTCTCTTTTTCTCTCTCTTTTTCTCTCTTTTTCTCTTTTTTCTCTCTCTTTTTCTCTCTCTTTTTCGCTCTCTTTTTCTCTTTCTCTCTTTTTCTCTCTTTTTCTCTTTCTCTCTTTCTGTTTTCTTCTCTCACTTTTTCTCTCTCTTTTTCTGTCTCTTTTTCTCTTTTTCTCTCTGTTTCTTTCTCTTTTTCTCTCTCTTTTTCTCTTCTCTCTTTCTCTTTTTCTCTCTCTTTTTCATTCTCTTTTTCTCTCTTTTACTCTCTCTATTGCTCTTTTTGTCTTTTTCTCTATTTTTCTCTCTCTTTTTCTCTCTTTTTCCCTCTCTTTTGCTCTTTCTGTCTTTTTCTCTATTTTTCTCTCTCTTTTTCTCGCTCTTTTGCTCTTTCTGTCTTTTTCTCTATTTTCTCTCTCTTTTTCTCTCCCTTTTTCTCTCTTTTCTCTCTCTTTTACTCTTTTTATCGCTATTTTTCTCTTTTTCTCTCTTTTTCTCTCTCTTTTCCCCATTTTTCTCTCTCTTTTTTCTCTTTTTCTCTCACTTTTTCTCACTCTTCATCGCTCTCTTTCTCTATTTCTCTCTTTCTCTCTTTTTCTCTTTCTCTCTTTTTTCTCTTTTTCTCTATTTTTCTCTCTCTTTCTCTCTCTCTTTTTCTCTCTCTTTTTCTCTTTCTCTCTTTCTCTCTTTTTCTCTGTCTTTTTCTCTCTATTTCTCTTTCTATCTCTCTTTTTCTCTCTTTTTCTCTGCCTTTTTCTCACTCTTTATGTCTCTCTCTCTTTCTCTTTTTCTCTCTTTCTCTCTTTTTCTCTTTCTCTCTTTTTCTCTTTTTTATCTTTTTCTCTCTCTCTTTTCTCTCTCTTTTTCTCTCTCTTTTTCTCTCTTTTTCTCTTTTTCTCTCTCTTTTTCTCTCTTTTTCTTCCTTTTTCTCTTTTTTTCTCTCTTTTTCTCTCACTTTTTCTCACTCTTTATCTCTCTCTCTTTCTCTTTTTCTCTCGTTCTCTCTTTTTCTCTTTCTCTCTTTTTCTCTCTTTTTCTCTTTCTCACTTTCTCTCTTTTTCTCTGTCTTTTTCTCTCTTTTTCTCTTTTTATCTCTCTTTTTCTCTGCCTTTTTCTCACTCTTTATCTCTCTCTCTCTCTTTCTCTTTTTCTCTCTTTCTCTCTTTTTCTCTTTCTCTCTTTTTCTCTCTTTTTCTCTTTTCCTCTATCTCTTTTCTCTCTCTTTTTCACTCTCTTTTTCTCTTTCTCTCTTTTTCTCTCTTTTTCTCTTTCTCTCTTTTTCTCTTTATCTCTTTCTCTCTTTTTCTCTCTTTTTCTCTCACTTTTTCTCACTCTTCATCTCTCTCTCTTTCTCTTTTTCTCTCTTTCTCTCTTTTTCTCTTTCTCTCTTTTTTCTCTCTCTTTTTCTCTGCCTTTTTCTCTCTTTTTCTCTTTTTATCACTCTCTTTTTCTCACTTTTTCTCTCTCTTTATCTCTCTCTCATTCTCTTTTTCTCTCATTCTCTCTTTTTCTCACTTTTTCTCTCACTTTTTCTCACTCTTTCTCTTTTTCTCTCTTTCTCTCTTTTTCTCTTTCTCTCTTTTTCTCTCTCTTTTTGTCTCTTTTTCTCTCTTTCTATCTTTCTCTCTCTCTTTTTTCTCTCTTTTTTCCCTTTTTTCTCTTTTTCTCTCTTTCTCTCATTTTTTCTCCCTTTTTCTCTTTCTCTCTTTTTCTCTATTTTTCTCTCTCTTTTTCTCTCACATTTTCTCTCTTTTTCTTTTTCTCTCTTTCTCTCATTTTCTCTCTTTTTTCACTCTTTTTTCCCTTTTTCTCTCTTTCTCTCTTTTTTCTACTTTTTCTCTCTCATATTCTCTCTAGTTCTCTCTCTTTTTCTCTCTCTTTTTCTTTTTTCTTTCTTTTTCTCTCACTCTTTCTCTCTCTTTTTCTCTCTCTTTTTGTCTTTTTCTTTCTTTTTCTCTCTTTTTCTCTTTTTCTCTTTTTCTCTCTTTTACTCTCTCTTTCTCTCTTTGTCTCTCTTTTTCTCTTTTTCTCTCTTTTTATCTCTCTGTTTCTCTTTCTCTCTTTTTCTCTCTTTTTGTCTCTCTTTTTCTCTCTCTTTTTCTCTCTTTTTCCCTCTCTTTTGCTCTTTCTGTCTTTTTCTCTATTTTTCTCTCTCTTTTTCTCTCTCTTTTGCTCTTTCTGTCTTTTTCTCTTTTTTTCTCTCTCTTTTTCTCTCCCTTTTTCTCTCTTTTCTCTCTCTTTTTCTCTTTTTATCGCTATTTTTCTCTTTTTCTCTCTTTTTCTCTCTCTTTTCCCCATTTTTCTCTCTCTTTTTTCTCTTTTTCTCTCACTTTTTCTCACTCTTCATCTCTCTCTTTCTCTTTTTCTCTCTTTCTCTCTTTTTCTCTTTCTCTCTTTTTTCTCTTTTTCTCTGTCTTTTTCTCTCTTTTTCTCTCTCTCTTTTTCTCTCTCTTTTTCTCTTTCTCTCTTTTTCTCTCTTTTTCTCTTTTTCTCTCTCTCTTTTCTCTCTCTTTTTCTCTCTCTTTTCTCTCTTTTTCTCTTTTTCACTCTCTTTTTCTCTCTTTTTCTTCCTTTTTCTCTTTTTTTCTCTCTTTTTCTCTCACTTTTTCTCACTCTTTATCTCTCTCTCTTTTTCTTTTTCTCTCGTTCTCTCTTTTTCTCTTTCTCTCTTTTTCTCTTTCTCGCTTTCTCTCTTTTTCTCTGTCTTTTTCTCTCTTTTTCTCTTTTTATCTCTCTTTTTCTCTGCCTTTTTCTCACTCTTTATCTCTCTCTTTCTCTTTTTCTCTCTTTCTCTCTTTTTCTCTTTTTATCACTCTCTTTCTCTCACTTTTTCTCTCTCTTTATCTCTCTCTCATTCTCTTTTTCTCTCGTTCTCTCTTTTTCTCTTTTTCTCTCTCTTTTTCTCTATTTTTCTCTTTTTCTCTCTTTCTATCTTTTTCTTTCTCTTTTTTCTCTTTTTTCCCTTTTTCTCTTTTTATCTCTCTTATTCTCTCTTTTTCTCTCACTTTTTCTCACTTTTTATCTCTCTCTTTCTCTCTTTTTCTCTTTCTCTCTTTTCTCTCTCTTTTTCTCTTTCTCTCTTTCTCTCTTTTTCTCTCTCTTTCTCTCCCTCTTTTTCTGTCTCTTTTCACTCTTTTCTCACTCTTTTCCCTCTTTCCTCTCTCTTTTTCTCTTTGTCTCTCTTTTTCACTCTTTTACTCTTTGTCTCTTTTTCTCTCTCTTTTTCTCTTCTTCTCTCTCTTTTTCTATCTTTTTCTCTCTTATTATTTCTCATTTTCTCTCTCTTTTTCTCTTTTTTCTCTCGTTTTCTGTTTTTCGCTCTTTCTCTCTTTTTCTCTCTCTTATTCCCTTTTCTCTCTCTTGTTCTCTCTCTTTTTCCTTTTTCTCTTGTTCTCTCTCTTTTTCTCACTCTTTTTCTCTCTTTTCACTTTTTCTCTCTTTTTCTCTTTTTCTCTCTCTTTTTTTCATTTTCTATCTTTTTCTCCCACTTTTTCTCTCTCTTTTTCTCTCTCTTTTTCTCTTTTTCTCTCTTTTTCTCTATCTCTTTCTCTTTTTCTCCCTCTTTCTCCCTTTTTCTCTCATTTTTCTCTTTTTCTCTTTCACTTTTTTTCTCTCTCTTTTCCTCTTTCACTCTTTATCTCTCTTTCCCTCTCTTTTTCTCTCTTTTTCTCTATTTCTCTCTCTTTTTCTCTCTCTTTTTCTCCCACTTTTTCTCTCTCTTTTTCTCTCTTTTTCTCTTTTTCTCTTTTTCGCTCTCGTTTTCTCTTTCTCTCTTTTTCTCTCTTTTATTCCCTTTTCTCTCTCTCTTTCTGTCTCTTTTTTTCTCTTTTTCTTTCTCTTTCTCTCTCTCTTTTCCCTTCTTCTCTTATTATTTCTCTTTTTCTCTCTCTTTTTCTCTTTTTTCTCTCTTTTTCTGTTTTTCGCTCTTTCTCTCTTTTTCTCTCTCTTATTCCCTTTTCTCTCTCTTTTTCTGTCTCTTTTTCTCTTTTTCTCTCTTTTTCTTTCTCTTTCTCTCTCTCTTTTCCCTTCTTCTCTCTTTCTCTTTTTCGCTTTCTCTCTTTTTCTCTTTCTCTCTTTTTCTCTTTATCTCTTTCTCTCTTTTTCTCTCTTTTTCTCTCACTTTTTCTCACTCTTGATTTCTCTCTCTTTCTCTTTTTCTCTCTTTCTCTCTTTTTCTCTTTCTCTCTTTTTTCTCTCTCTTTTTCTCTGCCTTTTTCTCTCTTTTTCTCTTTTTATCACTCTCTTTTTCTCACTTTTTCTCTCTCTTTATCTCTCTCTCATTCTCTTTTTCTCTCATTCTCTCTTTTTCTCTTTTTCTCTCTCTTTTTCTCTCTTTTTCTCTTTTTTCTCTCTCTTTTTCTCTCTCTTTTTCGCTCTCTTTTTCTCTTTCTCTCTTTTTCTCTCTTTTTCTCTTTCTCTCTTTCTGTTTTCTTCTCTCACTTTTTCTCTCTCTTTTTCTGTCTCTTTTTCTCTTTTTCTCTCTGTTTCTTTCTCTTTTTCTCTCTCTTTTTCTCTTCTCTCTTTCTCTTTTTCTCTCTCTTTTTCTCTCTTTTACTCTCTCTATTGCTCTTTTTGTCTTTTTCTCTATTTTTCTCTCTCTTTTTCTCTCTTTTTCCCTCTCTTTTGCTCTTTCTGTCTTTTTCTCTATTTTTCTCTCTCTTTTTCTCGCTCTTTTGCTCTTTCTGTCTTTTTCTCTATTTTCTCTCTCTTTTTCTCTCCCTTTTTCTCTCTTTTCTCTCTCTTTTACTCTTTTTATCGCTATTTTTCTCTTTTTCTCTCTTTTTCTCTCTCTTTTCCCCATTTTTCTCTCTCTTTTTTCTCTTTTTCTCTCACTTTTTCTCACTCTTCATCGCTCTCTTTCTCTATTTCTCTCTTTCTCTCTTGTTCTCTTTCTCTCTTTTTTCTCTTTTTCTCTATTTTTCTCTCTCTTTCTCTCTCTCTTTTTCTCTCTCTTTTTCTCTTTCTCTCTTTCTCTCTTTTTCTCTGTCTTTTTCTCTCTTTTTCTCTTTCTATCTCTCTTTTTCTCTCTTTTTCTCTGCCTTTTTCTCACTCTTTATGTCTCTCTCTCTCTTTCTCTTTTTCTCTCTTTCTCTCTTTTTCTCTTTCTCTCTTTTTCTCTTTTTTATCTTTTTCTCTCTCTCTTTTCTCTCTCTTTTTCTCTCTCTTTTTCTCTCTTTTTCTTTTTCTCTCTCTTTTTCTCTCTTTTTCTTCCTTTTTCTCTTTTTTTCTCTCTTTTTCTCTCACTTTTTCTCACTCTTTATCTCTCTCTCTTTCTCTTTTTCTCTCGTTCTCTCTTTTTCTCTTTCTCTCTTTTTCTCTCTTTTTCTCTTTCTCACTTTCTCTCTTTTTCTCTGTCTTTTTCTCTCTTTTTCTCTTTTTATCTCTCTTTTTCTCTGCCTTTTTCTCACTCTTTATCTCTCTCTCTCTTTCTCTTTTTCTCTCTTTCTCTCTTTTTCTCTTTCTCTCTTTTTCTCTCTTTTTCTCTTTTTCTCTATCTCTTTTCTCTCTCTTTTTCACTCTCTTTTTCTCTTTCTCTCTTTTTCTCTCTTTTTCTCTCTCTCTTTTTACCTCTCTTTTTCTCACTTTTTCTCTCACTTTTTCTCACTCTTTCTCTTTTTCTCTCTTTCTCTCTTTTTCTCTTTCTCTCTTTTTCTCTCTCTTTTTGTCTCTTTTTCTCTCTTTCTATCTTTTTCTCTCTCTTTTTTCTCTCTTTTTTCCCTTTTTCTCTTTTTCTCTCTTTCTCTCATTTTTTCTCCCTTTTTCTCTTTCTCTCTTTTTCTCTATTTTTCTCTCTCTTTTTCTCTCACATTTTCTCTCTTTTTCTTTTTCTCTCTTTCTCTCATTTTCTCTCTTTTTTCACTCTTTTTTCCCTTTTTCTCTCTTTCTCTCTTTTTTCTACTTTTTCTCTCTCATATTCTCTCTAGTTCTCTCTCTTTTTCTCTCTCTTTTTCTTTTTTCTTTCTTTTTCTCTCACTCTTTCTCTCTCTTTTTCTCTCTCTTTTTGTCTTTTTCTTTCTTTTTCTCTCTTTTTCTCTTTTTCTCTTTTTCTCTCTTTTACTCTCTCTTTCTCTCTTTGTCTCTCTTTTTCTCTTTTTCTCTCTTTTTATCTCTCTGTTTCTCTTTCTCTCTTTTTCTCTCTTTTTG
Organism: Chiloscyllium plagiosum; assembly: GCF_037043375.1. Taxonomy (NCBI): domain Eukaryota; kingdom Metazoa; phylum Chordata; class Chondrichthyes; order Orectolobiformes; family Hemiscylliidae; genus Chiloscyllium; species Chiloscyllium plagiosum. The sequence continues at coordinate 18,488,693 of NW_028270176.1, forward strand.
TCTCTCTTTTTCTCTCTCTTTTTCTCTCTTTTTCCCTCTCTTTTGCTCTTTCTGTCTTTTTCTCTATTTTTCTCTCTCTTTTTCTCTCTCTTTTGCTCTTTCTGTCTTTTTCTCTTTTTTTCTCTCTCTTTTTCTCTCCCTTTTTCTCTCTTTTCTCTCTCTTTTTCTCTTTTTATCGCTATTTTTCTCTTTTTCTCTCTTTTTCTCTCTCTTTTCCCCATTTTTCTCTCTCTTTTTTCTCTTTTTCTCTCACTTTTTCTCACTCTTTATCTCTCTCTCTTTCTCTTTTTCTCTCGTTCTCTCTTTTTCTCTTTCTCTCTTTTTCTCTCTTTTTCTTCCTTTTTCTCTTTTTTTCTCTCTTTTTCTCTCACTTTTTCTCACTCTTTATCTCTCTCTCTTTCTCTTTTTCTCTCGTTCTCTCTTTTTCTCTTTCTCTCTTTTTCTCTCTTTTTCTCTTTCTCACTTTCTCTCTTTTTCTCTGTCTTTTTCTCTCTTTTTCTCTTTTTATCTCTCTTTTTCTCTGCCTTTTTCTCACTCTTTATCTCTCTCTCTCTTTCTCTTTTTCTCTCTTTCTCTCTTTTTCTCTTTCTCTCTTTTTCTCTCTTTTTCTCTTTTTCTCTATCTCTTTTCTCTCTCTTTTTCACTCTCTTTTTCTCTTTCTCTCTTTTTCTCTCTTTTTCTCTCTCTCTTTTTACCTCTCTTTTTCTCACTTTTTCTCTCACTTTTTCTCACTCTTTCTCTTTTTCTCTCTTTCTCTCTTTTTCTCTTTCTCTCTTTTTCTCTCTCTTTTTGTCTCTTTTTCTCTCTTTCTATCTTTTTCTCTCTCTTTTTTCTCTCTTTTTTCCCTTTTTCTCTTTTTCTCTCTTTCTCTCATTTTTTCTCCCTTTTTCTCTTTCTCTCTTTTTCTCTATTTTTCTCTCTCTTTTTCTCTCACATTTTCTCTCTTTTTCTTTTTCTCTCTTTCTCTCATTTTCTCTCTTTTTTCACTCTTTTTTCCCTTTTTCTCTCTTTCTCTCTTTTTTCTACTTTTTCTCTCTCATATTCTCTCTAGTTCTCTCTCTTTTTCTCTCTCTTTTTCTTTTTTCTTTCTTTTTCTCTCACTCTTTCTCTCTCTTTTTCTCTCTCTTTTTGTCTTTTTCTTTCTTTTTCTCTCTTTTTCTCTTTTTCTCTTTTTCTCTCTTTTACTCTCTCTTTCTCTCTTTGTCTCTCTTTTTCTCTTTTTCTCTCTTTTTATCTCTCTGTTTCTCTTTCTCTCTTTTTCTCTCTTTTTGTCTCTCTTTTTCTCTCTCTTTTTCTCTCTTTTTCCCTCTCTTTTGCTCTTTCTGTCTTTTTCTCTATTTTTCTCTCTCTTTTTCTCTCTCTTTTGCTCTTTCTGTCTTTTTCTCTTTTTTTCTCTCTCTTTTTCTCTCCCTTTTTCTCTCTTTTCTCTCTCTTTTTCTCTTTTTATCGCTATTTTTCTCTTTTTCTCTCTTTTTCTCTCTCTTTTCCCCATTTTTCTCTCTCTTTTTTCTCTTTTTCTCTCACTTTTTCTCTCTCTTTTCCCCATTTTTCTCTCTCTTTTTTCTCTTTTTCTCTCACTTTTTCTCACTCTTCATCGCTCTCTTTCTCTATTTCTCTCTTTCTCTCTTGTTCTCTTTCTCTCTTTTTTCTCTTTTTCTCTATTTTTCTCTCTCTTTCTCTCTCTCTTTTTCTCTCTCTTTTTCTCTTTCTCTCTTTCTCTCTTTTTCTCTGTCTTTTTCTCTCTTTTTCTCTTTCTATCTCTCTTTTTCTCTCTTTTTCTCTGCCTTTTTCTCACTCTTTATGTCTCTCTCTCTCTTTCTCTTTTTCTCTCTTTCTCTCTTTTACTCTTTCTCTCTTTTTCTCTTTTTTATCTTTTTCTCTCTCTCTTTTCTCTCTCTTTTTCTCTCTCTTTTTCTCTCTTTTTCTTTTTCTCTCTCTTTTTCTCTCTTTTTCTTCCTTTTTCTCTTTTTTTCTCTCTTTTTCTCTCACTTTTTCTCACTCTTTATCTCTCTCTCTTTCTCTTTTTCTCTCGTTCTCTCTTTTTCTCTTTCTCTCTTTTTCTCTCTTTTTCTCTTTCTCACTTTCTCTCTTTTTCTCTGTCTTTTTCTCTCTTTTTCTCTTTTTATCTCTCTTTTTCTCTGCCTTTTTCTCACTCTTTATCTCTCTCTCTCTTTCTCTTTTTCTCTCTTTCTCTCTTTTTCTCTTTCTCTCTTTTTCTCTCTTTTTCTCTTTTTCTCTATCTCTTTTCTCTCTCTTTTTCACTCTCTTTTTCTCTTTCTCTCTTTTTCTCTCTTTTTCTCTCTCTCTTTTTACCTCTCTTTTTCTCACTTTTTCTCTCACTTTTTCTCACTCTTTCTCTTTTTCTCTCTTTCTCTCTTTTTCTCTTTCTCTCTTTTTCTCTCTCTTTTTGTCTCTTTTTCTCTCTTTCTATCTTTTTCTCTCTCTTTTTTCTCTCTTTTTTCCCTTTTTCTCTTTTTCTCTCTTTCTCTCATTTTTTCTCCCTTTTTCTCTTTCTCTCTTTTTCTCTATTTTTCTCTCTCTTTTTCTCTCACATTTTCTCTCTTTTTCTTTTTCTCTCTTTCTCTCATTTTCTCTCTTTTTTCACTCTTTTTTCCCTTTTTCTCTCTTTCTCTCTTTTTTCTACTTTTTCTCTCTCATATTCTCTCTAGTTCTCTCTCTTTTTCTCTCTCTTTTTCTTTTTTCTTTCTTTTTCTCTCACTCTTTCTCTCTCTTTTTCTCTCTCTTTTTGTCTTTTTCTTTCTTTTTCTCTCTTTTTCTCTTTTTCTCTTTTTCTCTCTTTTACTCTCTCTTTCTCTCTTTGTCTCTCTTTTTCTCTTTTTCTCTCTTTTTATCTCTCTGTTTCTCTTTCTCTCTTTTTCTCTCTTTTTGTCTCTCTTTTTCTCTCTCTTTTTCTCTCTTTTTCCCTCTCTTTTGCTCTTTCTGTCTTTTTCTCTATTTTTCTCTCTCTTTTTCTCTCTCTTTTGCTCTTTCTGTCTTTTTCTCTTTTTTTCTCTCTCTTTTTCTCTCCCTTTTTCTCTCTTTTCTCTCTCTTTTTCTCTTTTTATCGCTATTTTTCTCTTTTTCTCTCTTTTTCTCTCTCTTTTCCCCATTTTTCTCTCTCTTTTTTCTCTTTTTCTCTCACTTTTTCTCATTCTTCATCTCTCTCTTTCTCTTTTTCTCTCTTTCACTCTTTTTCTCTTTCTCTCTTTTTTCTCTTTTTCTCTGTCTTTTTCTCTCTTTTTCTCTCTCTCTTTTTCTCTCTCTTTTTCTCTTTCTCTCTTTCTCTCTTTTTCTCTGTCTTTTTCTCTCTTTTTCTCTTTCTATCTCTCTTTTTCTCTGCCTTTTTCTCACTCTTTATGTCTCTCTCTCTTTCTCTTTTTCTCTCTTTCTCTCTTTTTCTCTTTCTCTCTTTTTCTCTCTTTTTCTCTTTTTCTCTCTCTCTTTTCTCTCTCTTTTTCTCTCTCTTTTTCTCTCTTTTTCTCTTTTTCACTCTCTTTTTCTCTCTTTTTCTTCCGTTTTCTCTTTTTTTCTCTCTTTTTCTCTCACTT